>NC_142873.1:134079848-134382878 GCF_051225735.1 Oryctolagus cuniculus
GAGTGCTCTTCTTTCTTACAGGCTCAGGGAAGACCTCCTTATTACACCCCTAACCAGTTAGCACAGATGAGGCCTAATCCACGCTGGCAGCAAGGTGGGAGACCTCAAGGTAGGTGGTGGGGAGAAGCGATTTGATTACCCAGGCTGCACCTGTCCTAGTCTGCTTGTCTTTCCTGCCTGCCCCTCTGAGGTGTGTCCTAGGATGTGGTCCATGTTGCTTGCCAGCGATAGACAGTTTTTGTGTTTTCTCCAGGCTTCCAAGGAATGCCAAGTGCTATTCGCCAGGCTGGGCCTCGTCCAACTCTTCGCCATCTGGCTCCAACTGGTAATGCTCCGGCCTCTCGTGGCCTCCCTACTACCACTCAGAGAGTCGGTGAGCACACTGGCCTTTAGGAGTGTGGCCCGGGAGGAGGGTTAGGATGAGCAGGCTCTGGTCAGCGTTGGGCTCAAGTATTTTGAGTCCTGGTTCTGTAATCCTAGCTGTGTGCTTTAGTAGGTACTTTAGTCAGGAATGGGGAAACAGTGAGTTCTAGGTGTGCTGGTTTCTTTTAACATGCTTTGCTCATCTGTGTGACAAAGGCTAACTGTAGAAATTTGCTAGCCAGATGACTACAAAGGTAGCCTGTTCTTGTGGGTAGAGTGGGGAATGCAAGGAAACTTTTTTACAGAGTTTGTCCTGTATTCCAAGATGTGGAATGCCAAGAGTTGTGTTACCCTTTGGCTCCTCCTAGTAGCGGTAGTGGCCCCATGTGTGATGTGTCTGTGTGAACGTGTGTTGGAATTTCTCCTTCCGTGGGGCGTGGCCAGTTGGACATGTGCCGCCAACACTGATGTGCGTTTGCTGGTCTGTTGTAGGGTCTGAGTGCCCGGACCGCTTGGCTATGGACTTTGGTGGGGCTGGTGCCGCCCAGCAAGGGCTGACTGACAGCTGCCAGTCTGGAGGTGGTATTGGATGCACACAGAAGGGGGAAAGATGGGATTTGACGGGTCTGTGCCCAGACTGATGGGCTTTAATTGTATTCGTTCCTTCCCTAAGGTGTTCCTACAGCTGTGCAGAATCTAGCACCCCGCGCTGCTGTTGCTGCTGCTGCCCCTCGGGCTGTTGCTCCATATAAATATGCGTCCAGTGTCCGCAGCCCTCACCCTGCCATACAGCCTTTGCAGGTGAGGTCCCAGGCAGTTTGCCAAAAGGCTTTTCCTCATAACCAATTGCTGTAGAAGGTGACTTGACTTTTTTTTTTTTTTTTTTTTTTTTTAAGATTTATTTATATATTTGAAAGGCAGAGTTACAGAAAAGGGGAGGGAAAGACAATCTTCCATCTGCTGGTTCACTCCTCATATGGCTGCAAGGGCAGCGGCTGGGCCAGGCCAAAAAGCCAGGTTTTTCTTCTGGGTCCCCCATGTGGGTGCAGGGTCCCAAGCAATTGGGCCATCCTCTGCTGCTTTCCCAGGCACATTATTAGGGAACTGGATGGGGGAAATGCAGCAGCTGGGATAGGAACCAGTGCCTATATGGGATGTCATCCTTGCAGGTGGCCACTTAACTTACTACATCACACCAGCAGCCTCTTTGATTCTTAAAACGGGCATTAAATGTCTGTTCTGCATTAGGGCATCGTGGTCTGTGTCCTTGCCTTCAGGCTGACCAGTTGGAGAGCAGGGGCTGGAAAGGGTTCTAATGCGAGTTAACTACGGAATGCCCCTGAAGGGACAGCCGGTGCTTCCTGTTTTTGTGGAATCCACAATCTCACTTAACTCTGACCATCCAGGTCACTTTAACATCTGGTGACGTGTTTGATCTTTGGCTGTTAGGCAAGATGACTGGGGGACATGAAGGCAGGAAGAGGTGGAACCAGAGTTTAGAACTTTGTGTGCTGTCACCAGAGCTGTGCTCTTAAAGGCGAACCAAGAAGCAGTGAGTTTGTCGTAGAGCTCAGTAGCAGTGCTGTGGTAGTGCCACTCTGCTCAGCCTTCAGGTCTGTGAGCTGGGAGAAGGCTCCTGAGCCACCTCTGTGCCCTTGCTCTCCAGGGTGGGGAGTTTCCAGAACTTGATGCTGTGTGGAGAGATGTTCTGCCTACAAAGTCCTCTTTTAGGGCTGTGGCTGACGTTGGCATTCGTGTTGGCTGTCCTTAGCAGTGAAGGTGATGTGGAAGGGTGATATTTGCACCCTTTGACTCCATCTGTATTGGAGGTCACCCTAAAGAAAAGCTGATTCTCAGGTAGTTCACACACATAAAATGTTTGCTGTAGCCTTTAATATAACAAGACTTGGAATTTAAGTAACTTAGGGCAAATTAAATGAAAATGTCAGAAAATACTGACCTGGCTTTGTAGGTTTGGTATATTTATTGCACTTTTCCTACTGATAGCATGCTATTTTCGTTAGTTTTGGTTTGTGTACTTTCCCTCACCGTATCATTTAATCCCACGAGGACTGAAACCAGTTTGAGAGGACAGATGCTTCTGTCTCCTCTTTGACATGCTTAAGATATTCACATGTCGACAGTTCAGATGTGGCCACCAGCAAATGTCCTGTCCTTGATGCTAACCACTGCCTCTCCTGGTTCCCAGGCACCCCAGCCTGCTGTCCACGTGCAGGGGCAAGAGCCCCTGACTGCCTCCATGCTGGCTGCAGCACCCCCCCAGGAACAGAAACAGATGCTGGGTGAGTGCCCATGTGCCTGCAGAAGAGGGTGGCTGACCCAGACAGCAGTGTCCTCTCTACTGGGAAGCGATTTGGTTCTTCATGAGCTGTCCCACCCACAGGAGAACGATTGTTCCCGCTCATCCAAACGATGCACTCAAACCTGGCGGGCAAGATCACGGGAATGCTGCTGGAGATCGACAACTCGGAGCTGCTGCACATGCTGGAGTCCCCCGAGTCTCTCCGCTCCAAGGTGAGTGGTCCTCAGACCCCACAGCTTCAGCTCCCAGCTAGATCACAGTGCCCTTGGACGCTCAGGTGCAGCCGGGGGTGGGGGGTGGGGTTGTCCTCCTGCCTTGCCTGTGATGGGGAAAGCATCCAGCACCAGAAATCCAAGGGCTATTTCCACACTGGGCTGTGTTCCACCCCTGGGCTCAGACACTGGGGAGGGGTGACATGGCTCTCCTCAGCCTCACTGACCACCTGGAGGTTTCTCACAGGTGGATGAAGCTGTGGCAGTTTTACAAGCTCATCATGCCAAGAAAGAAGCTGCCCAGAAGGTGGGCGCTGTTGCTGCTGCTACCTCTTAGACATGGAAAAACCGTATGTTGGCTATTTCATTTTTCCGCAGTGGTTTTTGGTTTTGAACGTCTTACTAAAAGAAGAGGGGCAGTATATAGAACGCCATTTCTGTCACCCAGCCTGATAACTTGTGCAGGTCATTGCTGAGCCTTTTCTGTTATCTAGATGAGTTAATATGGAGGAAGGAGTACAGGGCTGTGAATTTAAAAAAGAGTTCCTGGTCCAATCTTCCTCCCAAATCACCTTGTTGATCCGAAATAATGATGGGTCTACAAGGAGTTCTCTTAATCAGGACATAAAGTCTCATTCTGTGAGTATCATCTTCCTGGTTTGTTCAGAGGTTGGCTTCCAGAGAGAGGCTTTGTCATCGAGGATCAGGACCTAGAGGGAGAGATACACATGCCTGACTATAGTTACATGTGACTGTTCCACTTGACCACTCACCATAAGGTTGTGGACTTTGTCTGTAGCAGGCTTGGTGAGATGAGCAGAGGCAAGGTAAGGAAGAGTGCGTGGAATGGCCAGAGCTGGAGTGTTAGTAGGATTGATTGGGCATAGGTGTGCACCAACGGCCCGAGGAGCCCTCACCTAATGAGTAGAGGGAAGCAGTGCACAGGACATGGCCCAGAGTCAGGTGGCCCCAAATGTCTGTAGTGCTGAGGGTGGGAAACTCTGATCTAGTATTTTCTTACTAGCGAGATTTTAATGAAATCTCTGAAATTATTTTATGTATTTGTGTTGGTGCTTTTCTTTTCAGGATTCAAAAGCCAAATAACCCCTCGTGGAGTTCAGCTCAAGGTTTGAAGACTTCGTAGCTTGTCCTATGGACCTCAACACCAAGAACCACAAATTGCAAATTTAATAGGTCATTTTGTATCAAAAGGTCAATTAATGAAGCACCTAGAATTTTTCAATTATATGACTATATTCTCTGGGTTCTGCTTTGGCCCAGACAGTGTGAACTTTTTTTTCTATTGTGGGTTTTGATTTTCTTTTTTCCCCCTTCCCTGGAAATTGGTTTTATTTGATGTACCCAAGTCTTATGTTTCTCAATAAAGAAAAATCTCCATAAAACTGCCTCCATCTTACCACAGTTTTATTCTATAAATTCCAGTCTTCACTAGAAGTAATTTCTGGATGTGACTAGATTGGAGCGAGCTCCTGTCTCCTGTTTACAAGTGGATGACCAGGTGTGCAGCCCTGTTGACTATGGCCCTGTCCCTTTGCACAGTATTGTGGTAGGTTCCATCAGTGAGTATTGGCCCCGTGGAATGTGCAGAGGACAGAGGTCTGAAGAATCACAATCTGGCTCAGGGAAGTGTGGAGTAGAGGCAGCTGGCACATGGCCCAAGGACAGGCAGTAAGGTCTGCAGAACTGGGCTGATGAGCTGTCCCCCTTCCCTTGTACTGTGCTGGTTAGGGTCTGTCTAGCAGTTGCCGAGATTCTGTAAGCAAGCTTTCCTGTGCGGGGAAGTGTTCGGGGATCTGTGACTGCAGCACACAGGCACTGTATCAGTCCTCAGTGTGACAAGGTCCTGCCCTCCAGCCATGCTTCCTTCTCGTTCCTTGAGCCCTCGGGGCCTTAACACAGGCCTTCCGTAAATGTTCTTCCTTCTCGGCAGGCTCCTTTCCCTGAAAGGCCTGCAGGGTTTCACTTTAAATGACAGATCTGAAATAGGTGTCCCTATTTCGTGACAGCCCCGTGCTTTGTGACTGTGACTGTTAAGTTCCCTGTGAAATTCAGCTCCACCTGGCAGTTGGAACAGCGGGTTGGGCAAGATGGCTTCCTCCAAATGTGATCTCTGGGTTGGAGGACGGACCAGCATGATGAGTCAGGGTTGGTGACAGAGTAGACAGGGTACAGACCCGTGGTCCCAGGAAACCTGGCATGGGTCTGCTGTGGCACCCAGCCTGTGAGAGCAGGCTCATCACCCAGGACCCAGGACAGGTGCTTGTTACCTCAGCCTTCATCTGGTGTCCATTCTTCCTGTAAATCCCAGTCTCACTCTTAGAGGAAAGGGTTCCACGAATAGCTAGGGTTGGTGACAGTGAGATGTGGCTGTGTGATGGGCGCTGATGACCAGGGCTGGGCACAGGCATTTGGGGAATGACCAGTCAGTCCATTGGTGATGCGGTAAGAAGGTTTGTACCGAGAATCCTAGTGACTAAATGAGAAACTGAGCCCATTTAGGAGATTGTGATCAAGCTAGATGAGGTCTGGAGAATGGGGAAGGCGTGTACCAAGGAAGTGATTTTTGTGTACCCTTAAGTATTGGGTCCCTGCTCTCCTGTGTGTGCATTTGCTGCAACGCAACATGAGCTCAGGAAGGCCAGGGTGGTGGTGTGGTTATGGACTTGGGTCTTACAAACTGTTATCCAAAATGGGAAGCAACTTAAAATTAGTAGTAGAACTGGTTAAAAATCTTGTGCATTATTTGGCTATATTTTTAAAAAATGACTAATATTTCCAGAAGCAATGTAAAATATAATCAGAAGTATTTTAGAAGGTAGCTGTATATGTTTTCTCCTGCTGTCTACATATTAATGATCAATTTCTGCTTTTGTAGAGGAGCACCAAGAATTCTTTCATTGAATTTGAGTTTGCCGAGGTAAGAAATTTCCGCTATTTAGTATTTGATGATTGTCACTCTCATCATTGATTATAAAAAGCCACCGATTATAAGAAGTAGGTGTAGTAGTTTCCTCCTGGGGCTATAATAGCAACCTACCTAAGAGTGGTGAAAACCGAAGTAATTTACTCTAAAATCAAGGTGTTAAGAGGGCCATGATCGTCTGAAGTCTTCCCTAGAGGAATCCTTCCTTGCCTCTTCTAGATTGTGGTGGCTCCTCACAAATCCATGGCTTTTAGCGTCACTAATTTCTCTCTTTACATGGCCTTTCCTGTATTCTGTGACTTAAGAAAATATTTCACAGGTTAACTAGTTACATCTATGATAACTATTTCTAAGTAAGATGACATTCTGAGGTCTAGAAGTGAAATCCTGGGTGGCCCTATTCAGCCCTCTGCAGGGGCTCGAGGTGTGTTAGGAGTGCTGGTTAAAGTGGGCTTCCAGGCCTGGTTCAGGGTGCCTCTGTCAGAATGCAGAACATGGGTCCTGCAGAGCTCTGAGCCCTCTGGCTTGACACCACCCATTCCTGTTTGTCCTATGTCTGCTCTCCATCACCTGAATGGAATCTGTGCTCTGTTAAATTCCTAAGATCTAGCTAGGTGAGTAGGAAGGGAAAAACGTGCCTAGAGACGCAGATGAATGTCCCTTCCAGGCTTCCATGACCCTAGGCTTCTGTGATACCCTTTATCTAGCATTTACTCCATTCTGTTGAAGTTCAGTATTTAACAAATGCTTACATGCTTACATGTTCCAGCAAGTGTTCTAAGTGCTTCACAAATACTTAGTCCTAATAATAGTTCTTTGAGATAAGAACTGTTGTTATCTCCACTTCTGGGGAAGGAAACGGGCACAATGAGGTCAAATACCTTGTCCTGCATTATACAGCTCATCAGTGGTGGGGCTGAGACTTGAACTCAGGCTATAGAGCTCTAGGATCTGTATGCCTTCCCCAACTCCATAACCAGCACCTCAGGGTAGAGGCCACATCTGTTTATTTAATAACTCTTAATTTTTGGCCTAAAAGCTCAATGTCAGTACCTTGAACTGTGAATCCAAGCTACAGAGGGGAATTTCCACTGAATATCCATCTAACTTATCCTCTAGTCAGGCTTGTCTTAGAGGATAAAGCAAGGCCCCAGCCTCCTCCATTGTCTTCTGAGCAAGAGGGTTGCCCTGCCTTGTTCTTCCAGACAGCCAGCCTATGACTCTGCAGGGCTAGAAACAGGAGGGGCTGGTATGCGAATGCATCTGCTTAACTGGATTATGGTGGCTGGGCTTGAACCAGAGTTGGAAGATGGTGGGAGTTGTACAGTGGGGGCCAGAAGAATGTGGTTCTCTGACTGCTGGCAGGGGGACACAGGATGATGAGACAGCGTGCCTGGAGCTGGGTTGAGATAGTGCCAAGGTCTCCTGTCACTGTGCGTCACTGCTGGGTGTTGTGGCCATGACTCCCGCCTCCTGTATCCCGGTCAGACCAAGAGCTTCCCTTCCCTGTCAGCCCCTTGCTCCATCCAGCCTGCTCGCTGGTGTTGTTTGTGCTTGTGTTTGGGAAGTCAGGCAGTTCTCTCTAACTAGCACGTTTCTTCTGTACCCAGGGAGAGCCCACTGCAAAATAAGGCTCGGTCAAACCCTCGGGTGTACATGGACATCAAGGTTGGGCCAAACTGGCTGACCGCATCCAGATGCTCCTGCTGTATTCAGTCCTGTGCCCATGCCAGGTGAGTAGGACTCTGGTCAGGATGCTGGGCAGCTGGGGAAGGAAGGGAGCTGCCTGGACCCTAGGCCCTTGATACTGTTTCTGGTTGAGTTCATCCGAGAGCTCTCAACCCTAGCATTTGGTAACATGAAACAGAGCAGGCATTAAAAAAAATTGCTTATTTGAGAGGCAGAGAATTTGCTCTTATTTGCTGGTTCCCAAAATGCCCACAGTGGCCAGGGCTGGGCCAGGGCCAAATCTAGGAGCTTAACACCTGTTTCCCAGATAGGTAGCAGAAACCCAGTTATTTGACCCATCACTGCTGCTTCCCAGTGTCTGCACTGGCAGGTAGCAGAGCTGGTAGCTAGGAAATACTTCAGTATATGTTTCCATAAGAATCTCTTGGAGCTGGCATTATGGTATAATGGGTTAAGCTGCTGCCACTTGGAACACTGGTGTTCCATATGGGCACTGTTTGGAGTCC
This sequence comes from Oryctolagus cuniculus, assembly GCF_051225735.1. NCBI lineage: Eukaryota > Metazoa > Chordata > Mammalia > Lagomorpha > Leporidae > Oryctolagus > Oryctolagus cuniculus. The sequence goes on from NC_142873.1 coordinate 134,087,886, forward strand.
CGGATGCTCTGCTTCTAGTCCAGCTCCCCACTAATGCACCTGGGAAAGCAGCAGAAGATGGCGGGGTGCTTGGGCGCCTGCACCCTTTTCGTGAGACCTGGATAAAAGCTCCTGGCTCCTGGCTTCAGCCTGACTCAGCCCCGGCCATTGCAGCCATTTGGGGAGTGATCAGTGGATGGGAGATCAATCTCTGTCTCTCCCTCTCTCTGACTTGCAAAATAAATAAATACGTTAACAAAATCGAACTTGTGAAATTTGACACAATACTTGAATATTCCAGCCAGATTTCATCATACGTTCCAATGTTGTCCTCTAATTTTAGTAATTTTTCTTCCCTGACGAGCGCACACATTGCATTTAATTGTTGAGTCTTTTTAGTTTCCTTTCATTTGAATTAGTTTCTTGCTTTTTCGTTGTCTTTGTTGATTTTGACATCTTTGGAGAAAACAGACCAGTTGTGTTTAAGGCTTTTCTCGGTGTTTTCTTCATGAGCACATTTAGGTTGTGTGTTTTGGCATGATTACCACAAAAGTGTTAGCACGCTGTATAAGGAAGTACATGATATCACTTCAAATATTTGTGATGGTAATTTTGACCACTTGTTAAGGAGAAATTTACTAGGTTTTTCCATTGGAAGGTTACTGTTTTTAAGTGCATAAATTAATAGCTAAAATATTTCCTCCACCGTCTCTGTCCCTTATCCCAGATGCAACTACTACTGACAGTTGTGTTTTTCTTAAATACTCATAGCACTTTTGACCTACACTCCTTTCTGTTTTTTTTGTTTTTCTTTTTTTACAGAGTGGACAGTGAGAAAGACAGAAAGGTCTTCCTTTGCCGTTGGCTCACCCTCCAATGGCCACCGCGGCCAGCGCGCTGCAGCCGGCGCACCGCGTTGATCCGAAGCCAGGAGCCAAGTACTTATCCTGGTCTCCCATGGGGTGCAGGGCCCAAGCACTTGGGCCATCCTCCACTGCACTCCCTGGCCACAGCAGAGAGCTGGCCTGGAAGAGGAGCAACCGGGACAGAATCCGGCGCCCCGACCGGGACTAGAACCCGGTGTGCCGGTGCCGCAAGGTGGAGGATTAGCCTAGTGAGCTGCGGCGCCGGCCTCCTTTCTGTTTTAATATATAACGTTTTTATGTTAATCAGAGTTGCTCGTAGTTTAAAGAAAGTCTTCATATCTATTTTAAAGATTTACTTATTTATTTGAAAGGCAGAGTTAGACAGAGACAGACGGATCTTCCATCCTATGGTTCGTTCCCCAAATGGCCGCAATGACTCTAAGCTGGGCAGGCCAGGCGGAAGCCAGGAGCTTCTTCTGGGTCTCTCATGTGGATGGCAGGGACCCAGCGACTTGGGCTGTCTTCTGCTTTCCCAGATGCATTAGCATGGAGCTGGGTTGGAAGTAGAGCAGCCAAGACTCAAACTGGCACCCATATGGGATGCTGCCATTGCAGGCAGTGGCTTTACATGCAGTGCCTTTTCTTATCTCTTGCCTTAAGGAGCTTCATGTGATGAGGCAGCAGTCACAGCTTAGAGTTTAATGGGATTCTGGTTGTCTCTGTGGGTGGAAGTTTTAACTATCTGGGCACCAAGACTTCCATACTCAAAGCCTGGATCTGTGGGGCTTGAGAGGAAGAGTGATGGGAAGCAGGATCGTTCCAGCGTCTGCCTTTGGTGCCGGGACCCCCAGACAGACATTTTCCAATGGTCACTGACCCAGGACGCATATTGGGCCCATCCTCGAAGGGTAGCTTAGCTTTGCTTTGCTCTTTTTTGTAGAGCTGGGGTTCTGATCCTTAACCTTTGTTTCTTAAGATTTTTTTATTTGAAAGGCAGAGAGATCTTCCATCTGCTGATCCAATCCCCCAATGACTACAACAACCGGGGTTGGGTCAGGCTGAAGCCAGGAGCTAATTCTGGGTCTCCGACATGTATGGCAGGGGCTCAAGGACTTGGGTCATCTTCTGCTTTCTCAGGGGCATTAGCAGGGAACTTGATCTGAAGTGGAGCAGCTGTGTCTCCAACCAATACTCACTCATGGGATGCTGGCATTGCAGTGCCACAGCACTGGCCCCTCTTCCTGCTGGGTCTTAGTCCACCCGAACGAGGATGGACTGGGTCCGAAGAAAGGTAAGTGCACCGCTCACCTGTTCCCCAGCCTCTTGATCCTGGAGACAATCAGACGCAGTGGGGAGTCAAGTCAAGCAAGCAAGAACTCGGTTTATTGCACGTGTAGCAAGGCCTCTTTAAAGCACAAGACTGCAGGATTACTGGGGCAGGGCATAAGGACCAACCAATTACTTAAAAGGTCATTTTACGGGGTGACTTTTTACAGGACCAGCCATATGTCTGTATACTCACGATCAGTGTCATCTCCCCTGATGCTGCGCGGCCAATCAGCTTTGGTGGTAAACGACTTTGGGTACCGCCCACCTTACTTCCTTTGGGCACCATCTTTGAATTGCCATGTGTGCCTAATTTCCCTGCAGGCACCATCTTTGAATTGCCACATGTGCCTAATTTCCCCACACTTCCTTTTTTAAGATTTAATTATTTATTTGAAATAGGGAGAGAGATCTTCCATCTGCCAATTTACTCCCTAGATAGCTGCAATGGCCAGGGTGGGGCTTAGCTGAAGCCAGGAACTTCATTTGGGTCTCCCACATGGGTGGCAGGGCTCTTCCCAGGCAAGGAGCTGGATTGGAAGTAGAACATACGGGACAGAACCAGCACTCAAATGGGATGCCAGTGTCAGAAATGGGAACTTTCCCCACTATGCCATAACGCTGGGCAGGGTATCTATTTTATTTTATTCTTTTTAAAGATTTATTTATTTGAAAGAGTTACAGAGAGGAGAGGCAGAGAGAGAGGTCTTCCATCTGCTGGTTCACTCCCCAGTTGGCCACAATGGCCAGAGCTGGGCTGATCTGAAGCCAGGAACCAAGAGTTTGTTCTGGGAGTCCCATGTGGGTGCAGGGTCCCAAGGACTTGGGCCATCTTCCACTGCTCTCCCAGGCCTTAGCAGAGAGCTGGATCGGAAGAGGAGCAGCCGGGAGAAGAACAGGCACCCACATGGGATGCTGGTGTGCCAGGCGAGGTTTAGCCCACTTCACCTCAGTGCTGGCCTCAAGGTATCATTTCTAAACTGGTGCCTCATCTGCACCTGTAGGCCTTGCCCTCTGTCGGTCAGTTCTGAGTGGTGTGGTTTGTGACAGGAACAGTGCGTCCCACGTTCGTGCGCTGTCTGCTGTGCCTCCTTTGCTGTTGATGCAACGTTATGCAGTGTCTTAGTCCATTTTTGTGTAGCAACAAAATTCCAGAGACTGGGTAATTTATAAAGAAAAATTCTGTTTTTCACACTTCTGAACGCTGAGAAGTCCAGGAGGAAGACACTAGTAGGTTTGGGGAGGGCTGTGTTCTCTGGGAGCAGAGGAATAGTGTCCTCATGTTGCAGAAGGGAGAAAGGCAGCCTGCTGAAGACTGCATGTAAAGACCTTCGTTCCATTCAGGAGAGGAGCCCTCATGACCTAATTACCGTTTGAAGGCCCCAACGCCTAGCATGAATTTTGGAGGGCACACATTCCAGCCAAAGCATACATGTGCTATGTCATTTGATTGTGTAAGCACGAGGATCATGGAGTCAGCTGAAGCCCCGTAGGCAGTGGAAGCAAATGCGTGTCTACAGCAGGCTAATTACAGCCCTGTGGGCCTGAGAGGTCTGCTGCAGTCAGCTTGCCACCTCGAAGGCTCAGCGTTGGCCTTAGTTCCTAGTAGTTTGGGTATCTGGTGGTCGTGGTAGTAGCTGGCTCAGCCTTGGTGAGTGGAGCTCGGTGTTGGTCTCATATTGCCTGTAATCTGGTTCCCATGGCTACTTAGTTCATATGCCTGTTGGGCCAGCACTGCAGTGACCTTTGAGAGAAGCTGGCTGATGTCAGCTCACTGAGTTTCTCTTTCTGTGGTTGTTTACTCTCTCTGTTGAGATGGGTGTTGTCTGCCGGGCAGTAACGTCAAAGATCTTCATCAAAGATCTTCACATACTGTACACTCTCCTGTACCTTCTAGCCCTTAGCCTTCCATGTTTTCTTCCAGGTTCCTGACCTGTTATCCAAGGGATGTGTCACACTGCCGTGGGGCCTGTGTTCTTTGCTCCCGGAGTTGTCACCTGAAGCTCTGCTGTTTGAGAGGATTGCCCCTCATCACTGTTGCAAAGCCACCCCAAGTAGGGCTTTGTGCAGTGGCAGTCCATTTTCAGCGTGTTCCCATATACTGAACCAACCCACCTATCAGTGAACCAATCCTGACCTTTTCCTTCCTGTGCTAACTGGTCCTAAGGGACCTCCGTGTGACCCAAGGTGTCAACAGAAGAAGAGGTGGATTCAACACTGGGGAGCCGGTCACCTGCCAGTGAAGCTTGTGTGTGTGTGTGTGTGTGTCCCGCTGTGCCTGATCCTGAATGCCCTGTATCCATCTTAGGGTGCAACAAGTTGTTGGGCCTGCCGGACATTATGACTTGATTTGGCAGAGCCCATGGTTAGGTGTTCCATCTCTAACAGACCCCAGGACCATCCCAGAAGCTTTCCAAGTGGGTGATATTTGAAAAAATTCCAGCCTGTAAAGTTGTGAGAATATAATGAATGACATATTTTATGTATTTTCTTCCGTTGTTAATATTTGTTGTCTACATATGTATGCCTATGGTTGTTATTATTTGGAAATTAGTTACAGCAATGGGGACTTTTCATTCCTAAATACTTAATCATGGTTCAATTCTCAATCAAGGAAATTGAATGCTAGAGCCATCTAATGGATAGTCCATAGTCAAGTTTTGCTGATTGTCCCAATACTGTTCTTTATGGCAGACTTTCCCCATAACCCAGAACCACGTATTTAGTTCTCGTGTGAGTTTTTGTCTTTTTAGAAATTTGTTTTCTTTCTATTTGAAAGGCAGAGAGACAGCGGGTGCTCATTATCAGAATCTGTATCAGAAATAGAGGAGCCAGGACTAGAACGTGGCACTCTGATAATGGGTATGTGGGTGTCGCAAGCAGCGGCTTTAACTGCTGTGCCAAATGCCCTCTCCTAATTTTAAGTTCTTGTGTAAACAATAACATGCTTCAAGAGTCCAAACTAGGGCCGGCTCTGTGGCATAGCAGATAAAGCCACTGCCTGTGGCTTTACCCATATGGGCTCCAGTTCAAGTCCCCGCTGCTCTACTTCTGATCCAGCTCCCTACTATGTGTCTGGGAAAGCAGCAGAAGATGGCCCAAGTCCTTACATTCATGGAGACCCAGAAGAAGCTCCAGGCTCCTGGCTTAGATCAGCTCAGCTGTTGTGGCCATTTGGGGAATGAACCAGCAGATGGAAGACATCTCTCTCTGTCTTCCCCTCTTTCTGTAACTCTGCCTCTCAAATCTTTTAAAAGTCAAAACTACAATAAAGTACATATGAAATTATACTATTCCCTTTTCTTTTTTAAAGATTTATTTCATTTTATGTGAGATAATTTTTGAAAATCCCTGTGGCTGACCTCCCAAATCTCTGGTTGTCTTTGCCCAGTCATCCATTTTTCTAAGTCCCATTTTTACTCCTTTAGTTACAATTCAGACTTGCTTTGAGTTTGCATACAAATTGATTTCAGTGTTTTTTTTTTCTTTAATTTTATAGATCTTAAATTACAAGATTATCATGTTAAGATTTCTTTATTTGAAAGGCAGAATTAGAAGGAGATAGATCTTCTTTCTGCTGATTCACTCCCCAAATGGCTGCAATGGCCAGAGCTGGGCCAGACCAAAGCCAGGAGCCAGGAGCTTCATCCAGGTCTCCCACATGGGTGGCAGGGCCCCAAGCACTTGAGTCGTCTTCCATTGCCTTCCCAGGCACGTTAGCAGGGAGCTAGGTCAGAAGTGGAGCAGCCAGGACTGCAGCTGGCACCCATAAGAGAAGCCGGCACTATAGATAGTGGCTTAACCCACTATTTCACATTGCTGGCCCTGTTAAAATCTAACTTTAAATAGAACACAAAATAACTAATTTTCCCACTGAAATGTGCTTCTTAGCATACTGAAATAAAATTTGCTTCTTTTTCCTTTTCTATTAGTTTTATGTATTATAAACTAGGTTTTTTTCCTAATCTCCATTTTAGGTCTTTAGTTAACTTCAATAACTTGCCTTCTAGCTTTCCAGCTTAAAAGTATGTAATGAAATGCAATAAAAATAATGGGTCTGGCTTTCAACTTTTTTTTTAAGATTTTATTTGATTGAGAGAGTTACAGAAAGAGAGGACAGACAGAGGGGCCGGTGCCGCAGCTCACTAGGCTAATCCTCCGCCTGTGGTGCCGGCACCCCGAGGTTCTAGTCCCGGTCGGGGTGCCGGATTTTGTTCCAGTTGCTTTCCTTCCAGTCCAGCTCTCTGCAGTGGCCCGGGAGTGCAGTGGAGGATGGCCCAAGTCCTTGGGCCCTGCACCCCATGGGAGACCAGGAGAAGCACCTGGCTCCTGGCTTCGGATCAGCGCGGTGCAACAGCCGCAGCGGCCATTGGGGGGTGAACCAATGTAAAAGGAAGACCTTTCTCTCTGTCTCTCTCACTGTCCACTCTGCCTGTCCAAAAAAAAAAGGACAGATCTTCCATCCATCCGCTGGTGTACTCCCTAAATGGCCGCAACAACCAGAGCTAGGCCTATCTGAAGCCAGGAACTTCCGGGGCTCCCACTTGGTTGCAAGGTCCAAGCGCTTGGGCCAGCTTCTGCTTTCCTAGGCTATATGCAGAGAGAGCTTATACACCACAGTGCCGGCCTGTAGCAGGCACTCAGTGGGCAGACACTGACAAACAATATCTACATCCTAAATTGATTGCTGGCAGTGGAATTCCTCGGCATGTTCACAGGCATGGGAAGAGGCCTCAGGGACTGTGGCCAGCTCCTGACTCTGGGACGTGAGAGGATACTTTGTGGTCACTCCCCTCAGGAAGCAGTGGACACAACAGGCTCCTCGGCCAGATCCCGAGACTATCTCAGAGATCCTGTCCCTGTCTTGCTTCAGGACTCATCACCTATTCCTGTCTCTGGACATGGAGTCTAGAACTTTGATTTGGACAACCATATTGGGACTCTTAGCTCAGGAACCCCAGTTTCTTTAGCAAGTTCTCTGGAACCAATTCTAGGGTAAAAGTTTTCATAAATGCTTTGTGAAGGTGTGGGATTCAGAAGAACTGTACTAATATGACATCATCTGGCTTCTCTGTTTTGAATCTGCTCTTAAACGTAATCTGTTGCCTTGGCTTGATTCTTTAAGTTCTGGTCTTTTCCGGTGTTGGTGCCTAGCTCTTCTATTCTGAAACCAAATCCAGAATCTTGACTCTTCAAGATAGATTTTTCTCCCATCCTCTTCCCTTCCATTTTATTTGAGAGGGAGAGACAGACAGGTCTTCCATCTGTTGGTTCACTCCCCAAATGGCTGCAATGGATGTATCTGGGTTGATCTGAAGCCAGGATCCAGGAGCTGCTTCTGGGTCTCCCACGCAGGGGAGCACTTGAGCCATCTTCTGCTTTCCCAGGCCACAAGGAGAAAGCTGGATTGGAAGAGGAGCAGCTGGGACATAAACTGTCACCTATATGAGATGCCAGCGCCATAGGTGGAGCCTCAGCCTACTAAGCCACAGTGCCGGTCTCTTCAGTATAGATTTTCAGATGTTTTATGAGTTTTTTTTTTTTTTTAAGATTTATTTATTTGAGAAGGAGAGGCAGAGAGAAAGAGAGGTCTTCCATCCGCTGGTTCACTCTCCAATTGGCCACAATGGCCCAAGCTGCACCGATCTGAAGCCAGGAGCCAGGATCTTCCTCCAGGTCTTCCCACGCAGGTTCAGGGGGCCAAGGACTTGGGCCGTCTTCCACTGATTTCCTAGGCCATAGCAGAGAGCTGGATTGGGAGTGGAGCAGCCAGGACTTGAACCAGTGCCCATATAGGATGCTGGCACTGCAGGTGATGGCTTTACCCTCTACGCCACCATGCCAGCTCCCAGTATAGATTTTCAAAGCAAGTTTTTGTTTGATAGCGTAACATGAGTAAGGTTTTTGGTTAAAGGTTTTGATGAGAATTTGTAATTGCTCTTCTGTCGGTTTGGAATTGAACCTAGAGCTGTTGATTCAATCTTTGAAGGGTTATCTTTGGTTGTGTTGGAAGTGAGTCCTAGAGTCTACACATCTGTCTAGGCAAACCCTAGCTTAATTCTGACCATGGCTACCCAGAGACAGTGTCAGATCCCACAGGCTGGGAGGTCAGTCCTCAAGTCCCCTGCCCCAACTTTGAATGCCAGTAGGAAGCCTCAGGTAGATTTACCTATAATTCTTTTTATTTTTTAAATTTATTTTATTTAAAAGGCAAGAGTTAGAGGGGCAGAGAGAAACTTTCCATCCACTGGTTTACTCCCCAAATGCCACAACTTTCGGGGCAGGGCCAGTCTGAAGCCAGAAGCGTCTTCTGGGTCTCCCATGAGGGTGCAGGGGTCCAAGGACCTGGACCATCCTCCTCTGCTTTCCCAGGCACATCAGCAGGTGCTGGATCAGAAGTGGAGCAGCCAGGACTCGAACTGGCACCTATATGGGATGCCAGCATTCCAGGTGGCTGTTCTACCCACTATGCCACAGTGCCAGCTTCCCAATTTACCTGTAATTCTGACCAGCTATAAATTGGGATTCTCACACCTCTTTAGTTCAATTAATTTGCTTGTTCAATTAATTCTCACAGAACTTAAGGAAGCACTTTAGCTAACAGCTTACTATGAAGTGTACTACAAAGGATACAGACAGAAGAGTCCGAGCTGAGGGCAGGAAGGGTGCAGTGTGGAGCTTCCTTGCCCTTTCCAGGTGTGCTGCCCTCCAGGGACCTCCACTGCTGCAGAAAGGCCAAGAATCTGGAAAAGGAGTGATGAGCAGGGAACCACGGCCACAAAGCAGAGTATAAACCTCATCAGTTCCCTGCTAGGAGTAGATCCGTAATTTGATGTTATTTTATGTTCTGGTATTCATGGTATACATGAATAACTCTTCCAGTTTGTTTTTTCCTTTATTATTTTGCTTCCTTTTTTTTGTTTGGAAAAGTGATATATAGAGAGGGAGACAAAGTTCTGCTGGTTCACTCCCCAAAGGACTTCAACAGTTGGGGTGGGGCCATGCTGAAGGGAGACAGGAACACCATATGGGTCTCCCATATGGGTGGCCATAGCCCAAGTACTGCTTCTCCAGGTTCATTAGCAGGGAGCTCCATGGGAAGTGGAACAGCTGTACTGAAACTGGTGCTCTGATATAATTTTTTTTATTTTAAAAATTTATTTTATTTATTTGAAAGAGTTTCAGAGAAGTAGATCCAGAGAGAGAAGTTTTCCATTCTTCTGGTTTATTCCACAAATGGCCACAACAGTCACAGCTGAGCTGATCAGGAGCCAGGAGCTGCTTCTGGGTCTCCCAAACTCCTTGCTTATATCCAAATTATAGAAGAATTGAACCTGTGTTGTCTCCTGGTATTTGTAATTTTTTCTGCACATTTAGGTAGCTGATGCATTTGGGATTTACAATGGAGTGAGAGATGGATCCAACTTCACCTCTTTCCTAACATCAGTGTCCCACCACCATTTTTTTATAAGAAGGCTTTTATTTAATAAATACAAATTTCGTAGGTACAGCTTTTGGATTATAGTGGTTCTTCCCCTGTACCTGCCCTTCCACCCTCAAGTCATCCCACCTACTCCCTCTCCCATCCAATTCTTCATTAAGATTCACTTTTAATTATTTTTATATACAGATCAACTTAGTATATACTAAGTAAAGATTTCAACAGATTGCACCCACACAGACACAAAGTATAAAGTACTGTTTGAAGACTAGTTTTACCGTTAATTCTCATAGTACAACTCACTAAGGACAGAGATCCTACATGGAGAGTAAGTGCACAGTTCTCCTGTTGTTGATTTAACAACTAACACTATATATGACGTCTGGTCACCTGAGGCTCTTGTCCTGAGCTGCAAGGCTATGGAAGCCTCTTGAGTCCACAAACTCCGACCTTATTTAGACAGGGCCATCATCAAAGTGGAAGTTCTCCCCTCTAGAGAGAGGTCCCTTCTTTGACCCCTTCTTTTCACTGCCACTACCATTTTTTACAAAGCCTGTCTGCCCTGATGATCTCAATCTGGATCTGTGTGTGTGGCAGGGACCCGATTACTTGCCGTCCGTCGCCTGCTGCCTCCCAAGGACTGCATTAGAAGCTGGAATTAGGGGCAGAACTCGAATCCAGGTACTCTGATACGGGATGGGGCAGCCCAAGCAGCATCCCGACTGCTAGGTCAAATGCCTGCCCCAAACACTGTTTCAGATGCTTGAACGTGGCAATTGAATTCTCTAGTTAGATATTTTTAACCTCAGCCCTTTTTTCTTAACCCCAGGGAATTTCTGTTCCCTGTGCACCCATGGAAAGGGCTTTGGGGGCCAGCGTGGCGCCATGGCTCACTTGGTTAATCCTCCATCTGCGGTGCTGGCATCCCATATGGGCACTGGGTTCTAATCCCGGTTGTTCCTCTTCCAGTCCAGCTCTCTGCTGTGGCCCGGGAAGGCAGTGGAGGATGGCCCAAGTGCTCGGGCCCTGCACTCGCATGGGAGACCAGGAGGAAGCACCTGGCTCCTGCCTTTGGATTGGCGCAGCGTGCCGGCTATAGCAACCATTTGGGGAGTGAACCAATGGAAGGAATACCTTTCTATCTCTCACACTGCCAAACTCTGCCTGTCAAATAAAAAAGGGCTTTGGCTGCAAGGAAAGCAGCTTCCACTGCAGTTTCCTGGTTCAAGTGCCAAGGTGGGGATTTCATAAACCCCAGTGGCACCAGGGGTGATTCCATCTATGGGAAGACGTTTGATGATGAAAACTAAATCCTCATACACAGGACCAGGTAGGAGTCTGGTGACGTGCCAGGCTCTGGACCAGAAGCACGGGCTATGGTTGTGGCCAAGGGACAGGGAGCCTGGGGAGACCCAGCCCTCCTGCAGTGACTTAGTTTGGGGCTTCAAAAGGTTATTTTATTTATTTTTTTGTGAATCCTAGTTGCTGTTTGTCTCCGTTATCAAAAGGAAGCTGCACAGACAGTGCATGGTGTTTTAAGCCATTTGACATTTGACAGTAGATTGGGAACTTCGTGCACCTTCTCCCCTAACTACTTCAGGGAGTGTTTCCTGCGAACGGGCACTTCTAATACTAACACAGCAGAGTTCTCAAAATCCCAGAGTGAGCACTGATAGAATTTTTTTTTTATCTTTTATTTAATGAATATAAATTTCCAAAGTACGACTCATGGGTTACAATGGCTTCCCCCCCCCCATACCGTCCCTCCCACCCACAACCCTCCCCTTTCCCACTCCCTCTCCCCTTCCATTCACATCAAGATTCATTTTCGATTATCTTAATAACTGATAGAATGTTATTACCTGATCCACACCGTGCAGTCCTTTCAGAGGTTCCCAAGACCGGCGTGGGTCCCGGGTCGCCCTCGTGTTTACTCCCTCTGCCCCCTGCACCCAGGCTTTCCTGTCTGTCCCCCTCACACCCCATGCCTCTTTGGTGCTTCCTTACTCTTGCCGTGGCGCCCAGCCTTCTTGAGCTAGTGTGCACCTGGGCCCCTTCAAGCTGGCCAGCTTGGGTCTCAAGGGCGCCTTGGGCAGTGGCCAGCGGTCCTCCCAGATTGCCACAGGTGATTCTTGCCCCTTCTGGACAGAAGGCGCACCTGTTCCTCACTCAGCCCTCCGGGCCACCCTGCATGTTCTCGCTCAGCTGATGCTCTCCGTTGTTTATAGAAACGATCACAACCGTTTTGTCTTCCTCTGGCCTGATCGACTCTGCCCAAGCAGCCCTCAGGAGCCAGCTGTCCTCCCCTCCTTCCTTCCTGTGGCCGTGGGAGCCTCCTGTGGCTGACACTGCCCGCCTCCCTCTCCTGCTCCTCCCTATTTCCCCCCACCCTCCTTCCTTCCCTCCCTCCCCCCCCCCCCCATCCCATCTGCACCCAGGCTGCAGCTCTTCCACCTTTACAAGGTAAACTCCCTCACCCCCACGGGCCTCTGCCGCCGCCGCCACCTTTGTCACTCCATTTTTAACAAAGCTGCTTTTTGTCCAGCTTCTTGGCCATCTTGCCTGCACCAAAACACCAAGGAAGAATGGTGGCTTGGGCCACACAGACACCACCCTCTTGTCAGATTGAACCCCACAAGTTTCCTGAGACTACAGGGTGCTGTTGGAAGGCGTTGGTCTTGTCCAGGAGGACTCTTCGTAGTGGACCAACCCCAGTGAAATGAACATCTGAGCGTCAGTGGGGCCCCAGGGCTCCTGCTTGGCAAAGGCATCCTGTTTGTGAAGCACATGGAGTCTGCCCGCAAACACATGAGGTCTTCCTAAGATCAAGCCAGATCCCACAGCCTCAGAGGGCACTTGGGGAAGAGGGGTCAGCAGATCGTCCTGTGCCCCCCAGCTTACAGTGGCCCCGTTGGAACCCTCGCTTTGTTTCAGAAATAAGACAAAAAGCCACTTGGGCTTATATTCATACATTTACTCTAAATGCTTTGTGTTTGTAATGCTGGCTAAGGATTTTTTTTTTTTTAATTTTTTAAAGATTTATTTATTTGAGAGGCAGAGTTGCAGAAAGAGAGGTCTTCCATCTAGTGGTTCACTCCCTAAATGGTCTCAACAGCTGAGGTTGGGCCAGGCCAAAGCCAGGAGCCAGGAATTTCTTCTGGGTCTCTTACAGGGGTGCAGGGACTCAAGGACTTGGTCCATCTTCCACTTCTTTCCCTGGCATAGTAGCAGGGAGCTGGATTGGAAGTGGAGCAGATGGGACTAGAACTGGTCTCCATATGGGATGCCAGCACCTCAGGTGGAAGCTTAACCTACAACACCATAAGCTAAGGCTTTTTTTTGTAAAAAATTTGTTTATCTTAAAGATAGAGTGACAGAGAAAGGGAGAGACAGATCTTCCATCCACTAGTTCACTTCCCAAATGGCTGTAACAGCTGGGTCTGGGCCAGGCCCTAGCCAGGGGCCCAAGAACTTGGGCCATCCTTCATTGTTTACCAGGCATATTAGTGGGTAACTGGATGGAAAGTGGAGCGGCCAGGACTTGCACCAGCGCTTTAATAGGAAATGCCAGTGTCTAAGCAGCAGCTTAACTCTGACAACAACCTGTCCTTGGCTTAGACTTAATGTGTTTAATTGCTCGTATAAGGAGTCCCAATTGGTTCCCTCTTGATGGCTCAGAGTTTGTACAGAAAGTGACCTGCTGCTTTGTGTGTGTGTGTGCTGAAAATTTATTTTTATTGGAAAGGCAGAATGAGAGAAAAGGAGATCACTGGTTCACTCTTAAAATGACCACAACAGCCAGACCTGGGCAAAGCCACAGCCAGGAGTCAGGAACTCCATCTGGGTCTCCCATGTGAGCTGTCCTTGCCTCCCAGGGTGGGGATTTGAAGTGGGGCGGGGAGTCTGTCCTAGGCACTCTGGTATGGGATGCAAGTGTTCCAAGTGGTGGCTTCTCCCGCTGCATCACAGTGCCTGCCCTCACCTGCTGCTCGCATAGCGTCTGCCGTGGCGAACAAGCGTTCTGACCCTCACCTGAATGGCTGCACCAAAGGAGCACAAGCACCGGAAGCTTCTGATCGGGCGTCCCGATTGATTTTCTATTTTAAGATTTATTTACTTGAAGTGGAGAATTACAGAGCTAGGTGGAAAGACAGATCATCTGTCCGCTCGTTCACTCCCCCAAATGGCCACAATGGCCACGGCTGGACCAGGCCAAAGCCAGGAGCTGCTGCTTGGTCTCCCAGGGGGGTGCAGGGGCCCAAACACTTGGGCCATATTCCGAGGGTTTCGCAGGTGCATTAGCAGGGAGCTGGATGGGATGTGGAGCAGCCTGGTCTCTAACCAGTGCGCATATGGGATGCGGGCCCAAGGGTCCTGATTATTTAAGAGATAACAAAGGTCACAGTTTCAGATTGTTAGCATCGGGAGTCTAGTTTTTCTAGGGGATGTGTATGTGTTAGAAACAAACATGAATCCTGTTTGTTAAACGCTGGCCGGAGCAGACGTTTAACTTAGCAGGTAGGAAGCCTGTGTCCCACGTTGGAGAGTCTGGGTTTGATTGCCTGCTCCAGCTTCTGGTTGATGCAAACCCTGGAAGGTGGCAGGGATCGCTCAAGTCATTTGGTTCTTACCACCCTCCGGGGAGCCCCAGATTGTGTTCCCATTTTGGAGTGGCCCTGGGCCAGTCCCAGCTGCTATAGGCATTTGAGGATGGGCTTGATCACTTCCTCCCTCCCAGAAAAGGTGTGTGTGGGGGGTGTTAGACATGATGATGCTTGCTCCCCATCCTTGAGGTTTGAGGTTTGTAGTTTATCTAGTTATTTACTTATTCTTAAGCTATCTGTGTATATTTGTAGATATTGATGAGGTATGGTTGTAAGGGATATTTATTGAATCCAGGGATTGCATTTTAAAATCATTGTAATTTTCTTTCTTGAAATGCTCAATATAAAACAATTTTCAAATTTTAGAAAAACAATTATGTAGACTCACTGCTTGTTTCCTCAGCCCCTTCAGAGAGACTTTCTCCCGCACCGCCACCCACACCCCTACTCCTACCCCTTCCCCTCTCATCACAGATGCCAGCATTGTCCAGCTTGCCAGAGGCAAATCCCATCCCTTTTTTGAGAAATGGAGTTACAGAGGGAGAGACAGAGAAGTCTCCCATTCCCCAGTTCACTCCCCAAATGGCTGCAATGGGCAGAGCTGGGCTGATTTGAACCCAGGAGTCAGGAGCTTCCTTGGGGTCTCCCACATGGGTGCAGGGGCCCAAGCACTTGGGCCATCTTCCAGTACTTTCCCAGGTCACAGCATAGAGCTGGATTGGAAGAGGAGCAGACGGGACATGAACTGGCACCCATATGGATACCAACGCCACAGTTGTAGGCTGAGCCCCTACTCGGCGCTGGCCACAAGTCCCATCCTTTTTCTCACCTTGCAGCAGTGTTGGAGGCTGCATCATGTTCTTGCTACCTGTTCATGTGGCCGACAGAACACCCTGCTCCCCTGCTTGCCCTCTGCCCTCCTGACTCCTGGGTTCAAATCCCAGCCTCTAAATTATCAGAGGACCCAGGGCTCAGCCTGGGTCTGTCTGCCATATCCATTTCCCCCATTTACTTCAGTGGTCCTTAGCCCTGTACCCGCCTCTTAGGGCTAATACTAATCTAATACTAATCTCTGCTGAGATGAAAAGTCCTAGCTAGTAGATCCTACATTACTTACTTGAGAGCTGAAGAGAGAACTCCCATCTGTTGGTTTACTCCCCAGATGTCTACATTGCTGTGGGTTGAAGCCAAGAGCTAGGAACTCGATCTAGGTCTCCCATGTCAGTTCAGAAACCTGCCAGGGTGCACATCAGCAGGAAGCTAGGAGCAGGAGCTGAGACTTGAACCCAGGCTCTCTGATATGGGGTGCAGGCTTCCCAACCAATATGTATACCGGGGTGTGTGTGTGTGTATCCTTGAAATATTGAAAAACATATTCCTGTATTTAAATGTCTGGACACAACTGCATATATAAGCTATTTAAGCATTTAAGTGTCTAAAATATTTAAACCTTTCTGCTCAGAGCAAGAGTTGGTAATGCGCACTGGTATAGGTATATGGTGTTGGCAGAATCACAGCAACATGATTTTCTAAAAATCTCTTGGTGGGACCAGTGCTGTGGCATAGTGGGTAAAGCTGCCGGCCCCAGTGCTGGCATCCCATATGGGCACCAGTTCGAGTCCTGGCTGTTCCACTTCCAATCCAGCTCTCTGCTATGGCCTGGGAAAGCAGCAGAAGATGGCCCATGTCCTTGGACCCCTGCACCCACATGGGAGACCCGGAAGAAGCTCCTGTCTCCTGGCTTTGGATCAGTGTAGCTCCGGCCATTGGTGCCAACTGGGGAGTGAACCAGCAGATAGAAGACCCCCTCCCTCCCTCCCTCTGTGTAACTCTGACTTTCAAATAAATAAATAAATAAATCTTTTTAAAAAAAATCTCTTGGTAAAATTCTGAACAGAAAGCAATTAAATGGGGGCCAGCACTGTGGCGCAATGGGTTAAACCCCCGACCTATAGTGCTGGCCTCCCATACAGGCACTGGTTCAAGTCCCAGCTGCTCCACTTCTTACCCAGCTCCCTGCTAATGTGCCTGGGAAAGCAGCAGAGGATGGCCCATGTCCTTGGGCCCCTGCAACCACATGGGAGACACGGAAGAAGCTCCTGGCTCCTGGCTTCAGATTGGCTCAACTCCAGCTATTGCAGCCATTTGAGGATTGGAACAGTGGATGGAAGACCTCTTTTTCTCTACCTCTCTCTGTAACTCTTTCAAATAAGTAAAATCTTAAAGCAATTAAGTGGTCCCTCAGTTTATTTCTGGAACAATTCAGAGTAACAAAATAATCCATTGAATTTATTTGGAAAACTGAGTTCAGTTCTAGGCTCAGATCATTATAATGGAGTTTTCTCATCCTTGTGTGAATGTTTGTCAGGGCATTTGAAAGTCCAGGAAGATTGAGAGTAATTGTCCAGTAGGTGGGATGTTGGAGGACCCAACCTATCCCAGCCGTGCCAGCAGCATCCTGCTCTTAGCCGAAAACGTGCCTGAAGTTCCCAGAGAGCCCCTAGGGGGCAGTATTGCCCCATTGACAGCCCAGGCAGTCACGTCTTACCTAAGGACTTCCAATGGGACCTCTAAGTTAAGCTTGTCCACACAGTTTCCACGCTTGCTGCTCCCTGACTTTCGGAGCGCTGCCCAGGTGCCCACCTGTCATCTTCACCAAATGTCCCATGGGCGCCCCAGACTCACTGTGGCCAAAACAGCTTCTCTTCTGCCACATACTGATTTTCCCCCACTCCCCTGTTTGAGTAAATGGCACCGCCATCTACTCCGCTCTTGGTCCCAACTTAGGGCTCATCCTTGACTCGCTCCTGTGACCTTGTCCCCCTGTCACATCTGTGTTCAAGCTGTCCCCTGGCCCAGCCACTTTCACCACGGTACCAGGCCCTCCTAGCTGTTCTCTGTGCTTCCAGCTCGCCGCTTCTCCCAGCTGGTCTAATCTTGGGAAGTCAGACACTCGTTCTCAAGCATGAATCTGGCCACAGCATCCTGGCTGGCAACCCTCCCGTGCCTGCGCCCACCTTGGACCCAGCCCTGCAGTGCTGAGCCAACCTGGGGTCTGGCCTGGCTCTGTGCTGACACTGTGCTCACACCTGCCTCAGGGCTGTTGACAGTGCTGCTCCCTCTCCCGAGTGGCCTGCCTTCAGTGACCAAGTGGTTCGCCCCTCACTTTTTTCAGATGCCACCCATTTGTAACCTGGCCCAGGAGGTCTGCCCTGACCTGCCCTTTCTAAAACAGCCTTTCCTGCCACCTCACTCTGGTTTTTCCTTGGCTGCGTTTCCCTCCATCTGCTTACTCCCTGAAGTCGTGTTACAGACTTTCCCCCCTTTTCCTGGAGTGTCAGCCTCACACAGGCTGTCCTAGTCTGTCTCCATCACCACGGTATTCTGGAGTAGCATGTAGCACACAGGAAATGCACAGGAACTGTTTGAATATTCAGATATTTAAGACTGATGTTGATGGGCAGGTCTGGTCCGTGACACCGCCCACAGTCTAGAATCCCAGCTATGGGGATCTGGGCTTCTCCTGCTATACCCCCCTGAGGGCCCCCACCAACCCCAGGCAGGCCTTTTATTTTTAGATTCAAATCTCACCTCCTCTGGAAGACCTCCCGTGATACTACTGTGTCACACACATGCCCGGGTGACGGCCCTGCGCTGCTGTTCTGTGTACTGATCTGTGTCAGTGTTTTTGCCGTGTTGTAGTACAGTTATCTTCACAGCCATTTTGGAATACTGTTTCCATACCATCCATGCACCTATTTAAAGTATACTTTTTTTTAATGTGTAACTTTTCAAATATATGATTTTTTAGATTTACTTATTTATTTACCTGAAAGAGTTTCACAGAGAGACAAGGAGAGGCAGAGAGAGAGCTCTTCCATCCGCTGCTTCACTCCCCAGTGGGCTGCAACGGCTGGATGGAGCTGTGCCAATCCAAAGCCAGGAGCCAAGGTCTTCTGGGTCTCCTACATGGGTGCAGGGTCCCGAGCTAAAGTATACATTTAAATGGTTTTGTAAAATGCCTTCTCAATGTTGGGCAACCATCACCACAAATAATTTTAGAACATTTTCATCACCCCAAAAACCTGCTACGTTGTTGCCCAGCCCTAAATAAACACTTGTCTCCTTTCTGTCTCTGTGGATTTGCCTATTCTAGACGTTCCGTAGACATGGAATCACAATATGTAGGCATAATGGTGTTTTTGTTTTTAAAGGTTTTTATTGCAAGGATTGGTGCTATGGCGCAGTGGGTCGAGCCTCCACCTGCAGTGGCAGTTCGTGTCCTGGTGCTCTTCTGATCCAGCTCCCTGCTGATGGCACAGAAGGTAGTGGAGGATGGCCCAGGTGTCTGGACCCCTGCACCTGTGTGGGAAACCAGGAAGAAGCTCCTGGCTCCTGGATTTGCATTGGCCTACCTCCAGCCTTTGTGGCCATTTGGGAGGGTGGGTCAGTAGATGGAAGACCTTTCTGTCTCTCCCTCTCTCTCTAACTGTGCCTCTCAAATAAATAAATAAATCTTTAAAACATTTTTTATTTTGTTTGAAAGAGTGAATGAGGAGCACATGTTTTCATATGGCCTTCGTGAGGTAGCACGTATCAGTTCTTCATTCCTTTTAATTGCCAGATAATATTCTGCATAAATATGCTTCAACTTGTTTAGCCACACGTAACTTGGTGGTGAGTTTATGGGTGATTTCTCCTTTTTGACTATTAATAATAATGCTACTTGGGGCTGGCACTGTGGCGTAGCAGGTAAAGCTGCCTCTTACAGTGCCAGCATCCTATATGGGCACCAGTTTGAGTCCTGGCTGCTCAATTTCCAGTCCAGCTCTCTGCTGTGGCCTGGGAAAGCAGTGGAGGAGGGCCCAAGTGCTTGGGCCCCTGCACCCGCGTGGGAGACCCGGAAGAAGCTCCTGGCTCCTGGCTTAGGATCTGTGCAGCACCAGCCATTGCTGCCATTTGGGGGGTGAACCAGCAATGGAACCTCTCTCTCTCTCTCTCTCTCTCTCTCCAACTCTGCCTTTCAAATAAATAAATATTAAAAGAATAATGCTGCTCTGAACATCCTTGTATATATTTTTGTGCAGACTTTAAAAAAAAAGATTTATTTATTTATTTGAAGGAGTTACACAGAGAGAGAAGGAGAGACAGAGGCAAAGAGAGAGAGGTCTTCCATACGCTGGTTCAATCCCCAATTGGCTACAACAGCTGGAGCTGCGCCAATCTGAAGCCAGTGGCCAGGAGGTTTTTCAGGGTCTCCCATGTGGGTGCAGGGGCCCAAACACTTGGGCCATCTTCTACTGCTTTCCTAGGCCACAGCAGAGAGCTGGATCAGAAGTGGAGCAGCCTGGACTCAAGCCAGCACCCATATGGGATGCCGGCACTGCAGGCAGCGGCTTTACCCGCTATGCCACAGCACTGGCCCCAGATGTTTTTTTTTTTTTTTTTTTTTTTTTTTTTTAATTTATTTATTTGAGGGGCTGGCGCCATGGCTCACTTGGCTAATCCGCCTGTGGCGCCAGCATCCCATATGGGTGCCGGGTTCTAGTCCCGGTTGCTTCTCTTCCAGTCCAGCTCTCTGCTGAGGCCTGGGAAGGCAGTGGAGGATGGCCCAAGCGCTTGGGCTCCTGCACCCACATGGGAGACCCGGAAGAAGCATCTGGCTCCTGGCTTCAGGCTGACGTAGCGCCGGCCGTAGCAGCCATTTGGGAAGTGAACCAATGGAAGGAAGACCTTTCTCTGTGTCTCTCTCTCACTGTCTATAACTCTACCTGTCAAAAAAAAAAAAAATTTATTTATTTGAAAGGCAGAGTTCACAGAGAGGGAGATACAGGGCTGAGGGGTAGGGGAAAAGAGAGACATCTTCCATCTGCTGGTTCACTCCTCGAGTGGCCACAACAGCTGGAACTGGTTCAGTCTGATGCCAGGAGCCAGGGGCTTTTTCTGGGTCTCCCACATGAATGCAGGGGCCCAAGCCCTTGGACCACTTTCTGTTGCTTTCCCTGGTGCATTAGCAAGGAGATCAGCCGGGACTCGAGCTGGCGCCCATATGGGATGCTGGCACTGCAGGTGACAGCTTTACCTGCTGTGCCACAGCACCGGCTCTGGGGATGTGTGTTTTTCTCTTGAATGTGTGCCTGGAAATTGGGATTGCTGGGTGATATGATAACTCTTCACAGCTTGAGGAGCTGCCAGACTGTTCTCTGCATTCCCATCAGGAATGTGTGAGGTTTCCAGTTTATCCACATTCCTACCAACCCTGGTTATTGTCTATTCGGTTATGCCCGTCCCCATGTTGTGCATTGCTAGTGTACTGAGGTTTGGGTTGGGGATTCCCTGAAGGCTAAGCTGTTGAGCACCTCTTCATGTGCTTCTTGGTCATTTGTAAATCTCTGGAAAAATGTTCAGATCCTTTACCCATTTTTAATTGGGTCATTTATCTTTTTATTGTTAAGAAGACACAGGTCCTTTATCAGATGATCTGCACATATTTTCTCTAACTCTGTGGGTTCTATTTTCACTTTTGTGATGTCCTTTAGAAAATATTTTAATTTTGGGGAAATTCAGTTACTACTTTTGTGTCTTGTCACTTGCACTTCTGGTCCTGGTCCTGGATTTCCTCCTGTACTCCCTAGGAAGTCTGTGGTTTCAGCTCTCATTCCTGCTCTTGGATTCCTTTGGGGTTAGTTTTTGTGTAGCGTGTGAGGGAAGAGGCCAGTCTCATTCCCTGGCACGTGGGAATCCAGCAGTCCCAGCACTGCTATTTTCCTGTTCGTCTTGGCACCCGAGGTGACTGGGCTATTTCTGGATTGTAAATTCTCCTCCATTTGTATTAGTCTGTTTTCTGTTGCTATAACACAGTACTTGAGGCCGGGCACTGTATAATAAAAAGGAGTGTTTAGCTCACAGTTTTGGAATTTGCTGGAGTTCCACAATCAGGTGGCCCCGTTTGGCCCCTGGGAAGAGCCTCGTGGAAGATGACATCCTGGTGGGAGCACATGGCGAGACGGGAAGCAGGTGCAGAGAGGGTTCGGGCAGGAGCTGTCTTAACTCTCCAGGGAGCCTCTAGCAGCGAGGCCAGCATCGATCCCTTCTGAAGCAGCACCCTGAGGACCTAATTACCTTCCACCAAGAGTGTGCCACCCCAGCACCACCACACTGAGGACCACGCTTCTGGTACATGACCCCTGGGGTTACAAACCACACTCCAGCTATTGAGCTGTTTGAGGGACTTCAAAAAGTTCGTGGGAAAATGGAATTAAGAGATCAGCTTTGGGCGGCCACCTTTGATGCGGGCATCCCAAATGGGTGCCAGTTCCTGTCCCAACTGCTCCACTTCTACTCCAGCTCCCACCAATGCTCCTGGGAAAAGCCGTTGAAGATGGCCCAAGTATTTGGGCTCCTGTTCCGATGTGGGAGACCCAGAAGTAGCTCCTGGTTCCTGGCTGAAGCCTGGCCCAGCTCTGGCCATTGTAGTCATCTGGGGATAAAACCAGTGGGTGGAAAATCTCTCTCTGTATCACTCCCTCTCTCTGTAACTTTGACTTTCAAATAAATAAATAAATCTATTTAAAGAAAAAAATCAGCCTATTTTGGTGCAAAAATGTTTGAAGTCTGTGCATATGAGGAGTCTTCAGAAAGTTATAGAAAATGTACATTATGAAAAAATGTGCATGGATTTCAAAATTTTCTTCCACCAAAATAAAGTTGTTTTAAAAAGTTATTTGAAAGGCAGAGTGACAGAGAGGGGGAAATGGAAACAGAGAAATCTTCCATCGGCTGATTCACTGTCAAATACCTACAACAGCCAAAGCCAGGACTGGCTCCGGCCAAAGCCTAGGTCTCCCACGTGGGTGGCAGCAACTGCAACACTGAGGTCATCAGCTGCTGCCTCCTAGTGTGTTACAGAAACTGGATCAGAAGCAGAGACAGGACTTGAACCCAGGCATTCTGGTAATGAGATATGGATATCCCAAGCAGTAGCTTAACCCATTTCCCCCTAAACTTGCCGTTTAATTCCATTTCCCACAAACATTTGAAGTACCTTGTGTATCTATTCTATGCCACTACCACAGTCTTGAATTCTGTAGCTTTTTAGTAAGTTCTGCATTTAGGAACTGCTAGTCCTCCAACTTTCTTTTAAGATTGTTTTTGCTATTCTGATTCTCTTATATTTCCATATAAATTTGGGGATAAACGTTGCCAATTCATGTAAAATATCCAGCTGAGATTTTGGTAAGGATTGTACTGAATCTTCGATCAATTTGGGAGTATTGCCTTCTTAACAACATTGAGTCTCCTAATGCATGAACATACGATATCTTGCCTTTTGTTTACCTATTCTTTAATGTGTTTCAATGATGTTTTGTGATTTTCAGAGTGTAAATTTTATACATCTTTTAAATTTGTTGCCATGTATTTTATTATTTTTGATGCTAGTATAAGTGAAATTGTTTTTATTTTCAGGTTTATGGCTAATGTATAGAGATATAATTGATGTTTTATATTGATCTTATATCCTGCAACCTTACAGAAACCTGTTAATTAGTTCTTAATAGTTTTTTTTTTTTTTTTTTTTGACAGGTAGAGTTAGACAGTGAGAGACAGAGACAGAGAGAAAGGTCTTCCTTTCCTTTGATTCACCCCCCCAAAATGGCTGCTACAGCTGGTGCGCTGCGCCAATCCGAAGCCAGGAGCCAGGTGCTTCTCCTGGTCTCCCATGCGGGTGCAGGGCCCAAGCACTTGGGCCATCCTCCACTGCCCTCCCGGGCCACAGCAGAGAGCTGGACTGGAAGGGGAGCAACCGGGACAGAATCCGGCGCCCTGACTGGGACTAGAACCCGGTGTACCGGCACCGCAGGCGGAGGATTAGCCTAGTGAGCCGTGGCGCCAGCCAATAGTTTTTTTAGTGGACTCCTTGGATTTCCTGTACACAGGATCATGTCGTCTGCAAATGGAGCTGTCTCAGTATCTCCATGTAGCTCTCCAGTTGGACCTCCTTCCCTTCGGCTTTCCTAAGTGGCCTGGTTGGCCTCTCCAGTGCAGTGCTGAGTGACAGTGGCATTCTGTTGGTGGGGGGGAGACAGCATCCAGGGCTTCATCCTGGGGTTTTCTGCAGGCGCCGTTTCTCAGGTCGAGGAAGTTCCTCTTCTGTCCCTAGCTGGGTGCTTGCATGATGAAGAAGTGCTGAATTTTGCCAAGGGTTTTTTCTGTATCTTTCATGATAAGATGTGGGTTTTGTTCGTTATTCTGTTGACATGGTATATTACACAGACTGGGTTTTGGGTGCTAAGCCAACGTTGAGTTCTGTTTATCTTTGGAATGACTGGTCCCCGAGACTGAGTTCCACCAGGGCTGGGATCCTTGTCCCCAGGGCTCAACAGGGGCCCTGTTACAAAGTAGACAACAGGTACTTACGGGGCATGCACGGATGCATGCAAGGGCAAACCAGCGTGAAGTGATTGAAACAACCCTGCCCATCCTGTATCACGGTCAACTGAGTGAAGGACAAGGTGGCCATGTCCACGTGGTCTGTGCATCCTGCAGTCCCAGCCTGCCCAGCGGGGGGCTGCATACGGGCTGCACCCATGTGCGCTGGGGTGGAGGGAGCTGACGAGCTCCTTCCCTCCCCCAGGCCTGCTCTCTATGGCCAACTCTGGCCCAAACACCAATGGCTCCCAGTTCTTCCTGACGTGTGACAAGACAGACTGGCTGGATGGAAAGCATGTGGTGTTTGGGGAGGTGACCGACGGTCTGGATGTCTTGCGACAGATTGAGGTGGGTGGCAGGGAACAGGCCCAAGCCAGCAGGGGTGGACCGGGTGTGCTTCCTGCAGCAGTCCTGTCCCCAGGCGGAAGGTTCCAGGTTGGGAGTGGGCAGCAGGGCGGGAGTGCCCGAGCCAGACTTCGTTCTCCACCTGCACGCCTCTGACTTCTGGTCTCTGTTCTGCCCCCCAAGGCCCAGGGCAGCAAGGACGGGAAGCCCAAGCAGAAGGTGATCATCGCGGATTGTGGCGAGTTTGCGTGAGCTGAGCTGGCGCCCTCTCTGCCCTTGCTCTGCACACCCAGGAAGGAGTTGCGGCCTCCGGGACCAGCACGGAAGCAGCGTTCGTGGCCAGAGCCCTTCCTCGGCGTCAGCTCTTGCAGGCACAACATGGACTTCTCTGGGCTCTTTCCCATCATGCCTGGGCCAGAGCAGCCAGGCAGGCACCGCCCTCCCCATCACGGACAGGCCCGGCATTTACTGCCAGGGCCCGACCCCCACCTGCCCGGGGGGACCCTGGAGGTTTTCTCCACCAAAATAAATCCTCGTCCTCAGACTGCTGTCCCCAGGCAGACCCCAGGTGTCTTCAGAGGTGGCTGAGGGCACAGGCTGTGGTGTCTTCCTGCGCCCCAGCTTCGGCCCTTTCCCCTGAGGAGGTGGGCTTCAAGCGGGCTTCTCTCTGCCCACCCTCTGGGGAAGGCACTGAGACCTGCTGTGTGAGGGAGAAGACAAGGCGGGGCTCAAGGCCTGAAGTGCTGCTGAAAACCACGTTTCCAGTGAATATTTGATAAATTTTCTAAGTACTCACGTATCATAAATTGAAAAACAAATCACCAAACAGTCCGTAGAGTGTGTTCCTAACTTTCAAGTATCTGTGTATCGTTTGTGAAGACCGATGTGTAAGGAGTTTGCCTGGTTGTCTTTGTGGTGGGATCATGGCTGCTTTTGTTCTTTTCTTGCCTTTTTCAGAAGTGTCCCTGCCACACGTGATATTTTAGGTGGGAAAACACTGGAAAAAAGGTGCTTAGGGCTCCCAGTAAGAGAAGCTTTCAACAGAAAGATGCCCTCCAGTGTCCCCTGAGCACATGAACAGGTGAGGGTGCGAGGCCAGGCCTCCTCCCAGACCACCCCGTGTAGCTCCTTTAGGAAAAGCCCAGCCTTGAGGTAAACACAGCAGGTGCCCTTGGGCGCCTGCTGGGAGGGGTTGGCTCTCCTAGGACAGCAGAGTGGGGAGGCCCAAACTTGCTGTCCACTTTTTTTTTTTTTTAAAGGCAGAGAGAAAGATCTTCCATCTGCTTGTTCACTTCCCAAAGGGCCGCAATGGCTGGAGCTGGGCCAATCCGAAACCAGGACCCAGGAGCTTCCTCTGAGTCCCCCACACGGGTACAGAGGCCCAAGCACTTGGGTCACCCTCTGCGGCTTTCCCAGGCACATTCGCAGGGAGCTGGATCAGAAATGGAGTAGCCAAGACTTGAACCGGCACCCATGTGGGATGCTGGCACCATAGGCAGCAGTTTTACCTGCTACACCACAGTGCTGGCCCCCATTTGTTTGTTTATTTAAGATTTATTTGTTTATTTATTTGAAAGGCAGAGTTAGCAAGATCTTCCAGCCCCTGGTTCACTCCCCAAATGGCCACAGTGACCAGAGCCAGGCTGAAACCAGGAGCTTCATCTGTGTCTCCCAAGTGGGTGGCAGGGACCCAAACATTTGGGCCGTCCTCTGCTTTCCCAGGCACATTAGCAGGGAGCTGGATCAGAATTGGAGCAGCTGGGACTTGAACCAGTGCCCATATGGGATGCTGGCATTGTAGGTGATGGCTTAACCTGCTGTGCCAGAAAGCAGGCCCCTTGCAAGTCCATTTAAAAGACCTCTCCTAGTCACTATTTATTCCACACACTGTGCAGCCAGCTGTGAGGCTGTCCACATGGACCAACCCAGCCTTGCCTCCTCCCCACCAGCCAGCATGCGCCTGCTGCCACCAGGGGGCCTCGGCTGGCTGCCCTTACCAGCCAGCGTGCACCTGCTGCAACCAGGGGGCCTCGGCTGGCCGCCCTTACGCCACTGATGTGCAGCCTGGAATGGAGGTGAGATGATGCTCTCGGTCGCTGTCCGCGGCCACCTCATCAACTCTTTGTCCATTATGATCTCACACACACCCCTCCCCGTTGTTTTCTGTCTGATGTCATTTGGTGGCCACCTGGATGGCAAGGCCATGGCCATTGTACTCTGCTGCCCATCATGCAAAGGAAGTCACATCATGAACCTTCCACTCTTGCCCTGCATCTTCAGAACACTCGATCACAAGCATTCCTAGGGCTGCTGGGCCGGGCCAGGTTGTGTGCTGTCCCCTGGTTTCCAAGCTGCCACTTTCCCAGTGTTGGGAGGAGGTTGCTGTTGGGCCATCAGATCAGGTCCCAAAATGGCCCCTGGGCTCCCGGCTCTGGGAGGGGGAGGGTCAGGTGGCAGGCCTGTGCCCTGGCAAGAAGGGCCTCTGTCATGAGAGTGTCCTGTGTCCTCTTGTAGATGGGAGTATGAGGCATGGATGGGAAAGGGAACTTGTTCAGAAACTAAGCAAGTTGGTGGTTAAGTTGAAACCAAAATACGGACCTCCTGACATTCAGGCCAGTGCCTGGTCCATTCCCCGCCAGCCTGAGCCGGAAGCCCCAGCCTAACAAGAAACCCGCTCCCCACCAGGGTCTGTGTATGGCTGGGGTGGGGGGCACAGGTGCAGGGCAGCTGTCTCACAGCGTGGCCCCAGCCCCCACCCCTGCTCAGCCCATCCTCAGGGGTGTGGAGCGTGAGCCCGAGATGCATCCTTGGGAGCCCGGCGGTGCCACCTCTGCTGGGCGTGCCTGTGGTCGGGGTGGACCCAGGATCCGCTTTTAATGACAGGGTTCAGACAGCTGGACTCTGTCTGTCCCAGCAGGTAAATTACAGGCTTAGCAAGTCAGAAATCAAATAAACACTGGGACTCCCAGCACTGCTCCAGGGAGAACAGCGGTTTCCGGAATGGTGCAGGCTGAGACGAGGGTCCCCACCCAACTCAGCCTAATTGCCGCCTGTCACTCCCGGGGACAGGGGCCTTCTCTTTGACTCACATGACCAAGAAAGAGGACAGGGGCTGCTGGGCATATCAGGTGACACAGACATTGGTGTCCTGCCTGTTCTTGACTCCCAGACACAAACACCTGCCTTGGGTACTGGCAGTCTATGGAGCGCTGGGTGGAGCCCATACTCCTCTGCAGGTTAGAGTTGAGCCTGAGCCCCTCGCGGCTCTGACCAGCTGCTGGGGATCAACTGCAGGTCCAGGAAAGTGCCCAGTGGATCCACTCACGGCGGTGGCCCGGGGCGGGCAGTGGGGCCCCCCGCAGCTGCTGTCCTTGCTTCCACAAAGAGTTAACTTTTTTCCCCAGAGCCAACACCATATTCAGTCAACGTGGTGGGGACAGTTGATGGAACTGGGAGCCCCAGGTTCTTTGCTTCTCTGGGGGCCACCTCTTTCCCAGGCAGGAGGAGGGGCGGGTCCAGGGCAGGGGAAGACACACTCCAAGAGACGTCCCCAGCGGCTGTAGCCCTAAGCGCCGGGGCCCTCCCAGCTTGGTCTTTTCCTAGAATGTTGATGCCCACGCCCAGAACCCAGCGTGCTGCAGTCATGCCCAAGTGCTGCCTCTGGGGAGGGACGCAGCCCTCGGCCCACACCTGAACCCCGTGGGAGTGCTACAGAGCGAGTCAGCCAAGTTCAAGTGCCAGGGGCCAGGGATGACCAAGGATGGGTCTTAGCCAGGACTTCCATGCTGCCGCCGGAGAGAGCAGCCAGCTCTGAGGTTGCGAGTATGAGGCCTGCCCGGAGAGTGGGGCCGAGGGCCGAGAAAGGACAGAAGCCTGGCAGGAAGGGGGCAGGCTGGGGAGGGCTGGCCGCAGCCGGTGGCGGCCGGGCTCAGTGGCAGCCGCAGGCCTTGACCACCATGTTGCGGTGCTTGCGCAGGATCACGTTGTTGCTGCTGTCGTAGTAGAGCACGGAGGTGGCGCTCAGCTTGGTGGGCGCGCAGCACGCCTTGGGGACCGCGTCTGGCTTCATCAGGTGCACCTGACCAGAGGGGGTGCAGGCAGGGACATGAGCCCAGCGGTCTCCTCCAAGGACCTGCCCAGTCCGGACCCCGGCTCCCACCTGCTCCCCACCCTGGCCCGTCTTGGGGGGGCTCATCTGCCCGGGCTCTCTCTCCCCCTGCAGCCAAGGCAGGTACCACCATGCAGAGCTGCCCCTGCCCACTCAGGGCACTGCCCAAGCACCCCTGCCCCTTGCATCTTGTGGTGCTCTCTCCACCTCGGCCCCATTCACTGGCCCCTGGGTGCTGACACCCTGCTGTGCCAGTCCCCAGCACACTGCACGCCTGAGGGGGGCCTGTGCACCCCAGCCTTTGGAGGCCGCCTTCTGTGCTTCTCCCTGCAACTGCACCACCTCCCCCTCAGGGCACTTGTTCTCAGTTTCGGGCGGGTCCCCTCCCCCTCCAACTGTGTTCCCCGGGAATGGCTGAGGCCTGGAGTTCTGTGTCTCACCCTCCTGACAATGTCCAAGGCAAGTAGTTTTCTTTGCAGATGATAAACTGAGGCACGCAGGCCACGTGACAGCACCAGCAGCTGGATCCTTGGACCCCCCCAAAAACAGCTTTCACTGACCATAAGGCCTGACGGAGTGAGCTGCCCATTTCCAGTCTCCGTAAAAATCCTGGCAGGCGAGCTGCCGTCCGAGGGCCTCCAGCCTCGGGGGAGGCCGGCATGGGGCGCCTGCTTCCCCAGCTGTGTGCTTTGGTTGCTCAGTGGGGCTGTCAGGACCCAGACAGAGCTGTCTGAAGGGCCCCTGTCCCCCGTCTCCCTCTTTGGCCCCTGCACCCCAGTTTGGAGCTGGTACCCCAGGGGACCCAGGGGGAGGCCAAGCCTCTGGAGGATGTCCAGCCAGACTGGCCCCTCGGGCTGCCATCCCCAACTTCTAGCTATAAGCCCACCGTAGACACCAGAAGCCACCAGCTGCCGCTGGACAGGGGAAAGGGCTTTTCCTGAGCTGGGACACTGTGGGGGGACATCCGGCCACAGGGGGTCGCCGTTCCGGACTCCTCCCTGGAGACCCAGGCTTCATCAGACGAGTGACACGAAGAGGAACCATGGAGTCAAATGTGCCACCCATGTCATTCGTATCTGAGCCACACACCACGGGGCAAACCGGGTGGGAAGCCCTAGTGCCCACAGGCTGCGCATCCAACGGCACAAATAAATCACACATCTCTGAGCCCAGCTTCTCTGCCAAGCCTGTTAGCATCGCACTTCTCTGTCTCCTGACACAGACGTATCTCGATCACAGGCTGGGGGGTGGGAATCCTCCAGGAATATCTCAGCGGGGTCCCTGTCACCCAAGCTCACTGGACGGACACAGAGGGGAGCATTTCAGGGAGCAACCAGGACCAGGCAGGAGCGACCCAAGGGGACAGGCTGCTTCCTGGGAAGGGTGTGTGGCCAGGGGACGCTGGACAGGTCTGTAATGTGGCTAACGAGAGGCCCCGTGGCCCCAGCCAAACGCTCACACCTCTTCCTGGGCATCGTGGGAGGACGGAAATCCTGACCAAGGGCGGCACGGAAAGGTTATGGACGGTGGCCCTGCGGGGCGGATATGAAGGGGCCGGCTCTCTCCACCCGGCGTTCAGGAGCCCCAGAGGCTCTGCTGCCCTCCTGCACTTGGGCCTCACACAGGCACATGGGTGTCCCACATGTGTGCACACGCCTGGCTGTTTGATGGGGGGCCGTGGTGTGCACATGCTCAGTGCATGCGAGTCTCCGTGTGTAAGAGCGGCCGTGTGAGGAGCAGTTTCCCCAGAGGTGCGGGGCTGAACCACCCTGCTAACTCCGCACAGAGAAGCTGCTGAGCCCGGAGCAGCACTCATGGCCCTCCCAGCCGGACGGGGCCCCCTCTGCCCTCCCAGCGGGACGCCGCGGTACTGACCAGGGACTGCAGGATGGCGTGGTTGGTGGCGTTCATGCAGGAGTCCAGGGGGAAGGAGCACTCGCCCTCACAGTAATAGGCCGAGTAGCCTTGGGGGGCGATGACCCAGTCCTGGGGGGAAGGAGGAGGTGAGCCCAGCCCAGCCCCGGCACAGACAGGGCTGCCCTCTCCCTCCCTGAGCCTCAGGGCCCCGCCACCCCGTTCGCCCTCCCAGAGACCCAGGGCAGGCAGGGCTGGGCGCCAGCTCTGTCCCCGTCACTCTGCACCCTCGCTCTGCCTCCACCTCCCCGGCCTGCCCCCGCCAGGCCGGCTGGAGCTGCAGTCTGGGGGATACGCAAGGTGCTGCTGCCCAGCCTCGGCCCCTGACAGCTTGGCTGGCTGAGGCTCAGATCATCTTCACTGTTGCAGTTTAAAAAGTCCACCATAAAGTACCACAATGTCACTTTAGAAAACTTAAAACCCAGAAAAAAAAAAACCACAAGGATATCCAAGTCCCCCAGTTTTACTCCCTCCCTGGAGAGCCACGACCCGCAGGTGGGGACGTCACTGACAGAGTCGCAGATTACCAGCCAGCCGAGGTCCCGGAAGCTGACGTAGAGCTCGTGCCGACGGCACACCTGCCGGCCGTTGGAGCCGTGGACAGCATCTGCAGGGACAGACGGTCAAGGTCATTTCAGGGGTTCTGGGGGTGCCGTGGGCACATCTGACCCATAAACAAATGACAAGGCACTAAACCGTCGGCTCTCGTAAAGCCACGCCTGGAACCCCGGTCCTGCTCTGGCCCAGCTCAAGAGCCTTCAGTGGCTCCGGACTGTTACAGAGTGAGCCCACCTCAGCCCCGCCTCCCTGCCTGGCCACCTGGGGGCCTCTGATGCTCCACGACAGCCCAGCAAGACCCCGGGCCACCCCAGGCTCCTCTTCCCCGCCCACTGCACAGGTGCAAGGGGCCCAAGTCAAGGGCAGGCATGGGGCTGACTCCCGGTGGCGGCCGAGGGGTGCGCTCAGGTCTGACCCTGACCCCTAGGGCCTCCGCTGCCCAGGAACAACTGTGGGTCCCACAGGGCCCTGGGATAGAACCGAGGGTCCTCAAGGGGCTGTGGCTGCCCAGGGAAGGAGCAGTTGACTCTGACAGAGGCTCCTGGGAAAGGCCTGTGGGGCCAGGGGTGGCAGGGAGGGGACATCGGGAGGCAGGGACAGCCGAGACAGAGCTCAGACCCTGCATCAGCGGGCATCTGGCACGGGACAGTCAGGAAAGGAGACGGGAGAGGGACTGAGGCTTGAACCACGGAGAGGGGGCAGGGGTCTGCAGCCACCCGGCCTCCCGCCCCAGGCCCAGGCCCCGCCCCTCACCGAAGATCCCCGGCAGCTTGTTGGGCTGCGGCAGCTCGTTGGTTCTCTTCGGCTGCCTCCTCTTCAGCGGCCTCAGGGCCCGAGGGGCGCGTCCAGGGCTCGGGCTGGCCCTGAAGAAAGTGACCATGAATGGCCGGCGGGAGCGCGGTGCCCGCTGCCCCAGCAGCCCGGCCCGGCCGGGATCCACGCTGAGCCCTGAGACGGAGAGAGGAAGAGGGTCACTCGCAAGCGCTGGCCCCGCGTGGACGCAGCTGGAGGCCGAGGCCCGGAGGGCACCCCCTGGGCCTCAGTGTCCTCATCTGCAGCTCGGAGTCCCGAGCTAGCACAGCTCCCAGCAGGCGGTGCCTGAGGCAGCGCGGGGGAGGGGCCCCGTGAGCCCCCAGGGACCTGGCTCGGTGGTCGCGCCCCTAACGTCGGCGACGGGTCCTCAGGCTCACCGTGCTCCCCTCTGCTGCCCTCACTCCGTCTTTGCACAGCCCTGCGCTTCAGCTCCACAGGGGGTCACTCGGCCAGGACAGAGGCCAGGACAGAGGCCCTCAGAACCAGGCTCCGCCGACATCGCGGGGCGCCAGGGCGGGGTCCGTCTTCCGCCCACACCAGCTCCTCTGCAGTGCCCCGCCCGGCGCAGCTCAGGCTCACAGCAGCATCTACCAGGGCTCGGCGAGGCCTGCTCTGCCCAGCCGGCCCTGAGCCGGGCAGTGACCTCTCCCGGGCCCACCGATGAGACGTGGGCCCCGGAGGTGGGGCCGCGGGAACACAGCCCCAGAGCAGGGTCCAGCGCGGAGGTCTCACCCCACGGCCCGAGCTCACGGTCACTGGGCCCAGCTGACAGTCAGAAAGAGAATGAAGGAGCCAGTGCTGTGGCCTAGTGCGTAAAACGCAGCCTGCAGTGCCAGCATCCATGTGGGTGCCAGTTCGAGTTCTGACTGCTCTCTGCTTTGGCCTGGGAAAGCAGTGGAAGATGGCCCAAGTTCTTGGGTCACTGCACCCAAGTGGGTGACCTGGAAGAAGTTCTCCGTCCTGGCTTTAGATCAGCCCAGTTCTAGCCATTGTGGCCATCTGGGGAAGATTTTCTCTCTCTCTGCCTCTTGTAACTCTGCCTTTCAAATAAATAAATAAATCTTAAAAAAAAAAAAAAAAAAAAAAAAGGCTGCGAGTGGGGCCGATTCTCAGACCTCAACCCTAGGAAGAGGGATGCCCATAAAAGCGCGGTTTCCCCCACAGCCAGTCAGAGCCCAGGAGGCAACTCACAAACCCCACAATTAAGTCGGGGATGCCAGGAGGCCACCGAGAGAGCCATGCTCAGCACCTGCTGGTGGTAACAGCCCCTTGGCCTCTTTCCTGAAACAGCAGCGTTGTCAGCACAGGAAAGAGAACAAGCACTGGTGGAACCCCCCCACCCAGGCCTGGCTCAGTCTTCTCCATCTTTCTGGGCTATTCTCACTGTGTCCATCTAAGCTCTGGGCAGAGTTCAGCGCTCAAAGAAGCTTGGTTTTCTCAGCTTTTTTTTTTTTTTTTAAGAAAGCAGAAGAGGTTTTTTTTTTTTTTTTTTTTTTTTTTTGGACAGGCAGAGTGGACAGTGAGAGAGAGAGACAGAGAGAAAGGTCTTCCTTTTTGCTGTTGGTTCACCCTCCAATGGCTGCCACAGCAGGCACGCTGCGGCCAGTGCACCGCGCTGATCCGATGGCAGGAGCCAGGTACTTATCCTGGTCTCCCATGGGGTGCAGGGCCCAAGCACTTGGGCCATCCTCCACTGCCCTCCTGGGCCACAGCAGAGAGCTGGCCTGGAAGAGGGGCAACTGGGACAGAATCCGGCGCCCCGACCGGGACTAGAACCCGGTGTGCTGGCGCCGCAAGGCAGAGGATTAGCCTAGTGAGCCGTGGCGCTTGCTGCAGAAGAGATTATCTATAAAGATTTATTTATTTGAAAGAGTTACAGAGAGGGGAGCTGTGGGAGAGAGAGAGAATCTTCCATCTTCTGGTTCACTCCCCAGATGGCCGCAATGGTGGCCAGGCCAAAGCCAGGAGCCAGAGCTACATCTGGGTCTCCCATGTGGGTGCAGGAGCCCAAGGATTGGGCCATCCTCTGCTGCTTTCCCTGGTGCATTAGCAGGGAGCTGGAAAGGAAGTGGAGCAGCTGAGACTCGAACCGGTGCCCATATAGGAAGCTGGCACTGTGGACGGCGGCTTAACCCGCTGTGCCACAGCACTGGCCCCTTTTCAGCTTTTTCCCAGTAGCATTGTCCTGGCCTTTGAGCCTCCACAACAAAATTCCTGGTGTCCGAGTCCCTGCGAGCAGGCACAGCCTCACGTGCTGCGCATGCTCAGACACTCAGCGCGACAGACCTCCTGCACTGTGCCTCTGCCAAAGCTTCCTCTGCCACAGGACGGAAGCGTGACCACGGGCTCATTTCCACAGCTCTTTAAAGAGAGCGCCAGCTGTTCAGCTCACATGGGCGCCTACTTCACACCGGTTACAAGCATGATACACACACATGCGTACGAGTATATGTGTGCACATGTAAACACGACACGTGCAGCTTCGCTCATTCCATTGGCAAGGCTAACGTTGGTCTCCCTTATACACCACAGGTCAAGGACATTGCCCGCCCCACCTGCCGGCCCACTCGAGGTCAGCCCTTAAGTGGCGTGACTCAGACCAAGTCCACTGACCACTGGATGACGGAACAGCCAGAGGCCAGCCTTTGACCCATGATGTCACCTGCCCCAAGCACACATGCTGACCCATGTGAGGCTCCTGTCCAGACGGGACGCTGCGTGCTGCAGGAGCTGACATGGAGGGAGGGCCACAGAGAAGCCACTGGGAGAGTGGGTGCTGGCAGGTCAGGGCTGGGGAAGTAGCAGAGCTGTGAGGGCGGGGCCCGGAGCAGAGGGAAAGCCACGGGAGGTCCCCATGGGGAGAGAGTGGAGTAGCCCGGAGCTGAGCGGTCAGCAGTCACCAGTGCCGGCCTGAGTGGAGCCCTCAGAACGGCTGAACCTCGGGATGCCCTTGGCCCAGAGACGGTCCCAGGTCTGTGTGTGACACTGCACTGTCTTGGGGAGACCTGGGGAGCCCCGGCTGTTCTGGGCCAAGGAGGCCCTCGGTCCTCCAGGCTGGCCTGATCTTTGCCTTGGTCTTGTGCATGTCCATCTGAGGACCTCGTGGATGAAGAGCGGAGGCCACAGGAAACCCAGCCGGTGACAAACTCTCGCGGAGTTCCGGGAGCCAGCCTGGCCTGCAGGCGGTGAGGGGGGAGGGCCCACCGGAAGCTGAGAGCCAGGTGAACCTGACGGAGAGCTGCTGCTGCCAGGAGCGGCTGCCCCAAGGGCCAGGTGGGCTGTGCCTGGGGCCCCTCTTCAGCCGCTGTCAGCTATGCAGGAGCGACCCGCCAGGGCCTTCCTCCTCCTCCCCCAGGGCCTTCCCCCACCAATGACAGAAGCTTCGGCAGCCCAGGGTGGTCACATACCCTGCCCAGGAGCCTGGGGAAGGGCTGTCCACTCCGTGACGTCTCACCCCTCCTGGCCACGGTCCCGGCCCACCGCCCAGCTGGCCAAACGGTGCCCTCACTGAATGCTGTCTCCCCTCCTCGCCCTCCTCCCAGGATCTGCCCAGGCCTTGGGGGAGGCTCCAAAGGGACCTCTCAGAAAGTCCCTCCCTCCCTGGAGTCTCCCGCCAGCCAGCCCCACCCACGGCCCCCACCAACCCGGGAGCCGCTCTCACCAGGGGCATACTACTGCCAGACACTTTCAACACTTCTCACACACACACCTCCCACTGACACACATGCATCCCACACATACACACTTCACACCCCACACAGACAGCTCACATGCGCTCCTATACACACTCATTCACACCCAATGGACTCATTCACACGCCAGCACCCCACACTCCCACACATTCACAGCAGCACCTCACACTCCCACGCATTCACACATCAGCGCCTCACACTCCCACGCAGCTCAGTGGTCAGAAAGCCCTCCTGCATGTGAGGAGCGTTTCAGAGGCCGGGTCGGGGTCGCAGGGCAGGGCCGCTCTGCCTCCCCACGCCCCCTCCGTTCCTGGGCTCCCTGGGTGCGGAGGCCCTGACCGGAATCCGCCACGGGAGCGCTCCCCCGCCGCTGATTGCCCGCACAACCACCGGAGGCAGGCGCGGGCCGACTGCCCGTCGCAACGCAGAGCTCAGAGCTGTGCCCTCACCCAGACCACTCGGGAGGGCGCGCGGGTTTCCCCTTTGTCTTTAATTCTAGCCAGGGTCCTCTGGATGCAAGAGGGTCTGTCGGGCGGTGGAGCCCCTGAGATGCTGCGGCCGTGGTCACAGCGCAGGCGACCCGTGTGTGCGGCCCCCAGTGCCCTCTCCTGCACACCCAGGAGGCTCCCCGGGACCCACCCTCCAGCTAGGGCCCGTCAGGGGGCCACCTGCTGCATGGGCCTGAGGTTGGGAGATACGGCAAAGGCGCAGCCCGTGCTGTTCTGGACGTCGGTCACGGTCAGGCCCTCCCAGAGCTCGATGAGCGTCAGCCCCCTCTTCTTGTGCACGTCGAACACGGCCTTCTCAGTGATGATGCGGTCCACGCACTGCTTCCCGGTCAGCGGCATGCTGCACTTGTCCAGGATCTTGGGGCTCTTGTCCTTGGTGTAGTGCTCCATGGTGACCACCACTTTGGTCTTGTCACTGGACACCAAATCCATGGCCCCGCCCATCCCTTTCACCTTCTTGCCGGGGATCATCCAGTTGGCCAGGTCCCCGTATTTGGAGACCTGCATGGCCCCCAGCATGGTCAGCTGGATGTGTCCCCCGCGGATCATGGCGAAGGAGTCGTCGCTGGAGAAGAAAGAGCCGCCGGGCAGCACGGTGACCGTCTGCTTGCCCGCGTTGATGACGTCGGCATCCGCCTCCCCTCTGGTCGGGAAGGGGCCCAGGCCCAGGATGCCGTTCTCGCTGTGCAGGTGGACCGTGACGCCCGGGCGGATGAAGTTGCTGGCCAGCAGAGTGATGCCTATGCCCAGGCTGGCGTACATGCCGTCCTCGAACTCCAGGGCTGCGCGCTTGACGATGCGCGTCCTCGCGTTGGCTCCCGCGCAGGCGCCCGCGGCGACCTCGGGCCGCACGGTCAGGCGCTCGATCCGCTTCTCGAACGCGCGGCCCTTGATCACGCGGTCCACGTAGATGTTGGGCACGTGGATGTCTTCCGGGCGGAAAGCCCCCACGTCCACGATCTCTTCCACCTCCACGGCCGCCACGTCGGCGGCTTTGCACATGGGCGCGTTGAAGTTCCTGGCCCTGCCCCTGAAGACCACGTTGCCCGCGTGGTCGGCCTTCCAGCCCTTGACGAGCGCGAAGTCGGCCCTGAGCGCGCGCTCCAGCAGGTAGTGGCGGCCCTCGAACTCCCTCACCTCCCGGGGCTGGCTGCGGATGGCCAAGTGGCCGTCCGGGTAGTAGCGGATGGGGGCGCCCCCTTCCTGCACCAGGGTCCCGTAGGCCGTGGGCGTGTAAAAGGCCGGCACCCCGGCGCCGCCCGCGGGGATGCGCTCGGCCAGGGTGCCCTGCGGCGTCAGCTCCAGCTCCAGCTCGCCGGCCAGGTACTGGCGCTGGCACAGCGCGTTCTCGCCCAGGTACGAGCAGACGATGCGGCGGATCTGCTTGGTGGCCAGGAGGAGGCCCAGGCCGAAGTCGTCCACGCCCACGTTGCTGCTGATCACCCGCAGGTCCCTCACGCGCGTCCGCAGCAGCGCCGCGATCAGGTTCTCGGGGATCCCGCAGAGCCTGAAGCCCCCGACCATGACGGTCGCCCCATCGGAGATGTCCTTCACCATCTCCACGGGGTCCGTGTAGAAGCGGGCGCGGGGCTGGGGGCTGGCGGCAAAGCGGCGGACGCAGCCCCGGCCCGCCGCGGGCCCCGAGCGGCCGGCGGGGACGCAGCGCCCGAGCGCCGACGCCAGAAGCCACAGCCGCGCCATGGTCCGCCCTGCAAGAGGCCAGGGACGGGCCGTGTGCGCCCCACGGGCGAGCCCAGCCGCCGCGTCACAGAGCAGGGAGGGCGCGGCCGCCCGGGGTCCCGCTCCCCACCGGGCGTGCACACCGGACCCCCACAGCCCTTGACCCTGGCGGGAAGGGAGCTGCTTGGGCTGGAGCCACGACCAGCCCGCTCTGTCCTGCCGGACCCAGTGGGCATCGCCTGCACTGCACTGGAGCTGCCAGGACAGAGCTGCACTGCGACCACCCTGCACAGCGCACGGGTCCCGGCAGGGCAGAGCTGAGGCCAGGCTACCGGGGTTGGGTGGGGATGGGGCTCCATCAGGAATCCCTCTGGCCCTGCCTGCCCCAGTGGAGCCTGGGACAGAACCGCCTCCCCCTCCAGAGCTTGCTCAGAGTCACCAAGGATGTAAGGACCCGGCCCTGCCCGGCCACGATGGTGATGACACGGAGAAGGGGACAGCCGGCCCTCTTGGTGCCCCCGTGTGCCTGGCCCCTGCACTTGTTGAATCTCATTGGCAGCCGGGGGAGGGAGTGGCTGCCCCCCACCCAGGAGAAGCTGCAGTTTCACCCCCATCGTGCCTGGGCACCGGGTCCCCAACAGCCGCGGGAGGGGCCCCTGCTGCTGAAGGGTCTGACCCGCCCTGCCCTCTGCATCCATCCTCAGCTTGGCCGGGTTTCCCAGCGTCTTCCCCAGCGGAGTGCTCACTTGGGGGCACGGCAGGGCACAGGTGTCTCCCAAGCTGAGAAGGCCGCCCCGGGTCCCCAGCTCTCTCCAGCCACACCCCACTCCCTGCTGCCGCTCCCCAGTCCCCTCCGCCTGTCTCCCTGCCTCCCTCCAGCTCCACACTCAGGCTCTGTCCCCACACTCCGCTGCGCTCTTGGGCAGCAACCTCCGTGTGACCAGCTCTGGCCGCTGCTCTGCCCACGTCTTTAGCGCTCCCAGCCGGACACAGGGGCGGCTCCCTGCTTCCGGAAACTCTTTCTTCTCTTGGGCCCGGGTCCCCTCGCTCTGCAGGTCTCCTCTCCCTGACCTCGCTCTTGTCCAGCACGGTCTGCTCTCCCCACTGAGTCAGGGCTATTTTAATTTTCTACATCTATTCAGGAAAATCTTAGTGTCACAATGTCCAGATTCTCAGGAAAACCACACCGATGGCTCGGGGAGTTCCCACACTCTGACCCAGCTTCCCTGGGGAGAAGTCAGCATGGCACATTCCTGGGACACATTTGTCACGGCTAAGGAACCAGTGTCGTTGTGAGTCTACACACCGCAGTGGGTTAGATCTGCACGTTTCCCCTGACGTCCCTCGCTGCTCCAGGACCCGCCCAGGACACCTTCTCACATTCTGCTGAGCACAAGCTAACTCCAAGCCTGGGACGCTTGCTTGTGGATTCCAGAAACTGGCCTTGGGAAAGCCAACAGAAGGGGCCAAGCAGCCTGGCCCTCCCCGGCCAGCACGACCAGGGACTGAGTTTATCCAGGGCAGTGGCTGCTTAGAGACACACTGGAGTCTCAGCACAGTGCTTCTGTCTCAGATCTCAGCGGGACGACGCTCAGCTGTTCAGAGCGCCCTGCTGTTCCCTCCTGTGCTAACCAAGCCATCACGCAGGTTCCTCCAGGAAGTGCACTGACTTTGGGGATAGGCTGTTGTCAGATCTGCAACCAGCCTTAGTACGTATCTACCCCGACTTGCCACTCATCATGTCCCCGCAGCCAGCCTCCCTCCCAGGCTCCTGCACGGCCCCAGCCCACCCTCGCCGGGCAGGACAGTGACCCTGACACCCCCACTCTGCCACATCCTCACCACCGGTGAATTCCCCAGCCTTGTCCTGGTCATTCTGATTGGCACTGCTGACAAGGTGCAGACTTTGGCTATCAGAATGTCCCTGGTTTGGGTTGGTCTGGGGTTTTCTGATGTTAGACTGGGGCTGGGGTTTGGGGAGGGAGCCCCCAGGGGAAGTGCCCTTCTCACCACCTCCTGTCGGGGCGCAGGGCACCACCGCACTGATGGCGGAGGTGGTGCTTGTCAGCTTCCTCACCCCCCTGCTCTGTACCCCCAGGGAGCAGGTCACCGCGCACGGTCCCCACGGAAGCCAACTCCTTTAGAGTGCAGATCTCAGGGCTTCCAGAACCTGAGCCGCTCCTGCCAGCCTCTGCGGCTGTGAATCCAACAGACCACCCTCGGACTCCAACATCCGGCCTGGTCTGCCTGGCCCCAGCGACCCCTGCCGCCCTCCCACTCTCATCTGCTTCCCCTCCCCCCCCAGCCACCCCACCCCCACAGCCACCCCTCGTGCTTCCTGGGGCTCCTACCCACCACCTGGAACAAAGGAGGCTCAGCCCAGAGTTCCTGTGGGTGAGTGGGGAGCACCTCGTGGTCTGTAGATGAGGAAA
Organism: Oryctolagus cuniculus; assembly: GCF_051225735.1. Taxonomy (NCBI): domain Eukaryota; kingdom Metazoa; phylum Chordata; class Mammalia; order Lagomorpha; family Leporidae; genus Oryctolagus; species Oryctolagus cuniculus. The sequence continues at coordinate 134,127,582 of NC_142873.1, forward strand.
CTGAGGCTGAGGACGTGGCAGGACCTCGGCTCACTGCTTGCAGCCCAGTCACTCCCCCCCCACCCTTCCAGGCCCAGATCCTGCCGGTCAGGAGTGGGGGGCCAGCCTATGCCAGGGCCTCCTGCTGGGACCTCACCGTGGACCTCACTGGCATCCCTGAGGGCACAGCTGAGAAGGCGCTGCGTGCCAGAAGCCCCTGCTGGGACAGCTCTGAGGAGCCCGGAGCCCGGAGCCCAGCCCCTAGCCTCACCGTCCTCCGTCTCCACATAGAGGCGGAGTCCCAGGTCCTTGTGACGGCTCAACAGCCAGCGGTCACTGGCTGCCGTGACGTCCAGCACCAGCCAGCCCTCGTCCCCAGCCTGGAGCGTCTGAAGATCCAAAAAGAACAAGTCAGACTCCCTGTGGACACAAAAGAACAATTAACCGAGGGCCACCAGCCGCCGCGTGCGTTCGTGCCCGCGTGGGGGACGTTCCCCGAGCACCTGCCCCGCCTGGCTTGGGCTGGGCCCCTCTGTGCCTTGTCTCATGGAACCAACCCTCCGTGGTGGTCTGTGTCTGTACACTGGGGAAACTGGGGCTCAGGGGCTCAGTCACCCACAGCCCCACAGCCAGGCTGCCGGGGGGCGGGGCCTGAAGCCAGGACAGCGGCTGGGGCTCTTCCCACGGGGCTGAGCGGCCTGGGGCTGAGCATCTCCCCGTCTCAGGCTTCTTGTTCTCTCGGGAAGCCCCCCTCCTCCTCCAGGAAATGCGCCCCCCGCCCCCGCCCTGCCCAATTGGACTGGACACAGCTCCTAGGCCTCGACGTTGACACTGAGGCCCTGCTGCATGGCAGGGCAGGGCTGAGAGAGGCACCTGTTGGAGTGCTCCTGGACCACCTGGAACGTGCTGACGTGCAGGGTCCTGTTGACCAGCTGCGTGCTGGGCTCCTTGTAGATCCGGAACTCGGCAGCTGTCACCGCCTCCCCCGCTGGGATCTGAGTCAGGTCGAAGAGAAACTCCTTCCAGTGGGGCTCCTGGCGGCCCAGGACGTGGTCACGCTCCACTGAAAGATGAAGCAGGAGTGGGCGGTCACCAGGGCGGGGGTGCTGGGGCAGGGCCTGAGCAGCCTGGGTGGGGTGGCTTCCTTCCCAGCACCTGGCTGGCTCTGGGGGTGTAGACCAGGCTCCACGAGCTTGTGTAGTGAGGAGCTTGGCAGGTGACCAGCGGGCCCTAAGCCCCAAACAGCAGTCTTGTCTCCTGTCCCCCCTCAGCCTCCTGCACTCCCTGGGCTCCACAGATGAGACAGGGGACAGGCCCTCCTCTGGCCTCCCAGGCTAAAGGGGAGGTGGACACCAGACCCAAGGCCACAGCACCCGGGGACACCCGGTGGGCAGGGAAGTCACTGCCCGCATCTCAGGGGGACGGGGTCATTCCAGGTCACCCCGTGGGCCTCCGTGGGAGGTGGAGGAGGAGAGATCTCCGGCTGACAGCTGGGCCGGCCGTGAGGGATGGCTGGAGCTTTGCCGCAGTGTCCAGAGAGGGCGCTGCAGAGGACATGCTGGCAGAGCCAAGGCCAAGAGTGGAAGGACCTGGGGCTGGGAGGGAAGAACACCGCGAGGGCAAAGGCCCAAGTGCATTCTGGGGAGCGAGCTGAAGGAGGAGGTGTGGGAAAGGCAGGTGGGAACAGGGAGGGGGTGACAAGCTTCTGGAAAGAACCAATCGAGGGCCCGGCTGTCCGAGGGTCCCCGCTGGCAGCATGGCAGCCGGCTTCAGGGTGCAGATGACTTCTGAATGGGCCTTGAAGGACGGGGTGGCGACGCAGCGGCTGGTGGAGGCCAGGGAGGGGGCTCTCGGCAGAGGGGCTCTGTGCACAGTGTGGGGGTGCTGCAGCGACCCACAGATTGAGGTGTGGGTACAGCAGGGGTCTGGGTCTGTGGGGAAAGGGGTCAGACTCCCCTGGCAGGAGGGAGCCTGTGCCTCTGGCCAGTGGGGAGCCTGGGGGTCTGGGGCTGCAGGGGAGCAGGGGGCTCTGAGTGGCTCATAGGAAGACCCCGTGCAAGCAGAGGTCAAGGGTAAACTGGAGGTGGACTGCAGTGGGGGCCTGGGCGGGGCCGGTCCAGCAGTCTGGGCAGAGGCCATGGTTGCGGGACACATCCCATGCTTCCCCAGCTGCCCGCAAGGGCCGGATGGGATATTTAGGGTGGCCTCACTCGAGCAGCCTGTTACTTTCAAACGCTAAAATCTGTGTTTCCGGAAAGCAGGGGTGGGAGCCGCCCAGCCCTCCCCAAAACCCAGCACTGAGATTTTAATGATATGTTTGTGAGTCTCTTTAAAAATTCTCTCTCTGGCTACTGGGCTCAGGGACCACAAGGCAGGTTTTTTAAAAGCACCAGGCTGTGCGGCCCTGGGCGGATGTGGGGAGCACTTCCTGTCCTTGCGGCAGGGACCTGGTCCAGGGATGGACAGGCACACAGCTGTGCTGGGCGGGTCAGGGGACAGGCGGGCGTGTCTGGGCTGGGGCAGATGGCGGGCTTTCAACCAGTCCAGGGAAGAGGAGAATAGGAGGTGCATTGTCCGACATCACGGGGCGTGCAGGGCATGCAGCAAATGCCCACCCGAGAACTGGGAGGCTTCAGGAGCAAGTGTCAAGGGCAAGATTAGGATCCCTTTCCCCATAAAGCAGAGAGGGTAGCAGGCAGGGCATGGCCTTGCTGAGTGATGCTCAGGCCCTGAGTGCACAGTGCGCCCCCTCCTGGCTCACACACACAACCTGCTGACAATCAGTGCTTCCAGGCAGTGCACAGACCACCTGTGTGGAGGGACTGTGGAAGGTCCCTGGTTTGCCCAATGAGTCAGGCCCCTCTGTTGGCTGTGGCAGGGTGTGGGACAGTGAGGGAGGGTCCCTCAGTCACACCCTTGCCCTGACCTCTTTCAGAGCATGGTTAAATGCACCTGCCTCCAGGGCAGACACTGATTTTATTTTTTAAAGATTTATTTTAGGGGCTGGTGCCGTGGCTCACTTGCTTAATCCTCCGCCTGTGGCACCGGCATCCCATATGGGCTCTGGGTTCTAGTCCTGGTTGCTCCTCTTCTAGTCCGACTCTCTGCTCTGGCCCGGGAGGGCAGTGGAGGATGGCCTAAGTGCTTGGGCCCTGCACCCGCATGGGAGACCAGGAGGAAGCACCTGGCTCCTGGCTTTGGATCGACGAAGCGCTGGCCGTGGCAGCCATTTGGGGAGTGAACCAACGGAAGGAAGACCTTTCTCTTTGTCTCTCTTTCTCTCGCTGTCTGTAACTCTACCTGTCAAATAAATTTAAAAAATTTTAAATTAAAAAAAAGATTTATTTTATTTATTTGAAAGGCAGAGAGAGCGCATGACAGACAGAAAGACAGGTCTTCCATCCACTGGTTCACTCCCCAAATGATCGAAATAGGCAGGCTGGGGCAGGCTGAAGCCAGCAGTCAGGAGCTTCCTCTGGGTCTCTCACATGGGTGCAGGGGCCCAAGCCCTTGGGCCGTCCTCTGCTGTTTTCCCAGGCCATAGCAGAGAGCTGGATCAGAAGTGGAGCAGTCGGGACTCCCTGGAGCCCATACGGGATGCCGGCTTTCCCAGCTACTCCACAGCTTCAGCCCCCAGACACTGATTCTCTATGGGAGTCCAGAGACTGCAGGAACAACTGAGGGCCCCACCAGCTGTGTGTGGGCTCCAGGCTGGGGCCACTGCTCTCACTGAGCGGGGGACCAGGAGGCCGGCTGGAGACCTCCTGCTGTGCGGAAGTGCCCCCATTCGGTACTTCTGCACTGCGGGTTCCTGAGCTCCATTAATTACCCACCAGCCCAGCGCAGGAAACTGCCCACCTTAGCTATTCCAGGCAAGCGCTAGAAGCTGGGGAATTTTGACTTTTGTCGGAAAATTGATAAGAACTTCGTGGGGTACAACACTGGAACCGACCTTCCGGTAACTGGCCACGGGACAGGCCCCTGTCTGCGGGAGCGGGGGGAGTTGCAGCCGCTCAGTGCCGGCTGTGGATTAGGAACGGCGTTCCTCCCAGCTGGGGCTGAGGATGGCCTTGATCCGGACCTGGATTCTGGCCCCTGCCCCAGGGCGATTCTTGGGAAGCCTGACCCTGCTTCAGCCACTGAGACAGCGTGGGGAAATGTAGCTGCCCGGGCCATTGTTGGGGTTCCTAATCCCATCTCTGAACCTACCCGGGCCAGCAGCTGCTCCTGTTAGCCTCAGTCTTCTTATCTGTGTAGTGGGGACACTGGCATCCTGTCCACAGAGGGTTGTGAAAGGGCAGGGGCTATGGCATAGGAGCAGTGGCCATTCCTTACGGCGGGAGGTGACAGGGGTGCTGACCTCTGATTTCCTCACTTAATCGATGTCTCAAAGACTTGACACCCAGCCAGCATCATCAGGAGGTCATGCCTGAAGCTCAAGAGCCGGCCTAAGGGGCAGGTGCTGTGGCACAACTGGTCATGCTGCCGCTTGGGCTGCCCACACCCCAGCTTGGAGCACCAGTGCGAGTCCCGGCTGCTCTGCTTGATCCAGCTCCCTGCTAACTCGCCTGGGCGGCAGCAGATACTGGTCCATGTACTTGGGTCTCTCCTGTCCATGTGGGAGACCTGAATGTAGTTCCTGGCTCTTGCCTTTTGCCTGGCTCACTTTAGCTGTTGCAGGCATTTGGAGAGTGAACCAGAGGACGCAAGATCTTTCTGTCTGTGTCTCTCCCCCTCTCTCTGTCTCTCTGCCTTTCAAATAAATAAATAAATCTTTTTTAAAAAAAGTACTGAAAGTGGAGTGGAAGGGTAGGGAGATGTTCAATTTTCTTTCTTCTTTAAAAAAGTTATTTACTTATTTGAAAGGCAGAGTTATAGAGAGAAGGAAAGGCAGAGAGAGAGAGAGAGAGAAAGAGAAATCTTCCATCCACTGGCTCACTCCCCAAGTGGCTGGAACTGAGCCAGGCCAAAGCTAGAAGCCAGGAGCTTCCTCCAGGTCTCCCACGTAGGCACAGGGGCCCAGGCACTTCTGCTGCTTTCCCACGCACATTAGCAAGGAGCTGGATCAGAAGCAGAGCAGCTGGGGCTGGAACCGATGCCCAACTGGTTTGCTGGCGCTGCAGGCAGACACTTAACCCACGGTGTCACAGCACCAGCCCCTGGATTTTCTTTTTCTAAGTAGAAGAATAGAGTGAGAGAAAACAGAGCGGCTGAAAGGCTGTGTCCGGCTCAAGGCGCCTCCTGGCACCAGATGACCTTCAGGGCTCAGTGTCAACCAACAGCAAAATGAGCCTTTGCGGCAGGGTCTGTGAAGCCCCAGAGAGCCTGCTCTGCTGTGGTCCAGCACTTCTCCCAATATTATTTAGGAGCATTTCCTTCACACCCACATAGCCCAGGCCTGGAATCCCCCAGGGATGCCCAGATTCAGAGAGGCAGCCCCTCGGGGGCCCCACTGGCACCGCCTGCCAGCACCCAGTGCCATCTTCTCCCACTCTCAGACAGGCAGAAACAGAAGCCAGGACTCCAGGGTCTCTTCTCACTGCAGTGGACAAAAACAGCATGAAAACCAAACAGCACGAAATGCCTGCTGCTGCTTCCCACGCCACAGAGGGGATTTACGGGAAAGGTACAATGCGATGTCTTGGGTTTTCCCAGTAAAATTCTGCTGCCAGTTGCCGGGTCGGGAAGTTCACTGCTGCATGTCCAGGTGATTCAGACAGGCTGGGCGCAGTGCCAGCGGCTGCACTCTGCCCAGGCCCCGTCCTGGGCTGTGGCCATTTGAGACACATCCTGCCAGGAACCCTCTCTCCGGGGTGGCCCTGGGAGGGACCACGGGTCTTTGGAGCAAGGTTTCCGGGCGGTATTTCCTCTTTTGTGCAGAATCCAGAGCCAGGACTCCTAATGCAGGGAGTCCATCCTTTCTCTCTGGGCATGTGTGAGAAGATTCCCGCCTGTGGCCTGCGGTCTGCAGGCTCTCTGCCCCGTTCATGTTTCCCGTTCATTTCTCCTGCTCACGTCCAGGAGCAGTGGTTAACTCACTTATTCAACCCGTTTGGAAGCAGCGTCTATCATGTGCAAGTCACACAGGGCACATGGGAGTAAACAGGACAGAGCAGGTCCTGCTCCCACGGAGTGAATTGTCCTGTCGAAAAGTCAGATGACAAACAAGAAAGTGCAGACATCAAGTGCAAAATGCCTTGATGGACAAGAAGAGAGGGTGGGGTTAGGAATAATGCAGGGTTACCTTACTTATCTCGTTAACTTAATTTTGAGATAAGTTTAGATTATTTAGGTTTAGAGAAAAGTTGCAAGAAGCATTCACAGATTTCCCACATATTCTTCTCTTATTATCTCCCCCTAATGCTAACATCCTATACAGCCAATCTGTAGGATAATTGTTGAAAAAACAGGAAATTGATATCGGTACAATTTTTTTTTTTTAGATTTATTTATTTGAAAAGTGGAGTCACAGAGAGAAGGAGAGAGAGAGAGGTCTTCCACCTGCTGGCTCACACTCCCCACTTGGCCGCAACAGCCAGGGCTGGGCCAGGCTGAAGCCAGGAGCTGGGAACTCCATCTGGGTCTTCCACGTGGGTGGCAGGGGCCCAAGTATTTGGACCATCTTCTGCTGCTTTCCCAGGTCATTAACAGGAAGCTGGATCAGAAGTGGAGCAGCTGGGACAAGAACAGACATCCATATGCAATGCTGGCATTGCAGGCGCCGGTTTAAGTCACTATGCCCCTACAAACTTGACTCAAATTTCTTGTTTCTCTACCATTTGTCCCTATTTTGTTCCTGGGCCCAGTCTAGGACCCTGTATTGCATGCGGTCATCATTTCTCTGCCGGCTCCTCTGATGTGTCACTGTTGCTAGATCTTTTCTTGCCTTTTGGGGTCTTGACACATTAGAGGAACGCTGCTGTTATGTTGTAGCACGTCTTGTCTGATGCTTTTTCAGGTCTGGATGAAAGTTATGCATTGGGAGAGCGGCTGGCATTGTGGTGCGGCAGGCTAAGCCACTGCTTGCTGTGCTGTCTGATACCGGGAGTGCTGGCTCAAGTCCCGGCTGCTCTGCTGTGGATCCGGCACCCTGCTTACGCTCCTAGGGAGGAGGCCCTGCCTTCCCACATGGGAGAGCAGGATGGAGTTCCTGGCTCCTGGCCCAGCCCTGTTGCAGTCATTTGGGGGGTGAACCAGTGGACAGAAGAGCTCTCCCTATTCCTGTCTCTCTGCCTTTCTAGATAGATAGATAGATAGATAGATAGATAGATAGATAGATAAACAAACCTTTTTAAAAATTTGGGAGAATGTCACAGATATGTGTCCTCCTCAGAGCATGAGATTGGACAATATGATGCCATTATATCTTATTGCTAGTGACTGTGAGCCCTTCGTGACGGTGGTATGTGCCAGTTTTTTTTCTACTGTAATGTCACAATTTTTCCTTTTGTAAATAATAAGTGTCATGGGGAGATACTTTGAGGTTGTGCACATATCCTGTTTCTCCTCAAAAAGGAAGACTTTGATCTTCCGTTATTATTGAATTAGTTATTTATTTCATTATGGATTCCTGGAGGTTTATTTTATTTCATGGGTTACAAGCCAACAGTATTGGCACTGATTTCATTGCTCAAATTTTGCTCCAGTGCCGGCCATCAGGAGTGCACTTGGGCTGGCTCCTATGTCTCGTTGACGCACCCCCCCCCCCCCGTCCTCTTTTTTAAGAGAACTTCCTGTCTGGCACCATAGGGTGCTCCAGGCTCATCTTCTGATTTCCCACTCCCTACAGCTGGAATCAGTCATCTCCCCAGTGAGCTCTGGTTCCTTTTTGGGGAGGTGTTTAGAAACCAAGATCTGGGCCTGGGGGGTGCATTGCTTCTCTCGGTGGAGACACGTGTGTGTTGTTCAGGTTGAGTATCTGAAATGTTGGGACTGGAAGCTCAGAATGTTTCAGATGGGGGTGCCTTCTGAAGTAGGGACGTGCAACTTTTACTAACCCACGCACAAACACACATCTGAAACCGGAAAGCCAGGGAGCTCTCAGAGCAGCCTAGAGGACTGAAAACCACTCAGAACCCAGGCTGAAGAGATGCCATGAATAACAACTGCAATAGTAGATTGAGACCCATCACATGTGCATGTTCATGAGGTCATCATCATCATCTTCATCATCATCATGAACCTCTGGTCCCCTTGCACAGGTGGTTCAACTTTGACACTTGTGTGGGTGGGTGGTGGGACCTTCACTGGCCTCTGCCCCTAGACGCCAGACGCATCCCCTAACCTTCCCCAGTCACAACAAACAAAAGGATCTCCAGATATTGCCAATGATCCCTTGGGATGCAAACTTGTCCCTGGTTGAGAACTGCTGCCTTTGAAGAATGCGAGGACTCCATTCTTGATTCTACAACCCGGTGAACAGCCCAGTCTGTAGAAGGAGAAGGAAGGCGGAGGGAAGAGCCCAAGCGAGGGCCCTGGGTGTTCCCGGAACAGCAGGGTGGCCTGCGTGGCAGAATCTAGCAGTCAGGGGGCCGTGTGGTTGAGGGCCGGAGGAGACAGGAGGGACAGGCAAGGCCAGTCTATCACTAAGCAACCCTCTTTTCAGCCCATAAGAATTCAATACAGCGACACTCCAAGCCCCTGAGACCTAGGAAGAATTTTGTGAAGTTCAGTTGTTGCTGATGTCAGTGGACGCAGCTTGGGCCATGGTGCCCCTGTAGGGTTTGCAGCAGCCCCCAGGCCTCTGGACAGCCACACCCACATGACACAGGCTGCTGGGACTCAGACCCTGTGTCGGGACGGACAGTGCCACCTCCACATCTCCACCTGGGGAAGCAACCAGTTGATGTTCTGAACTGCCTTCCTGTGGCTCTGGGAGAATGAACGATCAGGAGCTTTCGCTTCCTCCTCCAGCTTTGGATCAAACAGCCTTACAATTCCACACGTCCGGGAAGGGCCTGCTGTGGGCCACGGCACTGCCCACACTCTGCCTGGCCACGTCTGGGGGCCCACCCCTGCCTCCCACAGCAGGTGCCAAACGCTGCATTTATCAGGATGATGGAAGCACACATGTTGGCTACTTTTGTGCCCTGGATAAAATTTTACTCCCACAACCTAAGTCTCCCTTGTTTCTGACCAAATATTAAGACATCAAAAGACAACCACTTCTTCCAACTCAGAGTGGCTGTTAGAGGAGGAGCCCTCTGCGGCCGGTGCTGTGGTGCAGTGGGCTAAGCTGTAGCTTGCAGTGCCGATGTCCCATATAGGAGCACTGGTTCAAGTCCCAGCTGCTCCTCTTCTGATCCAGCTCCCTGCCAATGCACTTGGGAAGGCAACAGCAGGTGGCCCAAGTGCTTGGCCCCTGCCACTCACGTGGGAGACCTAGATGGAGCTCCTGGCTCGTGGCTTCAGCCTGGACTTGCCCTGGCTGTTGTAGCCATTTGGGGGAGTGAATCAGTAGATGCAAAATCTCTGTCTCTCTGTCTCTCTCTCCCCCTACCCTTCAGATAGATAAATCTTTAACAACAACAACAACAAAACAGAATTCTTGTGAACTGTCTGACCTTTCTCATGCTTTAGGCTGCAAACACTTTCCTCCTGGAGACCCCTTGGAGCCCGCCCTCCAGGCTGCCCTACCCCTGCCCACTGCAAGCCTGCCATCCCCTCAGCCCAGTGGCGCCTTCTCGCACTGCTCTGACCCCACACAGGTCAGCCTGTTGGTCTCTCCACTTCCCCTGGGCCAGGAGCTCATGCAGCTGCTCCTACAGACAGTGAACTCTTGGTGGGTAGGGGACAGCGTTGGGGGCACACTGGAGCTGCTGGCAGTCTGCTTACCAGAGCCCTGTGTCAGGCCCGTTCTTCCCAATGGCTGCTTGTCTTTTGGCCAGGGGCACAGAGTCCCCCACTCAATGGCCTCCATGTCACAATGTGTTCCCGCCAGAAGCCACCACTTTGCATGGCACTGGCCTCCTTGCTGGCCTGGCTCCTGAGGGTGGGGACGGGCTCCCCAGGGCCCAGAGGTGGACAGGCTGGGCCTATCTGGCTGCTCCTGCTGCTGACCAGGCCCAGGGCACTCCCCTCCCCAGCCCCGGCCCCCTCCACCCCACCTCTGCAGGCCCACGGTGGAGCCACAGAATTGACGGCCACTGACCCTGCGCCCTGAAGGACTTCTGCCACCCAGAGACCACAGAGCTGCGGGGACAGGCTCAGGGCTGCCGTCGGGCTGCCGTCAGCTGGGTCCCATTACCGACCTTGCTCAAGGGCTGTTTCCATAAACGGCTCTGCACACGTAATTATCGGCCCAAGCCTCAGCTGGCTGCAGACCCCAGATTAAAAGGGAGCACCCGCACACTCCGCCACATCAAGCCTGCCAGGGCCCAAAATAGACCCCAGGAGCTGCGGGCAAGAGGGGAGCAATGCCTCCAGCTGGGACCCGGGGAAGGAACTGTGGGGATTTTCCAGAAAGCTGTGGTCACCGAGGCACATCCCCTCTTGCCTGTAGGGAGGGGCTCCCACAAGGAGGTGGGCTGGCGCCCCTCCCCACCCTGTCCCTCACCCCTGGAGTGGCGGGAGGTGGGCACTCTCTACTGTCAGAGCTGGAAAGGCTTTGGGCAATCCTGCAGAGATGGGGAAACTGAGGCCCAGAGGGGCAGAGGCTTTCCAGGGGTCATGGGTCAGACCGGGTCCCTTGATGTGGACTTCCGGACTTGGAGCTACAGTGAAATCAGCGGTCCTGAGGTCCAGCTGGGTGGTGACGCTGCAGCCGGGGAGGCCACCTGTCGGCAGCTGCCCCGGGGATGCTGCTGAAGCCCCCTCCCCCAGGCAGGGCCTGAGAGACCCCGGGTCCCAGGGTAGGGCTCAGGGAGATGCTGCACCCCTCGTCGGCTTCCACAAAGACACAGAGGCCGGCCCCACTCTGCCCGCCCGGCCAGGCCCAGGTCCCTGCAGCTGCCATCGGTGCTCCCCTGCCTCCTGCCGCACTCCTCTCCCTTTACCTTGGCCATCTGCCTCGAGCACCTGCCACGCGGGGGCTGGGGAATGTGGACAGGTTGCGGGTGCCACGAAGGGTCAGATTCAGACTGTTTCCAGGAATAGGAGAAAGAGGGGCTGGCCATGCCCCTAAACCAGACAGGCAGAAAATGCCGAGAGCCCTAAAAGAAATGCATGTGACGAAGGATGGACTCCCATCACAGAAGCTGTCTCCTAGGGGTAGAGCCAGGGAGCCGGGCCCATACCCTCTTAGAAGTGCCGTCGGGTTTTGACAAGGAGACAAGGGCGTGCATGTCTTCCATGCGGAGGCTACCCAATGAGCGCAGGTGCAGAGGCAGCAGGTGAGAGGGCAGCACCCCCCCGGGCTAAGTTCGCATCCTGAGTGAGGGACCCCGCTGGCCCTGTGCGCATCACTCCCACACAGCCCCATTAGGCGGGCTCTGCTCAGTCTTCAGGGCATAAAAACTGAGACTCAGGGCTCGAAGCGACCTGTGCACCATTTCACAGCTCCTCAGCGGCACTGAGAATCAGCCGAGGTTTCCCATGACCACGGGAAGCTGCATACAGGGACAACCAAGGGGTGGGCACCGGGGCACACGGGTTAAGCCGCCGCTTGGAATGCCACATCCCGTATCAGAGTGCTGGCGTGAGACCTGGCTACTCCACTTCCTATCCAGCTCCCAGCTAATGTCCCTGCAAACAGCAGATGATGGCTTAAGTACTTGAGTTCCTGCCACCCATGGAGAGGCCCACATGGAGACTGAGTTCTTGGCTCCTGGCTTCAGCCTGAGTTCTTGGCTCCTGGCTTCAGCCTGGCCCAGCTCTGACTGTTGCAGCCATTTGGGGAGTAAATCAGCAGATAGAAGGTCTCTCTCTCTCTTTGTCTCTCTCTCTCTGTCACTCTGCCTTACAAATAAATAAATAAAGTAAATATGGAAAGCTTTTTTAAAAAAGTGTCTACCATGTCTTTATTTACAATCACTCTAAACTGGAAAATACTCAAATGTCCACTAAAAATAAATTTACTAAGCATAAACTGTGGTATATTCATGCAATGGAATATATCTCATTTATAAAAATAAAAAAGAGCTATAGGGGCTGGCACTGTGGCACAGCAGGTAAAGCTGCTGCCTGCAGTGCTGACATCCCATATGGGTGCTGGTTCAAGTCCCAGCTGCTCCACTTCCGATCCAGCTCTCTGCTATGGCCTGGGAAAGCAGTGGAAGATGGCCCAAGTGCTTGGACCCCTGCACCTGCGTGGGAGACCTGGAAGAAGCTCCTGGCTCCTGGCTTCAGATCCGCACAGCTTCAGCAGTTGTGGCCAATTGGGGAGTGAACCAGCAGATGGAAGACCTCTCTCTCTCTCTCTCTGCCTCTCCTTCTCTTTCTGTGTAACTCTGACTTTCAAATAAATAAATAAATCTTTAAAAAATTAAGAAACAGATTTCTCAGATCCCAACACACATTCATATTTAGCACTCGCTGCATCTAATGATGAGCCAGGCCCCAGGCTGGGTGGAGAGGCAGCTGCTGCTGTGGCCAGAAGAGCTCAGGAAGTGAACTCAGGCAGAGGGGGTTGCTGTGTGGCCCTGGGCGCAGCCCCTGCCTTCTCTGAGCTCATTCTTCTTTTGAAAACAAAGATGTGACTGTAATTGTGAGATGCAAGAGAAGGGACAGGGAGGTCACTGGGTGTCACCGCCCACAAGCCCTGACAGCTCCATAAAATGAGTTTCTCCATTTTACAGAGGGGTAGACAGGCTGGGGGAGGTAGCCTGGAAAGCCCGGGTCGCACAGACGCTGGCAGAGGAGGGGCAGTCCCCGTGCCTGAGTCCCAGGCCTGTGTGCCCTGACACTGTCCAGCACCTGCTGCTTCCAGACGGGGCCGGCGGTCACGGTCAGCATACCTGGCAATGTGTCCACCATCTGTGTCTCCCACCAGAAGGTCAGCGCCCCAGGGCGGGGCCTTTGTTCTGTCCACGGCTATACCCATGGCAGTCAGAACAGCGCCAGGTGCCCAGCACTGTTTGCTGAAAGAATGAGTGGGAAAAGGAAAACTCTCCCTGGTAAGAACCAAAGAACTGACCCTGGCCCCTAGGGACCAGGCGTTGTCCTTCAGGGTCATGGGGCTGGCAAGGGCAGGGCGGGACTGGGCAGGTCCCTAATTCCCATGCAGCCCTGAGTCTCCTAAATCCAGCAGCCTCGGCGCCTCCCCACCCCGTCCTCGGCCCCAGAGGCCAGGAGAACCATGCGTGGGATTGAGAAAGGGGCAGGACGGAAGTGAAGGCGGTCCCGTCATGACCCTGGCCAGCCCTCCGCTGGCCGCGGTCTGTGCCTCGGTTTCTCAGTCTGGAACACAGCGCTGCCTCTGCTCCAGGGCGGACAGGGATTCAGCAAGAACAGGCAGACACGGTCCGGGAGGGGCTGGGCAGGCCTGAGAGGCTGGAGCCCTGCGGACGGGTGGCGGGCAGGTGTCTCCGACACAGAGCCCGGAGGCCCCTCGCTGGACTGACTCCATCACGGCCGGGTGGACGGGAGAGCAGAAGCACCAGGCGGGGATGGGATGGGACAGGCGGGAATTCGTGGTGGAGTCTGGGTCTTGCCTCCCGCCCCAGGCACACGGAGACCCGGGCAGGCCTCACTGGTGCCACGTGGGGAGCCGGCCCATGGCTGTGTGCAGACAGTAGGTGCCGGGCCCACATGCTGAGCGCTCAGGCCGGGCAGGGCTGCGGGCTCTGATGGCAGCCTTGGCCGCCCCATCAGGCCCTGTCAGCCACCTCCTAAAGCACCTGCTCCTCACAGAGGCCTCAGGCGGCGGCGGCAGCGGTGGGAGCCCTGTGGGACGCCCCAGGCTTGGTGCTCCGCCCGCCATCAGCGAGCAGGGGCCAGGCAGGCACGGGCTGGGCTTGTCAGGAGCCAGATGAGGCCGATAGCAGAGGTGGAGCTGGAGGCAGCAGGTGTGGGAGCCTGGGCGTGGGCGTGGATACCGCGGCGACTCTGCTATTAGACCCCACGGTGCTGCAGGGCCCCGACCTTCAGAGCCCGAGGCCCAGGCCTCCAGACACAGGAAGGCGCCCGTCTGTGTCTGAGCCCCACACGCAGCCCTGCTGACCAGGGCGCACATTGCTCCGCCAGAGCCTGGCGCTGCCGCCGAGGGGCCGAGGGGCGCATCCAGTCGGGGAGGCGCTGCTGGCGGCGCCCGCCCGCCCACGACCTGGCATCCGCTGAACACAGAGCTGCTTGTGATCCCACAGCATCGAGGCCCAGATCCTAACGAAACACACGCGAGGGCAGGGCCGGAAGCCGGGGCTGGGAGTCAGAGCCGGGGATGCCGACCTGGATGTGGTGCGTGGCCTTCGGCTGTGCCTTCTTCCTGCCCTAGTGCAGGAAGCAGTGGCTTGAGGACTCCACAAACCTGCTCGTCTGCCGGGTTCCTCTGCCCAAATCCCTTAGAGCGCTCCCTCTACCCTGGAAGCTGACGTCACCTCCGCAAGGTGCAGGTGTGGAGTTGGACAACCCGGGCCTGTCCTGGCCAGGGCCATGTCCAGCCCGCACCACCCTGCCTGTGCCACTGCCTCCCCGAGCCTCTCTGTCTTCACCTGGGTGGAGTGGGGTCCTTCCTCTCGGTGGGTCTCGCGCCCAGGCGAAGGCAACCCCGGGAGTCTCCACTCCCCTCTGCACCCATCCAGCCTGCACGGACCTCTCAGACCCTTGCTGCCCCGCCTGGGGGTCCTCCTCGCCTGTGGGTCCCCGCTCCGGCCAGGGACGCACACACTCCCAGCAGGTCGTGTTCGCTCCCCAGGGGGCGGGCTTGGGCGCCCCACGCTCAGGCCGCGTCCACACGGTCACCGCGGGTCCTGCCCTCCCCAGGACGCACTCACCCATGTTGACGAAGCTCATGACCAGGTCTGCGCGGCCCAGGCGCCGCTCAGGGGGCCCGGCGTCGTCGTCGTCGTCGTCGCTGGCCATGGCGCGGTACAGGTCCAGCATGAAGAGCGGCGCGGACGCGGGCAGGCGGGAGGCGGCGGGTGGCGCGCGGGGCCGGGGCCGCCCGGGCAGCCCGAGCACTGCCAGGATCTCGCGCTGCATGTCGCGGCGCTCGCGCGCTCCCAGGCGACGCTGGGGACAGCCGGGCGGGGGGCGCGGGCCGGGGCCGCCGCCCAGCGCGCACAGAGCCAGGCCCAGGAGCCAGAGCGGCCCGGGGCGCGCCGCCATGGCGGGCCGGGCTGGGCGCTCAGCGGACGCGCATCGGCTCCGCGGCTGGGACAGGAGCCCGGGACCGCCCGGACGGCGAGCGGTGGGCTGGGCTCGACGGCTGGCGGGACCGGGCAGTTGCCGTCCGCGGCGACGGCTAGGGCCCCAGGGCACTCCCGCGGCACCTGTCTCTGCTTGGGGCCCTGTGGACGCGGCCGCCGCCGCCGCCGCCGCCTGGGAACTGGAGCTATTCCCGAGACCCGCACCGTCGGCTGATCCGCCCCGGGCTGCTGCGGCGCAAGAGCTCCGGGCAATCGGGCGGCGCGGACCTGCACCGGCCTCAGCCAGACCCTGTAGCCCGCACCACCCCGGCCTCGCCCCCGCCCGGTCGGGCCAATGGGGGCCCGGGGGTGGGGTCAAGGCTCCGAACCCACGTCCGGGAAGGGTCCGGGTGGAGCCTGATGTCGCCGGTGGTGGTGACTCTAAAGTGCGACCCCGAGGTGGTTTCGGACAGGCGGACATGGTCAGGGTCGTCCTGGGACCCTTCCTCCTGCTCCTAGCCCTGTCCACGCCGTCAGGCCCCTCGCGGGGGCTCGGCCGGGAGACCTCAGGGGCGCGGCGCGGGCCCGGAAGGCTGGGACCTGAGCTCCCGCAGGGCGACCTCGCCCAGGCCGGCGTCCAATCCCGGTCAGATCCGCGGTGTGACCCGGCGGCCCCGCCTCGGCGCGCAGGGAGTCGGCTTCCAGGAGACAGCGACCTCAGTCTGCAGGTAGGGGCGGCCGGTGCTGTCCCGAGGATGGGCGCATTCCTCCACACGCGCAGCCTGTGTGTCGGTTCCACAGCTCCAGCCACCTTCCCGTGCCGGCCTGCGTCACCTGACTGCGCTGCTACGTGCTCCTCCTGAGCCCACACCTGCTCAGGGGCCGCTCCCCGCGCGCCCACCCCCTGGCTCCCGCGTGCTCTCTGGAAGTGCCTGGAGCGGGCCGACCCCGCCGTCCCTTGCTGTGCGCCCTGCGGGCCCCAGGCTGATCCCGCTGCGCTGGAAACACGCACCCACCTCCCGCCGGGCCAAGGAGCTCTGGGGCCCTGCCCGAGCACCCCGGAGCCACCTTTGCGCATCTAATGAATGTCACAGGCCCCAGCGGTCTGCAGGAGAGGGATCCTCACGGAAACGCCTCCATTGCCTCCGCCGCCTGCACACCCTGCCGGTGCCCAGCCTCTCTCCCCCAGCATGTGTTGGTCCGTGGCTGAGGCGCTGCGCTGGGATGAAGCCGGCCCTAGGTTGAGCCG
Organism: Oryctolagus cuniculus; assembly: GCF_051225735.1. Lineage (NCBI taxonomy): Eukaryota > Metazoa > Chordata > Mammalia > Lagomorpha > Leporidae > Oryctolagus > Oryctolagus cuniculus. The sequence continues at coordinate 134,144,031 of NC_142873.1, forward strand.
GGAGGCTGGAAAAGCCTGGCTGGGAGGACAGGACAGGCCAGCGGCAGGGAGCGTTTCAGGCAGTGGGAGCTGCCTCAGATCTGTGGGGGCGCAGTGCCCACAGGTGACAGCCAGCACCCTCCCTGTGCCAGGCACCCTCTGCGTGTGTGTCCCGTGTCCTTCTGTGAGGCTCGCACGCTGTGATGCGCTGGGGATCACCCAACCTCTTTTTAACAGGTGAAGCTCACCGAGGCTAAGGGACTTCCCCCAGGTGACACAAAAGTGGCCCTGGGTCAGGGCAGGTGGGCAAGGGCAGGCTTGCTGTGCAGTGGATCCTGGCAAGCCAAGGGGTTGACTAGCCACAAAGGGCCTTTCAGAGCTAGAGGAAGGTCCTAGGCACCAAGTGATTATGGTGAATTCAAGGTCAAAACTGCAGGCCAGCACTGCAAGGCTGGCTGGAATCCTGGCTGCTCTACTTCTGATCCAGCTTCCTGCTAATGCACCTGGGGAAGCAATGGGAGATGGCCCAAGGGCTTGTCCCCTGCTCCCCATGTGGCAGCCTGGATGGAGTTCTGTGCTCCTAGCTTCAGTCTAGACCAACCCTGGCTGTTGCTGGCATTTGGGGAGTGAACCAGCAGACGAAGAAGATACTCCCCCCTTCAAATAAATGTTGAAAAAAGGGAAAACCTACAAATAAGTGTATGATGCCTATGTAAAAATCACATCTTAATTAGTTTTAAATTTTAAAATGCAGAGGGAGGGGAAGGGGGAAGAGATGGGAGGGAGGGAGATTAAATTTTCATCTGCTGGGGCTGGGTGACGTAAGCCAGGAACTGAGAACTCAACAGGTCTCCCACTTGGGCAGGGACCCAACCACTTGAGCTATCACCCATTGCCTCCCAGGATGTGCATTACAGGGAGCTGAACTGGAAGCAGAACCAGCACTGGAACCCAAGGGCTCTGACATGGGCTGTAGGATGAGGGAGATAAAGGACACAGGTATCCCAAACAGCGACTTGACTGCTGCATGACCCACCCCAACTTTAAAGTCACCACCTCACATATTCTATTTTTTTTTTGTTAGATTTATTTATTTACTTGAAAGTCAGAGTTACAGAGAGAGAGAAGGAAAGCCAGAGAGAGTGAGGTCTTCCATCCACTGGTTCACTCCCCAAATGACCACAACGGCTGGAGCTGCACTGATCCAAAGCCAGGAGCCAGGAGCCAGGAGCCAGGAGCTTTTCTGGGTCTCCCACATGAGGGCAGGGTCCCAAGGACTTGGGCCATCTTCTACTGCTTTCCCAGGGCACAGCAGAGCTGGATCAGAAGTGGAGTAGCCAGGACGTGGATGGGATGACGGCACTGCAGGTGGCAGCTTTACCTGCTGCACCACAGTGCCGGGCCCCATTTTACATATTTTAAAATAAATTCTGGCCAGCGCCGCAGCTCACTAGGCTAATCCTCCACCTTGCAGCGCCGGCACACCGGGTTCTAGTCCTGGTCAGGGCGCCGGATTCTGTCCCGGTTGCCCCTCTTCCAGGCCAGCTCTCTGCTGTGGCCAGGGAGTGCAGTGGAGGATGGCCCAAGTGCTTGGGCCCTGCACCCACACGGGAGACCAGGAGAAGCACCTGGCTCCTGCCTTCAGATCAGCGCGATGTGCCAGCTGCAGTGCACCGGCTGTGGCGGCCATTGGAGGGTGAACCAACGGCAAAGGAAGACCTTTCTCTTTGTCTCTCTCACTGTCCACTCTGCCTGTCAAAAAAACAAAAAACAAAAAACAAAACAAAAGTGCCTAAGTAAAAAAAAAAATAAATTCTTTGGGAGATGGTGCTGTGGCACGAAGGGTTGAAAGCCCTGGTCTGCAGCACCGGCATCCCATATGGGCACCGGTTCGTGTTTGGCTGCTCCACTTCCAATCCAGCTCCCTGCTCATGCACCTGGGAAGGCCGCAGAGGAAGGCCCAAGTCCTTGGGCCCCTATACCCACATGGGAGACCTGAATGAAACTCCTGTATCCTGGCTTCAGACTGGCTCAGCTCTCGCCCATTGCAGCCATTTAAGGAGTGAACCAGCAGATAGAAGACCTCTCTGTCTCTACCTCTCTGTAACTCTTTCAAGGCTTTGGTGACTGAGGCAGAGGGCACAGTGAAGATGTTGCCCCCGTGTCAGCTTAGCCACTCTCTGAATGTGCTGCTCTTCCTCCCACATCCCTCTGAACTGCCCTTTGAGTCACACCGTGTCGCCTGGGGCCTCAGATCTTTGGCACTTTGTGCAAGGCTGGGCTCCCGGCTAGACTGCAAGTGGCCCAGTGCTGGGCGCCTTCTTACAACGAAAATCATTGTCTGAACTTAGGTTGCCAGTGTGTTCTCTGAAAGGGCTTCATACTCCCGTAAACCTACACAGCAGGTTTCAGCTGTTTTAAGGGCCTTGGCCCACAATTCAATTCAGCAACAATCACTTGGGCTCTCTGTGCTGTGGCCAGAACCAGAGCTGGACAAGGACTCCACCTGGAGCAGCCCCCGCTCAACAGGGATGGGTCGGTGAACAGAGTCACTCCCAAAGGAGGGATGAAAGCTGTGCTCCCACAGGGGAACCGCCGAAAAGTACCCACAAGGGCAGAGGAGCTGGGCAGGGGCGTAGGTCACATGTGAGTGGAATCCCAGGACACAGTACTGGAAGTGAGACTCGGAGAAAGTGGCGTCAAACCCAGGACTTCCCCCACCCCTGGCAACTGTGTGCCCTGAGCAAGCTACTCACTCCCTCCAGTTTCATCCACAGGAGGGGGTCAAGATCACAGGATTGAGAGCCCAGTACATATGCACTTAGCACAAAGGCTGGACGGCGTGAGCACTAAGTGTTAGCTGTTGTTACTCCATCACTCAAGGCCCCAGCAGACACACCAGCTTTGCACTCCTGTTCAGCGTTTCTCTCACAGAAGCGCAATCAATTACATTCACCTTTTTGCTGGCATCCTTCTACCTCCTACACAGGCTTGCCTGCATGTTTGAGGCATGGAAAGAAACTTCCTGCAGGTGCCACCACCAGCTGAGCTCTGCCAAAAAGAACCTATAGAAAATCTGAAAGAAAAACAAGTGGCTGCAGTCCACATTCTGCAAGGATGGAAGCCACACCGGTCTCCGTGTGCTTCTGCTGCCACGTGGCTTAGCAGGACACGGCAGTTTGGCTAACAAACGTAGGCAGTGCAAGTCCCGTGTTCCGGCAGCTTGCAGAGACCAGGTTCCACAGAGGAGGGAGCAAGCACTTCCTTCAGAACCCGTCAAGCTGCAGACTCCTTCCCAACTGGCAATTTGTCTTCCACCAGCTTTGGCCAACAGGCATTCATCTCACCAAACCCTGGGGTGGTAATGGGAGTAAGGCCAAAGGTCAGGAACACAGCGGCCCGAGTTCTGAGCACCTCTCTGCTCAAGTTCTCCAGCCCTTTCCCGTCGCTGGAGGGGGCTGTAATCCTTACAAAGCGCTGGACGAACAGAAGTGCCCGACTCGAATGGGGTGTCAAGCACGGATTCAAGGTCCACACCTGCCCCCCTCTTACTCTGTGGTGTCAAGGAAATCACTTTCTCATTCACTTTCTTATCCCAGTTTCTCCATCTGTCAAGCAAAGGCGCTATTCTCTGTCTCTGGAACTCTAACAGGGCTGGCGCTGTGGCGTAGCTGGTATAACCGCTGCATGTAGCACCGGCATCCCACACTGGTGCTGGTTCAAGTCCCGGCTGCTCCTTCATCTGGGAAAACAGTGGAGGATGGCCCAGGCGGTTGGGCCCCTGCACTCACATGGCAGACCTGGATGAGGGTCCTGGTGGAGTTCATTCGCTGTGGTCATTTGGGGAGTGCACCAGCAGATGGAGGATCTCTTTCCCTCTTTCTAACTCTGCCTTTCAAATAAATAAAATAAATCTAAAAGATAAATTCTATCGTTTAACCAGAAATGTCAGCAGACTGTAGCAAATTGGCTCCATTCTCTCAAACACCAAGATTTTTGTGACTTCTAATATAAAAATTTTACATTTGGTATTTGTTTAAACATCTAAGTGGGACAATACCTTACATGTTTATGTTAACAATATCCTGATTCTTCGTTGCTATGATTAACAAGGATAAAATAAACAAGAAAAAAATCTATTAATGAGCTGTATAATTTATCCTTTAAGATATCTGGATTTGAATAATGCAATTACACCACTTACAACATTATTATACCCCAGGGTAAAACATTTAAATATACGGTAACAAGAAGAAAACCAGGAAATACAAAACATTTGTTACTGCAAGCAATTTTAATACAAAAGTGTGTCTTGTTTTTAAACAGTTCATTGGTAGAGCTTCAGTTTCTGCCTCAATTAAAACCAATTGAGATAATCACACAGCAACATGGTCGGAGCTGAAGAGGAACAGCAGCTAAAAAACAGGAGCCCCAGACAGCCCCTCTTCACGGTCACTTGGTCAGCTGACTTCGTTACTCACAAAAAAGACGGAAGCAAACGGGACTGGTTAACGAGTGTGCTGGTGAACTCCATTAGGACGAGCCAGTGTTCGCCTTATGTCCACATTGTCAGAATAGGTTCATGGGATTCATTCCTCAGTTTGTGGGAAGTTGATTGACCATTTAAATAAATAGCAAAAAATGCAGATAAACAAATCTGTGATTCACAATGCCACCAAGGAAGTCTCCTTGCCAAGGGTCTGGGTCCCGGGAGCACAGGTTAGTGGTGGCGAGGCTGGATAGGAAGTTACAAATCGGCTTACAATCCTAGTGTTGTGACGTTTTCTGAACAGTTACATTTACCCCTGAATGCTAGCAGCTATTTGTCCTGTAAACACCCAGTACTGAAACAGTATTCAAAGACAGTATTGCGATGAGCTCCTTCTGCTGTATCATGTGCAAATGTTACCTAGATGAGGTTCCCTCTCTTTAGCTAAAATCACACAACATTAAAACAATGGAAAAAGCAATTATAAGTGCCCTCCCCTCAGTTCTTGTTAATTGAGGTGTCTGTAATTTACAAAAAAAGAGCTCCTTAAACACTGCAGGATTCTTATTTTTTTTTTTAATATAATTTATCTTGCTGAGACAGCAAGTCAAGTTTATAAAGAAGATGCATTTAGGAATAATCCTAAAAGATAAAGCAGGTTTACAACCCTGCACCGTGCAGAGACCCTAGTTAGAGGCTTTTTTTTTTAATACACATTCTTTTTTTGACCTTTTCACTTGTTTTCCTCAAATATTTCATTTCTGGGCCCTATCCATTACAGGGTTACCAGGAGGCAAATTTTATCTACATAAATATTCACATGAAAATAGTAACTTACAAAAAGAAAAAAAAATAAGGCAGCTTCATAACACAATTTTTCTTTTACACTTTTAACAATATAACTTCTCCCGTTCAGAATAAATATACACCCAACGTATGGAGCAGGATTCGAAGTGGATAGTGGCTTGGGGGTGCTTGTGCAGTGTTATCGCTTGGGGCCCGGAGTCCTGGGGGAGGCAGTGGTGGTCTTCTTGGACATGGTGGGGATTTTGGAAGGTTTGCTGAGCCCTCTCCTGGAGTTGCCCTGGCCCCCTGCAGCACTGCTTTCTGAAGTGTCTGAACAAGCAGACTGTGTCTCTAAAAGGTCAAAGTCAGAGGCATCGCTTCCCCGACGGCTGCTGGCTCGACTCCCAGCTCGACTTCCGGCCCGACTTCCGGGGCGACTGGCTGACTTTTTAGGGTCTGGAAATCAGGAATAAAGCAGACAACTTAACAGACACAGCACAGGAGTGGAGGAACAAGTGACCAGGGGCCGGGATTCTGGTCCTAATACCACCTAATATGCTGTGTGGCCTTGGGCCAACCCTCATCTGCGCAGAAGCTGCTGAAGCCTCTTTTGGCTTGCCATTCTGCTCCAGACTGCCTCTGACAAGGAGAAAGCAGCTTCTACCATAGCCAAAGTGGAGTCAGGCAGGGCTGCTTGACTGTCTCAGCACAGACAGGTCAAGCCACTGGGAAAGGTGCAGGCAGCCCGAGAGTGGGGGTGCATGATGGGAAGCAGAGAGCCAGGAAGCAAAGCCATTTTCCTAGGTTCCCAGCAGGAACCTTAGCAGGTGTACAGATGGGATTCGCCCCCAGAGCTGTCAGTTCACCAGCAGCCACAGTAAATACATGGTATTGGAAAATCACTAGCAAACAGCCAGCGCCAACACTGGGCTGGCTCCCGAGGACAGCCAGCTTCAGGAGGCCCTCTCCTCCTTTCCACATCCTCTCTGATGTGATAGTTTTGGGGGCTGTGGCCATGTCTGCTCCCTGGAGCAAGCTCAGAGCTCACCGGGGAAGTGCTCCCCCTCTTCACCAGCTTTCTGGAGGGCAGTGAAGTGTTGCTGACAGGCTGCTGTTTCCTGGCCACTGCCCCTCACCCCTCAGCCTAACATGTGGGTCATGGGACAGACACTTACCTGCCCGGTTAGTTTTGGCACCTGTGGAGGCTGGCGAAGAGCTATTGCTAGTATCACCAGCAAGGGATGTTCGACTAGAATGAAAAGTTGGTGTTGGTCGTTTCAACTTGCTGCCTGTTGATGGAATAACCTTGAAAAAAAATTAAAATGTCATATTTACTCAGTAAAATCACCAATAGAAATTTAATTTCGAAAGGTCTACTTAGGGCTCCCAAATCTGGCCAGCTGTAAAGCAAATTAAAAGTCCAGGAAAACAAAGATTTATTCTGAAAGTGTCCTAGGTGATGTATTTGATGATTCAAATTTTTATGTTTCAACTTAAAATTTCAAAATGTCTTACAAAACCTTTTATCTCACTAACAAATTTCGATTAGAACTGGGAAAAAAATCCTCAGTTGGTAAGATTATAATAGCTATAGCAAACAGAATTAGGGTGAATGAGTAAAGAAAAAAGAAACTCAGATAGTGCTTTGTATCCATATTCTGGAGTTAGAATGTGAGGCTTAGCTCCACTTACTTAACACAGGGATTCAAACACTGCTCCATCTCTGTCACTAAGGCGCTGAAGGCACTTCAGTCAAGCTCTTTCAGTCTACACCCTCATTGGCAAGATGTAAATAAAATGACTAGACTTGTGGATCAGACAAGTTATGAGAAAAACAGGAGTGAGGCTGTGATCCATACCGGGAGAGCTGGCTTTGAGTCCGAGCTCCAGGACTGATCTAACGTTTGTGTCTCCTTCTCTCTTGGGAAATCAGGGATAACCCCTGCCTTTTGCACACCATGTCTGCCATGCTCTCTTGTTCAGTCCACCCAGCCACCCAGCCTCCTCACTTATTTCTCTGACGGCCCAGGCAGGGTCCTCTGGGCTTGTTCCGGTGTTGTTCACTCAGCCTAGACAGTTGTTGCAGTACCTCCGATCCCCACTTCTACTTGATATTTTCATGGCTCACCTTCTTGTTTCCTTCAGGGGGCTCGGTTCAAAGGATGACGTCATTAGAGAGGTCTTGTCTCACTCCTCCAACACTGCCTGCAGCTTTCTATTCTCTTCCCCTGCTTCATATTTCTGCAGAGTACTTACCACTATCTGCTTGTGCCCTATGTTTCTTACATAAAGTTTAAACTCCATAAAAGCAGGGACTTTGTTCACCCTCACTTTCTCTTAATAAAAACTTGCTGAGTCAATACATGCAGTAGGCATTTCACCAGCTGGGAGACAGCTGTCTATTAATGCTGATGTTACCAGGAGGAGCTATATTTCCTATTTGAGTTCAGGTTTTTATTTTAGATAGTGGTAGACTTAATTTGGGGAAAGAGTATCTTGTATCTGTTTTAAATATCATTCGCACTGTATCCAATGTGATCAATTTTTTTTAATCAATTGTTTTCCAGGACCTTTAAAATGTATATAGAGAAGAGTAAAGCAACCCATGTCATCGTGTTTGTTGTATTTCTTTAATGTGTGAAGCAAAAGCAAGCGACAGAGAGTGATTAACATTCCCATACAGACTCCTGGCCCACACAGGAGGAGGGCGCCAGTTTCAGAAGCTGTGGTTCCTGAGCACCGGCCTGGGCTAGGGATCCAGGTCGGGACGTGGCCTGGCTACTGAGCACTGGTGAGTAAGGAAAGATGCAAACTCGAAAGGAAATGAAACAAAAGATAAAAACTTAAGACCAAACAAAAAGGCTGATCTATTAAAATCATGAGAATTTGTACTTTAGCATAAACACTTAAAGTTCTATAATTTTGAGATTTTCATGAAACTGGAGCCATTAGGGATGAGGAAAGGCAAGATCAGCAGGTTGAATCTTGGGGTTTTAGTGGCAATAGGTCCCCAAATCATGTTTTAAACAAGACACATTGCTGAACTGGAGTTTCAACGTGGAGCGGAGAAGCCCAAAGCAGCAGCTCATTCACAGGCACTGGCTTCTTGTGCCTCTGCGGTTTCGCCCACAGAGGCTTTACAGGATAAGACAACACCACCTTTGAGTTCCTGAGGCACAAGAACCCAGTGCTTCCCGGCAGGAGCTAGAATGCAAACTGGACGGCTACCAGACAAGCTGCTCGTCTGTGTTCTCTTTCTGAAACACTGCTCTTCCCAATGTGTTTGGGGATTTTAACTGCTGTATTTGAACATACTTAACTGCTGGCATGTATGTTCAAATCAGGGTTACAGAAACCGAAATGCCTAAGCCAAGAAATTCAGAAGCTAAACTCTTGAGCCTCAGAGCAGTGTTCACAATTACTATGCTTGGCTGAGGTAGGCAGCACCCATGCCTCAGACCAGTCACCCTGGGGAGACATCGCAGGGTGGGTGGTGCCAACCACTCTTCTGTTCTAAGCAAAGATAGAACACTGGTGAACATGCGCCCTAGTTGAATTTCAAGTGTTCATAACTCGTCTGTGTATCTGACATTTGGAGACTTCAAGAGGCCCAATTAAAAACTGTATCAGTACGCAAATCACCTGGGATAGCCACTGATTACCATCCCGAACAGATATTCTACATAATCTAGTTTTAGATATAGTTGTTAAATAGTTGTTGAATAATCTAGTTTTAGGCATCTCTTATTTATCTCCAAATTTGGTGAATCCGAGTTAGAAACCCATGAAAACACTTGACTAAATGAATCAGCTGTGCCAGCAAGCACCATAAAGATCGAACAGCGCACGGGCTCGTGTCGGGAAGAAGAGCCGGGCAAGTTCTTGGCATGAGTGAGGATCTCATCTTGATTGTGTCCGTAAGTCAGCAAAGCCATACTCTACCTCGGGGCTGGGCAGCTGGAGGTCAGGATAATGGCTGTCCCTGACAGGGGTGCCAGCTTTACTGTTTACCAACCAGGGTTTGTCATAACAGCGAGAGAACTGAAGTGGAGTCTGTGAAACGGAAATCCAAAGGGAAGGATGGGAACAAGTGAAAATGGAACAGAAAGGGAGCAAGTTGGGAACAGAAAAAAAAATAAATAGAAGACACTAAATTTTAAAGAAACAGAAAACAAAATAAAACGTACATCAGTCCAATGGGAGGAGAGGGACCAGGCAGAAAGGCAACAGCATTCTCCATACATAACCTGCCATTAACAACAAACCTATCTGACAGCTCTGGCTGGACACACAGTGCCTAGATTTACAAAACTGGGAGTCCAAGGAAAGAAACGCTTCTGACCTAAAAACAGCCTGAGTGCACATTTCAGTAAGGGTCCCAGGAGTCGTCTTAAAGCTCACGTATCTGTGTGATGCCAGGGCCTAGGCATTCTTGGTCTAGGTGGGCTGGGACTGTGTGTTTTCCTGTTCCTCTAGCTCACCAGGCTTTCAGAGGCTACACTGAACAGAACAGCTGTCTGCAGAGGCGTGGACGGGGAAGAAATCGGCAATGGAGGACAATACATACCTTGGTGCCACTGGCTGGGGTGGCTGGAGAAGATGGCATGGATGTGCAGCTGTGGTTACTCTGACTGGCACTTGAGCTGGATCGTGTAGGGGAAGCTGCCCGGGAAGACGGTTTGGACCTTCGACCTCGTGATCGGAAAGGGGTCATTCCCTGGGATGCCCCCTCTGGCAGGATGAATTTCTCTCTAAGTTCAATGTTAGTTCTACCTCGTGCTAAAAAGGGAAAAAACACATACACATAGAATGTCGGCTAGTCTTAAAAAAAAAATACATCTTTGATGGTCATACAGCTGCTTGACCCCATGATAACAGTTATGTAAGTTACAGTCCTAGAACCATCTGTGGGTTTTTTAAAAAGAGACGAACTCATGACTTGTCAGCTTTGTCATGATTCTTACAGACAGCAGCAGACACATTAAGCAGTAAGTCCCTTGGTTTGCTGTAATAAACAAGTCTCAGTGTACAAGGTCCCACCCCATTCTGCTGCTGGGATCCTGTTGTCCCACTGTCCTCTGGGGTAAGCACTGTAATGGCTCAAGGGAAAGCAGATGCAAAAGTTCACAAACCTGAAGTCAAAACCATTCTTTCCTCTCTCATAGTACATGTGTACTTTCTGTTCAATTTTTGTAAGATACGTGGTAATGAATAGTGGAGAGAAATAGATTACTGAAATTGACATTGTCCAGACTCTGGTATTTGAGCTGACAACAACCGGAAAGAAAGGGGAACTCAGGGGAGCAAAAAGATGAGGACAGAATCACTAAGAAGTAAACATGTGGGGAGAGAGAGAAAGATCCCGACCATGCACAGAACTTGCCAGTCAGAAACTGTTAGGTCAAAAACTGAAAGCAATGAAAGGCTGCATGTAGGAGAGGGATGTCAAGGTGGAACAATCTGGAAGCTGTACTGAAGGCCAACAGGCGCGGTCTTGTGGCTTTCTGGAGCTCTAAGACAGACCAGAACTGGAAATCTGGATTCAGGCAGAGGGTATCAGATACAGCCAATGCGAACATTCAATGTGAAAGACAGCACTAACTTAAGTTGCAGAAAATCCTCTGGAATACATCCTTAGATTATTCTTCACTGAATGACGCTCTCCTGTGATAACCTCTATTCTTCCTCTTCCTAGACTGTTCACTTTTTGGAAGGTACTAGACAGACCTGCACCAATGGGACTGCTTGGGGAAGCTGGGCCATGAGGAATGCAATGTTTGTCACCAGATTCTTCACTTTGCTCAGAAACCATAAGCCCAGCAGATTTCAGGTCACTGTGCCCAAACTCTTTGCTGCTCTACCCCATTTGCCTTTCAAGGAATCTGAGGCATATTGATAGGACTAGATTTTAGATCAGGTGGCATGAATGTCCAAACACAGTGGTCCCAAATCCCAGTCCTTCTCAACTTATATGCTCCCCTAAGGGATCAAAAGCACTAACTTGGAGCCTCTGAGTTCCAGCCCAGGCCCTACCACCAACGGGGATCCTTCCTGCTCTGGGCCTCCCTTTCACCAGAGGCAATCAGACCAAGAGGTCCCTATGAGTCCAGCGTGTCTGGGTGGTCATGACTTAGGGGTACTTGACATGCTAAATGGTATTCTCCCACAATCCTGTGTTTCCTTCCTCCTCAAGCCCCCAAAATACAAGCTTCTCAAGGTTCACTCTTTGGTTCTTGATTCTCTATTCCTCCATTTTCCAGATGTTAGTACTTTCCTGTGTCTATACTGATGATTCTCAAAGAAAATCTTCAGCACTAGCTTGGGTTCTTTACTAGAGCTGATACCTATGGAATCATGACTTAGCCCTTTTCATTTGGTGGTTGATAAGGCACCCAGCACAGTGGTAGGCACACGGCAGGCAGTAAGATAACACTAATGAATGAAAACCACTCAGCTGAGAATCAGGACACCTAAATGAATTGTTTGTGGTCCTAACCCTTAAAGAAATTTCAGTGGTATGGTTTGAACCTGGTAAACATTTAATAGCTCATTTCTGAGTAAATTATGCCAGGGACAAACAAACAAACAAACAACAGAATGAAATAAAAGGAAAACTTAGCAACGACATCTCACTTGAGGGCAATGAACGACATTTTCAATGTTTTACAGTGGGTCATCTGTAATAACATAATGATAGCATCATGTTCCTCTGTGTACTGTACAATTTCCAAAGTGTCATCACATACAGCACTGCACCTGACTGTCATCAGTATCTTAAAGATCACCTCGTAGGAATCATGAGGGCAGCACGCAGCACTCAGAGCTCTGGTGCCCATCACCTGGTCCCTGCTGCCGACTCCTCCCCATAGTCCCATCTGGCTACTACCTTCACACACTGGTCTGCAGTCCCACTGGGTAAGTCACTACTTACGGTCCCCAGCCAGTCCTGCTATGGAAGCTTCTGTTCATCTGAATGTGTGGTTTCCTGTCCTGGGAATGGCCGGCTTCCCTCTGCTATCTGACAAGAGTTACCTCTAAGATGCAGCTGAAGCAGCACCTCCTTTCCTGATGCTCTCGCCACCTTCCTGGGCAGATCTATCCCATCCCTGCCTCCTTCTCCCAGCTCACTCACTTCATCAAACCCAGGGGTATTTATTTATTCATGGTGCTCCCTACACAAGGCTGTGAGCTTCTTGAAGATGGGACTGTCACCTTCACTGACCTTTAGATCCCAGTGCCAGCCAAGCTGTTTCAATAAATACATGAATTCACAATTTCTAAAAATGGAGTGGCCTCACAATCTCATTCCATCAGGAAGTGCTCACTGGGGCTGGTGTTATGGCACAGAGGCTTAAATCACAACCCAAGATACCATATGGAAGTGTCTGGGATCGAGTTCCACTTTTGCTTCCAATCCGGCTTCCTGCTAATATGCCTGGGAGGGCACAGATGATGGCTCAAGTACTTAGGCCCCTGCCACTCCATCCAGGAGATCCGGATGGAGCTCCTGGCTCCTGGCTTTGGCCTGGCCCAGCCCCAGCTACTGCAGGCATTTGGGGAGTAAACCAGCAGATAGAGACCTTCCATCTCCTCCCATCTCTGTCATTTTGTCTTTTAAATAAATAAAAATAAACTTTAAAAAAAGAAGTACAGGGCCGGCGCCGCGGCTCACTAGGCTAATCCTCCGCCTAGCGGCGCCGGCACACCGGGTTCTAGTCCCGGTTGGGGCGCTGGATTCTGTCCCGGTTGCCCCTCTTCCAGGCCAGCTCTCTGCTGTGGCCAGGGAGTGCAGTGGAGGATGGCCCAGGTGCTTGGGCCCTGCACCCCATGGGAGACCAGGAAAAGCACCTGGCTCCTGGCTCCTGCCATCGGATCAGCGCGGTGCGCTGGCCACAGCGTGCCGGCCGCGGCGGCCATTGGAGGGTGAACCAACGGCAAAGGAAGACCTTTCTCTCTGTCTCTCTCTCTCACTGTCCACTCTGCCTGTCAAAAAAAAAAAAAAAGAAGTACACATTATTTCTCAGGGGTAAAGAGCAAAAGCATGAGGCTGGGTTGAAGTGAGGCACATTCTCTGGCTGTGTGACTGTCTATCTTGCACACCAGCCACATGTGCAAATCCCTGAATCTTCATGACTGAACCCACAGGGTTAAAGTGATAACTGCCAAGACCTCTTGTATATAAAATATGAAAGCAAAGCAATTTCAAAGAGCAGAGGGAGAACAGTTTTCTGTAAGAAAGGTACAATAGGAATGGAGATTAACCAACATTATCACCAACACATCTAACCTTTGTATATTGTAATTTGAGGACCTGTTTAATTCTATCATAGGATCCTATGCTGAGGTCCTTCTTCATGACTGTGCCAGACCCATGGGACAAGTTCATGGTCATTATTAGATGACTGCTGAGGGCCCAGAGGGTGCTTCAACTCATCCTCCCATCTGGGTGCGTGCTGGAAGCTGGGAAACCCCAGCTCAGCACGTTCCCAGGGCATGCTCACATTTCCTGGGTGTGCTCCCATGGCGTAAGGAAACAAAGCAACAGAATGAGACAGTCCCTTTTTTCAGAGACAATCTCCAGCCAACGGTCACCTCCTGGGGAGTATTTCACTGGCTGGAGATGCTACGATGACTGAGGAATTCCCTACAGTCGTCCTCCCAAGTTACTATAAAACGCCACAGCATGCAGCACTGCGCACTGGAGCAAACTCAGACCGCAGCGTAGAGCTCACTCCTGCATGAGACTCCAGCAAAAGTTCACCTAGAAGGCCTCAACTTAAGGGGAAAGCAGGCATCCTGAAAACAACAGCTCGATTCAATGGGGCCTACCTCACAGGGCAGAGTGGACACTTCTAATCTTTAGAGTCTTATTTTTCCCTTCCTTTCTTTCTCTGTAGTTTCTATCTTCTTGGACTCTATCGTCCTGAAGCTCACAAGAGTGAAATACCCGTATTTCTGGTGCTCTCATCTTAGTAAAGAGGCCAACAAATGATTACTTTATTCTAAGGCATGTATGACTAACAGTTTAATGTGCTACAACTCCCATAGGAATCTGCATCTTGAAATAAAATACTTGAAGATGCAAGGCAAAGAAATGACTCTTAACAAAAAACATTTCACATACCTATTTATTACTTTGAAGAAATGAAAGCTATTTTTTCAGAAATGAACGATATTTCTTCAGAAACATACTTAAAGCAGCTAATCTCCACCATTAAAGTGGACTGGGGGCCGGCACTGTGGTGCAGTAGGTTAAGCTGCTGCCTGCAATGCCAGCATCCCATTTGGGCACTGGTTTGAGTCCTGGCTGCTCCATTTCCAATCCAGCTATCTGCTAATGTGCCTGGGAATGCAGCAGCTGGCCCAAGTACTTGGTCCCCTCTACCCACGTGAGAGACCTGGAAGAAGCTCTTGGCTCCCAGCTTGGGGCCAGCCCAGCTTCAGCTGTTACAGCCATTTGGGGAGTGAGCGAGCAGATGGAAGATATCTCTCTTTCTCTAACTTTGCCTTTCAAATAAATAAATAATCTTAAAAAAAATCAATCTCTCTGTAACCCTGCCTTTCAAATAAGTAAATCTGCAAAAAATAAAAATAAATAAGGGAATTAAAATGGACATAGGGAGGCCAACTATTACTTTGACTTTGTCGCCAGAAAAGGCTGGTGGTGAGGGACAGAACAAATGACAGTTAAACAGATGGAAACTGAATTAAAGTAACAAGGTAAAAAGTAAACATTCTTGGGGCTGGCACTGTAGTGAATGGGGTAAAGCTGCTGCCTGCAGTGCCGGCATCCCATATGGGTGTCAGTTCAAACCCCAGCTGCTTCACTTCTGATCCAGTTCTCTGCTATGGCCTGGGAAAGCAACAGAAGATGGCCCAAGTCCTTGGGCCCCTATACCCGCGTGGAAGACCCAGAAGAAGCTTTAGGCTCCTGGCTTCGGATTGGCTCAGCTCTAGCCGTTGCAGCCATTTGGGGAGTAAACCAAATTCAGGTTAAGCAAATCACTAGCAACTGATTTAGTAAAAATTATATTTTTGGGGGCAGTGCTGTGGTGTAGTGGGTAAAGCCGCCGCCTGCAGTGCCGGCATCCCAAATGGGCACCAGTTTGAGTCCTGACTGCTCCACCTCTGATCCAGCTTCCTGCTGATGTGCCTCGGAAAGCAGAAGATGGCCCAAGTGCTTGGGCCCCTGCACCCATGTGGGAGACCTGGAAGAAGCTCCTGGCTTCAGATTGGCCCAGCTCTGGACATTGTGGCCATTTGGGGAGTAAACCAGTGGATGGAAGACCTCTCTCTGCCTCTGCCTCTAACTCTGCCTTTCAAATAAATAAATAAATCTTTTAAAAAATGATATTTTTAGTATTTATACTACTTCAAATATTTTCCTAACACTGGTATTATATTCCTAGTTAAAAAAGAACATTGCTACTCAGGGCATGTTTGACCACTCTGTTAGGATTCTCCCCTTACAATTCTTCTCATTGAGGAGAGATCTATTGCTGAAATCTATAGGACCAGATTCCAAAGGCAGTCACCATAAGTTCAGTTCTTCAATTACCAAAGAGGCTGTTTATTTTTTGTTATTTTATTTTATTTGTTACAGAGAGGAGGAGAGACACAGAGAGAAAAATCTCCCAACTGCTGGTTCACTCCCCAAATGGTTGCAATGGCTGGGGCTGGGCCAGGCTGAAGCCTGGAGCTAGGAGCTTCTTCTGTGTCTCCCACATGGGTGCAGAGGCCTAAGCACTTGGACTGCCCTCCGTTGCTTTTTCCAGGCTATTACCTAGATCAGAAGTGGAGCCAAGACTTGAACTGGCATCCATATGGGATGCTGGCAGAGGCTCAACCTGCTAGACCCAATGCCAGCCCCACTATCGTTTTTCACAGGAGTTATGCTGGCCACCCTTTGCTGGTTGGAAAACGTTAGTTAAAATCCAGTTCTAGGGGCTGGTGCCATGGCGCAGTAGGTTAATCCTCTGCCTGCAGCGCCGGTATCCCAAATGGGTGCCGGTTCTAGTCTGGCTGCTCCTCTTCCAATCCAGCTCTCTGCTATGGCCTGGGAAAGCAGTAGAAGATGGCCCAAGTTCTTGGGCCCCTGCACCCACTTGGGAGACTGGGAAGAAGCACCTGGCTCCTGGCTTCGGATCAGTACAGCTCCAGCTGTTGCAGCCAATTTGGGGACTGAACCAACAGAAGGAAGACCTTTCTCTGTCTCTTCTTCTCACTGTAGCTCTGTCAAATAAATAAATAAAATCTTTAAAATGGCTCAAGTGGTTGGACCCCTGCCACCCACATGAGAGACCCATTTGAAGTTCCCGGTTTTTGGCTTTAGCCTGGTTCAGTCCTGGCTGTTGCAGCCATTGGCAAATGGGAGATCTTGCTTTCTCTCACCCTTTTTCTGTAACTCTGCCTTTCAAATAAAATAAATAAATAAATCTTCAAAAAATATTTTATTTATTTGAAAAGCAGAACAACAAAGAGAAGATGAAGACAGAGAAAAAAGGTCTCCCATTTGCTGGTTTGTTCCCCAAATGCCTGCAACAGCTAGGGCTTGGCCACAATGAAGCCAGAAGCCTAGAACTCCATCTGGGTCTCCCATGTGGGTGGTGGGAACCAAAGCACTTGGGCCATCATCTGCTGTCTCCCAGGGGCATTAGCAGGAAGCTGGACTGAAGACAGAGGTGGACGTGAACTTCAGGGGCACTCTGTTTGGGATGCAGGAGTCCCAAGGGGCAGTTTAACCCACTGTGTCACAAAGCCTGACTCTGCACATTTGTTTAATGACTGCAGAGTTTCAGTTTTACATATTGAAAGGTGTTCTGTGGACATGTAATACAGTTCATGTCCCTAACTGTACACTTAAAACCAGTAGATTTTACATTCCATGTATTGACACTTTGAAAACAAAATCAGTTCTAAGACAAACTGTGTCTTTTAAATCTTCATAAATTTAAAGTTTTCTGTATCTTCACTTACCTGGGAGAACTGGTATGTGTTCTGCTCAAACATATACCCAGTATTGTGTACACAGGTGCACCCAATTCTTTGAGCAGGAGCATTGCTTTTATCTCCATCCAAAACACAATTACCATGGATGAAATCAGAAACTGAACTCTCCAACTGCAGCAGGACCAGGAGATTGTACAACTGGCAACCTGCCGAGTGGAGTGTGTTCACATTTTATACCAGGCTTGCACTGAACTAACTCTCATCCTCCTAAACTGCTGCACAGAAGGAGACAACAAATGAGAGCATGCACTGGCCTCAAGGATCCAGGCATATATTTGGCACGATGCTCTCTGTAGGCCAAGGAAATGAGACACAGATGAACATAAAGTCTACTACAAGCAGTACTTCTAGGAGCCACGTCAGTCCTTACAGAACCCCAGGCCACTGCAAGTTCTTTCCCTTTTTGGTGTTTGTGCCCTTCCACTGACTCATTACAGTCCACTCCAGCCCACAGCTGTCCACCCCTAGCACTGTTTTTCATTCAACTATAAATAGTTCATCCTGTCTACCACTAGTAGAGCTATGACCAAAAGCCACTGGGGTACTCACTCCACAAGCAATGAATGGAGATGAAAATTGAGTTCTGGGAGGAAAACCCTGGAGAGAGACAGATGAAAGCCTTACCTTGTTTGCTCCAAAGGATGCTGAAAAACGCTAAATAGCTACCAGACGGCCCTCCCAAATTTCCCTGGGGTTCCAATTTTTGGATCTTAAGACAAGGACAAAGCAAGCATTTTTTTTTTCCCTTGGCCAGCAGCATAATGTTACCATAAACAGAGCAGGCAGCAAAAAAAACAAAAAACAAACAAACAAAAGAAACCACAAAACAAAACAAAACCAGGCAGCCAAGGATTCCAAAGTGCTACATGCAGTATCTCTTTAGTCCAATCAGACATAACAGGAAAACTATGACCTTCTGAATATCTTTGGAAAGGAGTAATGTTACTATACTGAGTGAGTTAAAATGGTATATATTACTCCTCATAGGAACAATGACAAGAAACTTTTAAATCACGGGCATTGGTTTATAGCACAATTAAGCCCTAAAACTCATTGATCCTTTTCAAGTTTTGATGAGACAAGCTATTTTCAAACTTAACTATTTTTTTTTTTAAAAAAGAAGTGTCTAATGAAACCACTATTGCTTAGCTTTCACTCTGGTTTACGGGAGTAAATGCAGAATGAGTTAAGAGGAACTATTATGGGCAGATCTGAATTCGTGTGAGAGCTATACTCTTAAGTTCTGTCCTCTCTAAATGCTTTAGAATATGATTATAAACTACTTCCAAAGAAATAATGCAACCATGCCATAAGCATTTATATATGCTAGGTTTATAAACAACCAGGCTGGACCAGAAATATACACATAAGAAGGGGGACTGTATGTCAGACTTGGAGATACACAGCAGGGAGGGGAGCAGGACACTCTGCAGCCTGCACCCTGAACCTGAATCCTGCCTCTGCCGTTTACCTGCTATTTCTCCTTGGGCCAGCTGCTTAACTTTTCTATGTCTCAATTTCCTATTCTGCAAAATGGAGATCATAGTATCTCTGTATGTTATAAAAGTTTTATTATCTGTGAAGTGTTTATAAATAATGTGTGACACATAAGGCCAGATAAGCATTTGTTAAACAAAAAGAAAGTCAATTCCATGGATGCTGTCTCAACAGGAGTATTTTATGTCCTGACAACTCAGTGTACTCAGAAAAGCTGTGGTTTGGCTATTTCAAGCATTCACGAAGGCAGCAGCTATCACAGAGCCAATAGGTGTTAACAGTTCAAGAAGCAAAGCCATTCTCAAAGGGCTAACGTGTAGGGAAGAGGGACAAAGCTTAAAAGCCAACCTATGGGAGACTGACTGGAAATCGAAGAGCTGGAATCAGAGCGCTTTATTTTACTCCCAGGATGGTGAACTAGAATAAAAAATATGGAAACACACAGAGACAGAGCAGGAAATGCAGAAACTAGTCTAGAAAGACAAACTGGCAGACAGTGGGGGAGCTTCCTGTTACACCCACATGCTGCCCTGCTAACAGGAAAAGGAATGGATGTAGCAGAAGAGCGTTAGCCCCTAGAATTCAGGTCAGGTCTCCTCTTGTTGCAGCCCTAGCTGCAGGCGCCATCACTTAACGCCCAAATTAACAGATTCTTTCGTCTTCAGGCTGGTGTGCAAGACTTTTCACATTTAGCAGCAAGATGCTTCAACAATCCTGCCTGTCCTAGGAGTGTATGGGCTCGTGGCAGGTATACTTTATCCTCCCTTCTGGTCAAAGGGCTCACTAGTCCTTTCCTGATTGAGAAGGCACCCACACTCGCCCCGACTTTCAGTGACAGGGATTGGAGGCAAAGGGCTCTGAAGCCCTGAGGGGATCAAAGAGGGCTTCACTGGGCTCCTCTGTCTACGTGCGTGTTCATACCCCAAACTGAAACACCCGGATGACACCAGCAAATTCTTAAGTCTTATGACTGTGTTCAAGTTCTAATCTATGCTGGTGGGGTGACACCTGGGCAGCTTTACAACAAAGTAAAAACCAGATTCACCCCCACCCCCCTTCCTGTAAGCAAGAGATCAGCTGTGTGACCCTACCTAGCAAGTGATCCTTGCTCAGGATGGTTCCTTACCTCGGCAGGGATCATTTTTCACCAAAAACTCATCCAAGGCCATCCATCCTCCACCAACGCGGACCATCACTGTGCTGCGCAGAATACGGACCAGCCGCAACTGCTGAGAATCCCCAAACTGCAGAATCGAGGCGAAACGGAATTAGGAAGTGAACGCTGTAAAGCAGACCTGTGCTTTTCCCTGAGCAGACTGTATTCAGAAAGGAATGGCAGTGCGATCATATGGGGGAATCTTAAGTTCTATGTATGCATTTTTCACAATGAAGTTAAAAAAATAGAAAAGCAGACAGAGCAAGTCAAAGAGTTAATGTGTGATGGCCATAGCCCAGCCTCTGTGCCAAAAGGGGAGCGGAGAACAATCTGTTCTGATTCTCTTAGAGAATCTGCCTGAATTAAAACCCCCCATTCTTTGTGGTGACAGTGTTTTCTTAGAAGAAAGGGAGGAGATGTCAACTTCTGAATACAGTGTGCTCCAAAGTTAAATGGAGAACAGCAAATACTATTTCAAGCCTTAAAGAAACTCCTGCAGAGCAGCCTCATTACCAGCTTAGAAGAAAATCTGATTTTCTGCATCAGGTTTTCAGAAAGGAACATCAAGTATGCACTAACTGTGTTGTCATTAGTAGCAAAGTTCCTTTAGCTTAACAAATGAATAGATAATATTTACACTAACATTTATTGAAGAAATTAAAAATTTGATCTCCCATGATTATAAACCATATTTAATAATCATTTTAGACATTAAAACAAGCAGGATTTCCTATCTAACACTCCTGCTTTGCATTTCTACCTTAACATTTGGAATTCCCCATTGCATAAATTACCCCTTTCCCAAAATGCAGTGAGAGGAAACAGAAGAGAAGCATGCTGAGATTCCAAAACAAACACCACACATTGGTTATTTAATTCAAAGAGAATGTTGGCGTGGACGGGAGGGACTGCTTAACCACCTAACGAGGACTTTCAAAGTCAGAAAGGAGAATCCTGACTTTGAAACAGGGCACACGGATTGGAAACACCAGAAAGGATGTTTGAGGAGGACAGGTAACCATCCTCCTTCAAAATCCTGTTGCAATTTTCCACATTTTTTTGCTGCTCTGCCTCAAATGCACTGTCTGTACAGGCAACTACAAAGTACTGTCCCTCTCCTCCCTAGCCATTACTTTGAAAATAAAACAGCCCCACACCTTTTGTCTCATACAGTTTTAAGCTTTTTATACCAAGTGACTACAAGCAACAGCACGGTGTAGTGAAGCAGCACTGAACCCAGAGGTGTGAGGGGATCAACGTCTGGTCCTGGGAAGGAAGCTGCTCAGTGGGTTCAGGGGGAGCCCCCCTCAGAAGCTGGGCCCAATGAGTGAACACAGGGGGCCTCAGGAGCAGGTTCTGCAGGACCTGGGGAATCCCAGAGGACTGCAAGCAGAGTGAAAGCTTGGTTCACTGGGGTCTGTTCCGGACAGGTGAGGGGAGGGAGGGAATATGCACCTATGTATCCTTCCAGAGTGAAACAGGAAGGAACCCCAGGAGTACCGTACTCTATAGCTCATTACTTCATTTACTTCCTGTCCCTCCCCAATATTTTCTGGTGAAGCTCTATCTGAAAGATTCTAACTTGTTTCTGCTGAGCTATGGGAAAAAGTAGGTTTGACTCCAGCCAGCAGCAAGTGTAAATGGGGAAGTTGAGGCCAGAGTGACAAGTGGTGGAAAGGGTTAGGGTAGCTCTAAAAATGGGGACCTCCACACAGCTGATACAACAGGCTGGTCTGTGAGGCAAAGAACTTGGAACAAGAGTCCTAGGGGCCAGTAACCCATTTCCTCCTCTTACAGGGACTTGAGCAGTGGCTCTGACAATAGCTGTCTGATAGCAGGCATTCTGATCTTGAGGTCTCAGGTGCCTGCGTATAGAATCAACTTTGTAATTTTGCTGCCAACATTAGAATAACTTACATAATCTTCTCCTGGTCAACTGAACAGTAGAGGGGGCATCAGCGCCCCTCCAAAAGGGCCCTCGTACTGCTTGAGTCCACTAGGAAACGGGCACACTGGGCACACTGCTGCAGTATGACTCTTCTCAATTTTTTTCCCATTCCCTGTTCTTCCTACCTAGCCCAGGACATTACTGCCATTAGTGATTGCTATAGTGCTTGTAACTTAACAATGATTCAAGGCCTCAAAATCAACTCTTGGTATTGCTAATTTCATTTCAGAGACAGATTTTATTCATGCAACTTCCTTCCACATTTGGAGACACAGGACCCCAGAGCCCTCAGAAAAATCTGAGAAGGTTAGAGTTACCAAGTGGAGTCAGAGCATCTAATCTTTTCTTGCAAGCCTAGTTTGATTCCATTAGACTTTGGTTGGCTGTCATCTGCAAACTTTGGGCCATAGCCAATTATAATTTCCATATTCTGTCTCAGGTACCTTATAATCCTAAAGTACAAATAACTATAATATTAATCAGGCATTTAAGTAAACAATACTAAGGTACCCCAGAAGTTTCTGACTTGGTGTACACGATGCAATTTATACTAACCTGTCAAAAGACTGAGGTAAATCAGTACTGCGCTGATGGCATTCTGACCGCCAACACCCAAGCATAAGAGTAGGCTCTTCTTAAAGGTGAAAGGGACTGATACCACAGTCTCCAACTCCATGAGCCATATTACTCACAATTCAGTCTGGCATAATATCATCATCCTCAGCCAACGTGATTTTTGAATGAAAATTTTATCTCCTCTTTTTTCCCTCCTTAAGAAATGAACTTATATCCTCTGGCTGCTGAGACAGCTTTGTAATAACTGTCCCAGTTAGCAGCTTCTCCACTTGGTAAGGCAACCAGAGGTGACCCAGGCATGCTTCAGATTACATCTTCTCCCCACAGCAAAGAGCAGGCAGCTTTAGCTACACAGACCACATCCACTGAGAAGGAGAGCATCGCAAGGCACACTGTACCTGATTGCCGAGGAAGAACTACAGACAGAAAGAGTACAGGTTGGAGGGAAAAAAAGAGAACATTTGGTCAAATTAACGTGGGGAAACAAAATCTTCTCATTGTGTTACCTGTCTTTCAGCAGGGTGAAACACACTGACTGCATGCTTACCAGGCTCCTGTTGGCCACGGGGATGTGGTTTTACAAGCTAAGATTAACTTTCCATCCTATGTTGCTCTGGTTAACTCATTTCCCTCATAGGTGATTTCAAAACAAAACAAAACAATAAAACAAAACTCAACAAGCACACATAGGAGTAGCTGGAGCTTTACTGCCCTGGGACCAAATGCTCCTCAGTCAACAGAAGTGTGGTGAGGACTCAGTGCACTCCAAGGACATTTTTGATGTACTGATGGAACCTGGATTTTCCTGTGTTTCTCAAACAGTGCATTTAACTACAACCTACCATGGTCATCTAAATCCTCTTTGCCAATCAGATTTTTCTTAGGACTTTAAAGAATCCTAACAAGCTGTTGACTGTATTTTTAGGAGTTCTGTTTCAGATCCTTTCTACATCACTGATCGTTGTTCTAAAAGAAACTGAAACACAAGCAGAGTTCACCATCAGTTACGGCCACACTTAGCATGGCTTCCCAAGGAAGACCACTGGGCCTGGCTTGCCAGTGCACCCAGGCCTCATTTGTGGTCCAGCTCAGATCAGGCACATCTGCTGGGGCCTTAAAACATCCTTATCTGAGCCTCAGAACTGTTCCAGGCACAAGATGACCAGCTCTTTGGGGTAAAGGGCCAATCATTAGATGTACTTGTTTCCAAAAGTACCTTTGTCTCCCTAAAGACTCTGGTCACCTGTGTAATGAGGGCTCTGAAATGTCTCCTAATATCCCAGTAACTGTCTCAGCTGGGGCTACGTGGGGCACTACAGAAGCTTAGCACAACAGGACACATGATATTTGACATCGAGAACTGAGGGTCAGGAGGTGACCACATTCCAAGTCCCACGAAGTCTGCACTTTCCAGCATCAAGAGGGAGAAGGTGGGATCATCCAGCCTGCTTAGTCAGGTTGCTTACACCTATAAGGGCCACACATGGGGAAATCTCCATCACAAAGCACTGGTTTTTCTCTTCCTTACCCGGTATTTATTCTCTCCGATCTGCTCCACTTGAAACCTTTTTGCACACTTGCACTGAGCCACTTGTCTTGTGACCTATTGGTTGTGAACAACAACATAAAGAGTAGAGTATGACTTCCTTTGTAGAGAAACAAAGATTTGCACACGTATACAGAAAAGCTAGGCATCATGCCTTTTTACACATGTCAGGCTTCTGACACATGTGTTTATCTTACATTCCAAATTAATACACGTTGCTCTTACTGAGAAAATCTAGATACCCAGAAAGAATATGACAGAAATTCCCAAGTAACTATCCAGCCTGTTTCACAATTCCTTCAGAGAAGTGCTAACATACATGAGTCAAAATCAATGACTAATAGAGCAAATTATGAACTGACCTGAATTTCAACCTAGTAGTGCTAGATTCCCTGAAGTTACTCCTGTTATGTTCCCGGTGACTCCCAAGACCTGCCCTGCTGCCTCTCCCTCCCCAAGACCTGTCATCAATGCATCCTCAGATACCCATGTGCTACTATTACTAAGTTTGCTACTTTTAATGTGATACAGTTTTTAACCAAGCAGAAAGCATGATAGGTATACAATATCTTAAATATTACACTTTACCTCTTAAGTACTACATTTAAAAAAAAAAAAAGACTTACTTATTTGAAAGGCAGCATTAGAGAGAGAGAAAGGGAGATCTTCCATCTGCTGGTTCACTCTCTAAATGGTCACAACCAGGAGCCAGGAGCTTTATCTGGGTTTCCCACATGGTACAAGGGCCCAAGGACTTGGGCCACCTTCCACTGCCTTCCCAGGTGCATCAGAAATGGAGCAGCCAGTATTCAAACCAGTGCCCACATGGGATGCAGCTGCACCATTACTCTACAACACTGGCCCCAAGTGCTACATTTGACCACCTCTTCTCTGTATTCTAAGGTAGGACAATCAAGGCTAGGATAAATCCATCCTAAGCAACGTGGTACCTGTGAACCAGGATGAGTGGAGAGGTTCTCTGTAAACTTTAGAGGCCCACACAGATCAAACTCATTTGATTTTTTTTTTTTTATTATTTGACAGGTAGAGTTACAGACAATGAGAGAGAGAGACAGAGAAAGGTCTTCCTTCCGTTGGTTCCCCCCTGAAATGGCTGCTACAGCCAGAGCTACGCCGATCTGAAGCCAAGAGCCAGGTGGTTCTTCCTGGTCTCTCACGCGGGTGCAGGCACCCAAGCACTTGGGCCATCCTCCACTGCCTTCCCGGGCCACAGCAGAGAGCACGACTGGAAGAGGAGCAACCAGAACTAGAACCCAGTGCCCATATGGGATTCCGGTACCTCAGGTGGAGGATTAGCCAAGTGAGCGCTGGCCCCAAACTCATTTGAATAATCCAGATAGGTAGGGCTAGAGCTCAGTGGCCAGAGAACCTCCAGGGTTCTCTGAGGGCCACTGCAAAATGAAATCCCAAAAGAGAACCTCAAATAATCACCCTCAAACAGATAAGTCAAAGGGCTGATAAGGTAACTGCATCCTATCAAATTCAGGACAATATAAACCTATAGTCAAAAATGAACTCAGGTGTGAGAGTTGTGGTGTAGCAGGTTGGGCTGCTGCTTGGGACGTCTGTACCCCTTACTGTAGTACCTGGTTTCATTACTCTGCTTCTAATCCAGCTTCCTGCTAATACACTTGGAAGGTAGCAGATGATAGCTCAAGTACTTGAGTCCCTGCCACACACATAAGGAAACCTGGAGGGAGTTCAGGTCCTGGCTTCAGTCTGGCTCAGCCCTAGCTATCGCAGGCATTTGGGGAATGAACTAGCAAACAGAAGATCTCTATCTCTTCCCTTCTGTCACTTTGCTTCTTAAGTAAATAAGTAAATCTTCTTAAAAATCTGATTCTTTTCCATACCTCATCTTCAATTTTATCTGCATCAGTTGTTGGTCGATAAGCATCCTTGTTGGGATGGAGAGCAGCCACAAATTCATAGTAATCAATGTAGCCATCCCCATCTCTGTCAAAAATGTCAGCCACAGCAGTCATCTCCAACTTGGTGGTAGGGAATTCTGGAGAAAAGGAATCAAGTTTAAACACTAAGAGGGCTTCCTTGGTTGGTTGGTGGTTATACTAAATACTTCTGGACATACAGGTTTATGTAATTTTTTTTCCTGAAAGGCAGTATATGTCTACTTTAGAAACTCTAAGAGATACAAATTGTAAAGATAAAAATTAACCAAGATTATAGCATCCAGAGACACTGTTAACTATTGGCTTATAGATTTCCTTGTTCCTTATGCAATTTTAAAAAAAGTATTTCAGATATCACAAAACTCATAAATATATATTGCGACCACCCATAGATCTGCCATTCAACTTCAGAATTTACTTATCCTTCCATTATTGTTATTTTTTTTTTAAGATTTATTTATTCATTTATTTGAAAGTCAGAATTACAGAGAGAGGAGAGGCAGAGAGAGAGAGAGAGAGAGAGAGAGGTCTTCTATCCGCTGGTTCACTCCCCAACTGGCTGCAACAGCCAGAGCTGCACTGATCCAAAGCCAAGAGCCAGGAGCTTCTTTCAGGTCTCTCACGCGGGTGCAAAGGCCCAAGCACTCAGGCCATTTTCTACTGCTTTCCCAGGCCATAGCAGAGAGCTGGATGGGAAGTGGAGCAGCCGGGTCTTGAACTGGCACCCATATGGAATGCCAGCGCTTCAGGCCAGAGCGTTAACCCACTGCATCACAGTGCTGGCCCCTCCACTATTGTTGAATGCTTAGATTACTTCAGAAGAAGTGACAATCTGGAATAGCATGAATTTTTCTTCTATTTGAATTACTGCCTTATCTTCTTGATAAATTGCTTTCCAAAGGGAAGTGTATTTACAGTGGTCAGAATGATATGCTGAAACACAAATCAAGGGCAAGCTGCTGTGGTGTAGCGACGTAAGGCCACCGCCTGTGGTGCCGGCATCCCATATGGGAGCCGGTTCCAGTCCTTGCTGCTCCACTTGTGATCCAGCTCTCCGCTATGGCCTGGGAAGCAGTACAACATGGCCCAAGTGCTTTGGCCCCTGCACCTGTGTGGGAGACCCAGAAAAAGCTCCTGACTCCTGGTTTCAGATCAGCCCAGCTCCAGCCATTGTAGCCACTTGGGGAGTAAACCAGCGGATAGCAGACCTCCCTCTCTCTCTGTCACTTTGACTTTCAAATAAATAAATAAAATATTTGGAAAAAAAAAGAAACATAAATCAGATCCTATTGTTATTCAGCTGAAAATCTTCTGGTAGCTACTTATTGTCCCATTGTCTTTAGAATGATGTTTCAGGGATCAGTGCTATGGTATAGCAGGTTAAGCCTCCACCTGAAGTGCCAGTATCCCATACGGGTACCAGTTTGAGTCCTGGCTGTTCCATTTCCAATCCTGCTCCTACCTAATATGCCTGCAAAAGAAGCAGAGAACAGCCCAGGTGCTTGGGCCCCTGCACCTACAAGGGAGACCAAGAAGCTCCCAGCTTTGGCCTGGCCCAGCCCTGGCCATTGTGGCCATTCAGGGAGTGATCCTCCAGACATCCAAGTCAAAGTTGGCAAATTCCTCTCTACCTCTCTCTCTAATTCTGACTTTCAAATAAATAAATAAATAAATAAATCTTAAAAAAAAAAAAGAAGAAGAACACGACGCTTGAACTGTTCACAGTGGCCCACCAGGCCCTACCTTACCTGACTCCTGCCTACCATGCTTCCAACTTCAGCATTCTCCAGTCCCCGTCTAGGCCATGACACCCTGGCCACACTAACCTTTCCACCCCTAGAATGTGCCTTCACTCTCATCTCTGCACTGTTGTACCTTCTGCTCCCTTTGCCTCTAGCCAACCCCTACTCCTCTCTGGTCTTCATGTGGCCGAACCCTCATAATTCAGAGCTGGCTCGGCTCAAGCTTTGTCCCCACAGACAGGCTTTCTCTGACCGCCACATGTGAAGTCACACAGCTGCAAGAAGTGCTCTGTGACCTTGGTGAGGTCACTTAACTGCTTTATATCTCAACTATGTCTTGGGCTACAAACAAATGAGACCACAGACTTTCTAAGTTGTTATGTAGGTGTCAAACTGTTCTTACAAAAAACCTTACTTTTTAAAAACACGTTACTTAGAGCCTCATCATTCACAAAAGCCAGCTCCTTATCTATACCTCAAATGTGCTTTACTTGTCCCAAGGTGTCAAACATGACGAACTGTTTTCTTATCTTCATCAGAATGATTGATCAGTGTGCAATTACCCACCCCTCCCCGCCACCAGGCCCCAGCTCCAGCTCCAACTTTAACCTCTCAAACACTGCTAAGGCAGGATAAATGCAGCTTCCATAAAACCGTGTGAACCACAAGATGTGGTATGGACCCATGTTGGAAGTATGACTGCACTCACTGGAGGCTAAAATGCCATCGATGAACTCCTGACGTGTAATCTTCCCATCCTGGTCCTTGTCGATGCGCCGGAAGAAGTCCATCACCCGCGACTTTTTGTGGTTCATCCAACGCATATACTTTTTCCTCCAGACATCAAAGTCAAAGTTGGCAAATTCCTTCAACTAGACAGAAATCAGAGGCATCAATAAGACCTACTGTTTTGGCCCTCAGAGCTGCCCAGAGTAACTCCCAAACCTGCAGACACCGAGTAAAGCCATGCAGGCCTTCCAAGGGAGCAGCAACAATGAGGCCTGTGTGCTGCCTGTTCTGTGAAGGCGCAGTCTGGCTCCTTCATGGAGAGCCATGATTCTTCACACAAGCTGCGTATATAATGGAGTAGCAGGAGAAAGAGCAACTGAATAACCACCATGGAGAATACAGAGCATGTGGAACAGAAGGGGTGGTGCCAGCCTTGCTCTCCCTTTGGATTTTTTCCAAGGATCTTAGATGTAAGGGAACGGATGCTATCCCAGAAGGGAGACCCTTGGCACCCTCACTTCTGTTGTTTTGAAAGGCACTGTAGTCACACACAGGGCCCTCAGGAGGCTCGTGCCCCCAGCATCTTCCGAGACTTCTATGCCACCACCTGAGTTCCACTGGAGGTGTCAGGAACTCGGCACTGCATCCAAGCATGTTTCTTTGGAATGGCACCAGAGGGAGCAAACTGCCCAGCTGACTTCTGTGTTCAATGTCTGGCCTTGACAGAAAGCAGCAGGCCTGTGCAGTAGGCAAGGCGTTTTTTTAGCTACTTGGGCTATGTCAACACTCAGGATGACTTAAACAGTGCAGCAGTTTTCCCCCTGGTCTTTCAAACTCCAAAGTTGAAAGGAATCGGGGATAAAAGCGCTAAGAACCAAATACACTTAAAACTCAGCTGACCTACAGGAATAACAACAAACAACACAGAACACTCACTTCCGGACATAGCTGCTTTGACAGGCACAAATAAAAAAATACAGAAGGTATTAGAGGTTTTTTAAGCTAGGAAATGTAGTTCTATATTTTTTATATTTACTTGGTTAATGATACTTCAAAACAGACTTATTCATGGTCTAGTGAACACAAATCAGATAATAACATTATGAACAAGCATGTCATAACTGTGTAACATGTAGCTTCACATCACAGGCTCAGAAATGGTCATTTTTGTGATAAGCTAACTATCTGCAGATGACTTTTCAGTTCTGTTGCCGATTCTCAGTTGCGGCAGGGTGCTGAGGAGGACCAGCTCACGGCCCTGAGCCCTGTATGGGTCGGCTGGTATCCTGCTCTCACAAGCAGGTGCTACGGCCTCATCAGCTGAGAGTGACTTCCTCTCACAAGTCTTCTCTTGCTCAGGGCCCAGGAGCAAAGAGCACTAGCTACGCACAGGCGCTTCTGCCACTGAAGAGGTACAGAGGGCACACAGGTCATGCCAGGAGGCCTGTGCTCTGATCAAAGGTCACCTCCCTCCAGGGACAGCCACTCAGCAGGGCCTTACCTCCTCCAGTCGATCCAGGGCATCATTCAGCTTCCGCTGCCGCTCCAGCGCTAACAGCCACACCTGCTGCCAGCGGGCAGACAGCTGGTTGATCCGTGGGTTTTTTGCTTCAGATTGTGAAAGGATTGGCATGGGAGGGGGTGTGGGCTGACTCAAGGACTTCCCTATAAGGAAGAACCAATCACAAGATTAGAAAAGCTAGTTTTGTTAGTCCACAGAGAGAAAAAGCCACATGTATGAAGTTAAGAGATCTCTATAATGACATGTAGATAGTAACTGAGAATAAAATATGAGACCTGGCAATATTTAGGTAGGGAGGTGTAAAAATTCCAAAACTATAAATTCTCCCCAGCCAATTAGTATGTCTCCGACATTAATTACCTCCAGCCAGTATCTGATCTACCTTAGAGAGCTGAAGACACATCAACTCAACAAAATGAGCCATGGATTTTACAGGGGCTGACTTACTTATGATTAATTTAGTGCAAGCCAAATGTAAGCAGCTAGCACTGACGACCAAAACAATGGAAAGGCCACTAAAAGAACTAGAAGGTGATGGTTAAAGAACAGGTATAATCGGCCGGTGCCGCGGCTCACTTGCTAATCCTCCACCTGTGGCGCGGCACCCTGGGTTCTAGTCCCGGTTGCTCCTCTTCCAGTCCAGCTCTCTGCTGTGGTCTGGGAAGGCAGTGGAGGACGGCCAAAGT
Organism: Oryctolagus cuniculus; assembly: GCF_051225735.1. NCBI lineage: Eukaryota > Metazoa > Chordata > Mammalia > Lagomorpha > Leporidae > Oryctolagus > Oryctolagus cuniculus. The sequence continues at coordinate 134,174,627 of NC_142873.1, forward strand.
GCTTGGGCGCCTGCACCCGCATGGGAGACCAGGAGGAAGCTCCTGGTTTTGGATTGGCGCAGCGCGCTGGCTGTAGCAGCCATTTGGGGGGTGAACCAACGGAAAAGGAAGACCTTTCTAACTCTGCCTGTCAAAAAAAAAAAAAAAAAAAAAAAAAAAAGGAACAGGTGTAACCACCTTGTAACCTCTTACTGTGGAATACAACTACCGTCTATCAGTGTGAGAAAAGTAAATTTCAAAAAACCGAGATTTTTGTCTCAGGTGTTGTGGTGTAGTGGGTTCAGCCACTGCTTGGGATGCCTGATTCCTATCTCAGCATGCTGTTCCAAGTTGTAGCTTCCTGCTAAAGCATCTTGGGAGGCATGAGATCCTGCCATCCATGTGAGAGACCTGGATATAGTTCCAGGCTTCTAGTTTCAGCCTAGCCCAGCCCTGGCTGTTGCAGGCATTTGGGGAGTGAATCAATGAATGGAAGATCTCTGTCACTCTGCTTTTCAAGTAGATGAAAATAAACATACATTAAAAAGAAGTGTGAGGGCCGGCACCATGGCTCACTAGGCTAATCCTCCGCCTGCAGTACCGGCACCCCGGGATCTAGTCCTGGTTGGGGCACCAGTTCTGTCCTGGTTGCTCCTCTTCCAGTCCAGCTCTCTGCTGTGGCCCAGGAGTGCAGTGGAGGATGGCCCAAGTGCTTGGGCTCTGCACCTGCATGGGAGACCAGGAGGAGGCACCTGGCTCCTGGCTGCGGATCGGCGCAGTGCACCAGCCGAAGAAGTGTGAGGAGGAACATTAAAATAAGAAGGATTTTGGTTCAAATCTAGTATGCTTTTGAAAGTGGAAAGACAGAATTTTTTTGACAGGCACTCCAACGAGCAGGAATTAAACGTCCTAACACAGTGGCCCAGGAACATACTGCTGCCGCTGCGGGATTTCTCCACAAAGGGTGCATGGGCGGGCTCCACAGTCTTCCTTTTGTATGTCTTGGTGACCCGATCCACATCAGGTTGTTTGCGTGTCATCTCCTCCATAAACGTCTGGTTAAACACAAAAATAGGAAAAAGAGTTGAGATTCCTTCGACTTAAATGGAATCAGGCAATTTTTCACTAACAAAGGCCAAGTCCATGACAGGCTGATGAAGTGATAGACACCCTTGTGTTTCTTCCTCTGACTTCAAGAAGCTCATAGCCCAAGAACCAAGAACCAAGAAGTCAGAGTACTGAGTGCCACCCAGGGTTCAAAGAAGACTTAGGAGGGGTACTTCCCAGCCTAAGCTGCCTGGAGGCTGGCGCCTTGGCTGAGTTACTGAGGGATGAAGAATTATTCAAAGAATAGGTGGAGGGCAGTCCTGGCAGAGGGCACAGCCTGAGCAGAACCAGGGAGGCCAAAAAGTGTTGTGAACCAGGATCCTTCCAATCACTAGCTGAGCAGAGGATGCAAATGGAGAAGTGGTAAGAGGTGGGGCGGGAGAGGCAGGCAGGAGAAAATATAGCAAAAGCCCTGTGTTGTGCTAAGGATTAGGGTCTTACTCTGAGAGCAGTGGGGATGGGAGGCAGAACAACTGAAGGATTTTGATCCAGGGAAGAGATGATCAGAGCTACACTTTAGAGCCATTACTGTGGCTTCAGGGTAGAAGGCAGAGTAACTGGGAATGGGGTTGGGAGGAGGCGGATGACTAGCAGTGTAAAAAGATTAGCAAACCACTGTAGCAATGAAGCCAAAACATGGTGAGGGCTTGAACCAGGGCAGGATACATGGAACCAAGAGGTATTCTGAAAGTAGGACAGACAAGACCTGTTGAATGGCTTGGTGCAAGGGTAGAGGAGAGGGAGGAATGGCCGACTCATGACTTGAGTGGCTGGTCAAGTGAATGGCTCAAGATATGGCAGGTTTGGAAGGGAGGGGGCGGGGTCAGGCCAGGAAGAAAGATAAAAGTGCCGTTTCAGAGCTGCCTCTAGTCTACTGTACGTGGACTTCAGAGGATGGTGGAGCTGGAGATGAAGAAAAACAGATCCAAGTCTTTGGTTTACAGGTGATGGCTGAAGCCACTGGATAGGATAAGTCCCAGCAGCGTGAGAAGAGCATCAGGGATGAACTCGGGGAGCACCTACATTAAAGGGTTGGCAAAGTACGAGGAATCAGCTAAGGCTGGGGAGAAGGGGTCAGAAAGATCAGAGGAAAACAAGACAGAGGAGCACAGATGGCTAGAGGAGTATTGATAAGGAAGAGTCAACTGCGTCACACATCAGGAAGACAAAGACTGAAAATGTCTGCAGACCTGGGGGTGGGAGCCAGATCACAGGGACCTGGGGAGCGAATGGGAAATAAGGGAACAAGAAGCTTGACTGACAGAGCGAAGAGGGAGGCAGCAGTGTGGGTAAACTTCATAGGAAGTATAAGAGTTCTCACTTGCTAGCGCAATCATTTACATAAACGAAAAGGACTACGCTGTCTACAGTATAAGCAAGATTCATACTGTGTTCAGGGTAAATTATCACATTTAAAAACCATATTTGTGGCCGGCGCCGCGGCTCACTAGGCTAATCCTCCGTCTGGCGGCGCCGGCACGCCAGGTTCTAGTCCCGGTCAGGGCGCCGGATTCTGTCCCGGTTGCCCCTCTTCCAGGCCAGCTCTCTGCTGTGGCCAGGGAGTGCAGTGGAGGATGGCCCAAGTGCTTGGGCCCTGCACCCCATGGGAGACCAGGAGAAGTACCTGGCTCCTGCCATTGGCAGCGGGGTGCGCCGGCCGCAGCACGCCGGCCATTGGAGGGTGAACCAACGGCAAAAGGAAGACCTTTCTCTGTCTCTCTCTCTCACTGTCCACTCTGCCTGTCAAAAAAACAAAAAACAAAAAACAAAAAAAACAAAACCATATTTGCCTCTTAAGGATAGCTCATCTGAAAACTCCTTTAGTCGGTTTGGTCTGAGAGGCCTCTGGGTTCATACCAGAGATCTTTCCAAACCCAGGCACAATGGAGGTAGGTCAGTGGGCCCTTGACTCAGAGAACAGTAAAACAAAAGATGGGGGGGCAGGCTTTTGAGACAGCACCCAGGACTCCCACTCCTGGTGCACATGCCCTGTGTAAGGCCTTCCCTCTGGCGTGGGCATCAGTGAAAATGATGGAACAGTCTTTCTCCTGACTGCATTTTGCTATGTAAGACCCATCAGGGCATGCTTGGCAGTTTCTCCTGCCAGCCTTGAAAACACAAGAGGCTGTGTGTCTAAGACCTGAGAGTGGCCTCTGCAGCTGTGAGCAAGTCCTAACAGAGCCAGCAAGAAAGTGGAGGCCTCAGTCTTACAGCTGTAAGCTGACCGCTTGAATGAGCCTGAGAGAAATCCTGAACTCAGAGGAGAAGTGCAGCCCTGGCTGACACCTTGATTTCAGCCTGGTGTAATCCCAAGGAATGGACCCAGCTTACTACGAATGTCTAGTCTCCTGAACCAGAATCTGAGGCATGTGTGGTGTGTTGTTTTATGCTAAGCCTGTGGTAAGGTATAGTTTTTTCATCATTTGTATTTTCTATGAACTTCTTAAAGACCCCTGTATGCATGGATTTCAAAATTTCTACACCAAAATAAACAGCTTTTAATTTCATCTTCCATAAACTGTTAAAAGCATCCTTGTATGTGAAACAGCAATTAAACACACACACACAGGGCAAAGGAAAGGGGACCCATGACCAGCACAGGAAACACCAGCAGCTGCACAAGGAGGCTCAGATACCTGATGCTCAGCGATCAGGGCTTTCACTCGGTCGATATTCTGAGGGATCGGCTCCTGATCCCGCTGAATGAGGGTGGTCTCGGCCCACTGGATCCATGCCAGAAGTTCCTCCAGGAGCTCGGCGTTAGCCACCAGTTCTGACAGGGCTGCTTCCAGACGCTGCTGGTGCTGCTTTGCCCATGTCAAGACCTGTGCAGGTGGGGGAAACCATGGCCTCTTTCAGTCAAGCAGGTCCTTTTGTGTCCTTTTCACCTCCTCACAATGACTTTTTAGCGGTGAGACCACCACACAGTCAATAGGCTTCGCTCTTATGCCAATGACGAAGCTGGAGTAGGAAATCTGCTCTCCTGAAAGCAACTCTAGCACATGCTAGAGGGCTGGGGCAGCGGTCCACAGCACGTGGATCCACTGGAGTCACTGCCAACACATCACCACCCCAGCACTATTCTCCCAGACCACTGCACACTTTACCAAGCTAACATAATTTCTGTTGAAACAGTCCCAATGACTGAGAGATTGGTGGGCGGGAGGGAGCAGGAAGAAAAGAAGGCTCTGCAGTATTTCGTCACTATAATCCCATTTTCTGGGCGTGCGTGCCAACTCACCTCCTCAAAGCGAGCTCGGATGATGGTGATCCAGTGTTTGATGGTTGTGATACAGTCAGGATGGCACACGGCCAGGATGACTTCGCCCATGGCTACCGCTGCATTCACATCCACTCGCTTTTCTTCCACTTTCTTCATGAATTCCTAAGCAAGAAAGATTTGCAAACAAAAACTGATCAAATCTACGCTATTAGCACTGTTAGTGTATTCTTTTCCTTCAATGTGTTGGCACAGACTTGTAAAAGCCTGGACTTTGACATCTCTAACATTTTCTTTCCAGCTCTAAAAGATGTGGAAAAAAGTGAAGGATTTCTACAAGAATAACCTTCTGTATTAGAAAAGACTATAGTTAGTTTCTCTTTCTTTAACCCCATGTTTATTCATTTCCATATTTGTAAACACATTTAGCTTGGAAAAATGTAACAATGGTTATGAAACAGAGTATTTTTAAAATATCCACAATATAATTCAATGATAGAAACAAAATTAAAATCTGGGCAGGTGGAAGGCATTTGCTTCCTGCTGATGCATACCCTGGGAGGCAGTAGTGATGGCTCAAGTAGTTGGGTCCAGGTTACACAAGTAGAAGATCTACATTGAGTTCCCAGCTCCCAGCATGTGGGCAGTGAACCAGGGACAGGAACAATCTCTGTGTCATTGTCTGCCTTCTCCAATCAGCAAATAAGATCAAATAGAATCTCTGGGGAAGTAACATCTTTTTAAAAATTTTTATTTATTTATTTGACAGGTAAAGTTACAGTGAGAGGAAGACAGAAAGTTCTTCCATTCACTGATTTACTCCCCAAATGGCTGCAGTGGCCAGAGCTGAGCCGATCTGAAGCCAGGGGCCAGAAGCTTCTTCTGGGTCTCCAACATGGATACAGGGGCACAAGGACTTGTGTCATCTTCCAGTGCTTTCCCAGGCCATAGCAGAGAGCTGGATCAGCAGAGGAGCAGCCAGGACTTAAACCAGTGCCCATATGGAATGCTGGCACCACAGGTGGAGGATTAACCTACTGTGCCACAACATGAAAATTTAAAAATGAAACATTTCCCCATTCATTAGTAGGACAGATGGATGCCTCAGATACTCCATTGCTTTCAACAGCTTAGAAGGGCTCTTGGAAATCAGAATAGGGTCCAAAGTTGTTAACATAAGAAAGCCAATCAAAGCATGTGCTAGTGAAGTGCAAAGAAGGTGAAATAACCTACATTTTCCTTTACACAGTGCTAGGTGTTTAAACTGTTTACAACCAACATGTTATTTTTGTAAAAGTGAATGACCTGCCATCACTTCCCCCTCATTCCTGCTAAAACAGTGAGCTGAGCCCATTCTTGTTTTGCTCCCTTTCAGCAAAAGCGGTTTTCCTGAGGGTGAGGCAGCCCTCGCTGCGGTGGGCAGCAGAGGTCACTGCATCGAGGGCTGGATTACCTTATGGGTGTCAATAAGAGACTGCAGGGCCTCCGTGTCATCAGGAAGTGCTCCCCGAAAGCGAAGTGTTTGCTCTGCTTCAGAAAGCCACTCCAACAGCATGTGGACTGTGTCCCGAAACTCTTCTGCCTGAAATAACCGAGCACAAAAGATCAAACCACTTGCTGCAGCTGAGGTCCCAGACACAGTGGCGTGCCAGGGAAAAAGACCACTACTGAATCCTTAGTGTATCAGAGTAAGGTCATCGTTCATTCGTAGAAAATAAAATAAATCATTTCTCTAACACTAGTACAAATGAGTATTAGAGTCTTGTAGGACATGTTAGATTATTCATTTTCGACTTTGTTATGTTCATGACTGGCTACACTTGATCCCAATGAACAAATAATGAGTCAGCTCAGACACCCACTAGGTTGGCCCAGCCACCTCCTCTCACCTGTTTTAAAGCCTGCTCAAGTCGGCTTTGTTTGGAAACAGAGAGTTTACACACGGTGTCCCACCGAGTGCTCAGTTCCTGAAGCTGCCCTTTGACCCAAGTGGTGTCATCACGGCTGTTCTCAATCAGCTCTCGGCCTGACCGCTTCAGGACCTGAACTGTTCCTGTTCGCTTTCCCAGTTCCTTCTGGAAAACCTAGAAAAGAAAATTGGAAAATTCCTTTGCTTGGAGAATGTTTGAATCTGAGAAGTAAAACTACAGAGAGGGTAATCATTGCCTTGGTAGGTTGTAATCATGCATCTTTTATGCACAGAGGGAGGCAGAACAATGTGTAGGAAAGAACAACCAGAAGACCTGGCTCTAAAATAAATGTCAGCTCAGGCATTTATAAGCTGCGTGACTTTGGATAAGTTGCCTAACTTGAGTCCCAGTTTCCTCATCTGTAAAACAGGAATAATTATATTAACATTGCCAGAATTAAGGGAGATACAAAAGAACACCATCAGCTGTGCACAGAAGAATTTGATGTGATTTCAAGATACTGCTGAATACTTTGTGCTGAAACAGAATATTATGCAGCTCAACACGACAGACATGTAGGTCATACTAAATATTGGCGTGTGTGGTGTTAGGCTTGTTAGGTCCAGAAGTGGATTAATAAAAATCACGCAGCCCAGATCTCATTCCTCACCTTGTGGGCATCCATGAGGTTCATGACAAGGTCGAGGTCCCCATGCACAGGCTGGTCCTCAGCCAGCTGTGGCTCCACCTTGTACAACCAGTCGACCAAGGCCTGCAAAGCATCCATGAACTGTCCCGAAAACAGCAGGGCTTCCTCCAACTTGTGCTGCCTGAGAAATGCATATGAGCCCCATCATTTTTAAGGATTCTTTTTATGAGTGGCCTACAAGTCTGACTGCTGAAAGGGAATATTGCTTGAACTCTATACAGAGAGAGACTTCTATGTTAAAACAGTTAGAAGTAGAGTAAAAAGGGATTAAGAGAGATGCCCAGACATCTTTAAACAAACCACTCTCTAGAAAGGATTAAGTATAGTGCAGGGTATGGGCATAGACGCTCTTTGGGCATCTTACAGTCTAATGACACACAGACCCACCCTGACACCCAAGGTCTGACGTTGATTACGTCAACCTACCCCAATCGGTGGAGTACAAATAGTGCAGAGAGACTCTCACATTTAGCATAGCACAGTGGCCTGAATGAATAAAAGTGCAACTCTTCAAACCAAACTGCTTGGGTTCAAACCCCAGCTCTTTCACTCAGTAGCTGAGTGATCTTGGAGGGGGGAGTTAAGAAACCTCCTTATGATCATTTTTTCATCTGTAAAGTGGGAATAAAATCAGAATCCACCCAAGTGGCTAAGAGGATTAAATGATTAGCAGGCACCTGTTGGCACCAATTCTGTAATAATAGCTCAGTAAGAGTCAGGTATTACAGTTCCATGGAGTAATTCAAGCAGCACTGACACGCGGTGAGCACTCTCCACGAGGCACCTGTTGCTATTACAAACGGCGCACTTCCAAATATTTTAGTCACTCATATTCTATTACCACTGGCTTGATTTTTATAGGCCTCTTTCTAAAACATGCCTAAAATGAGAATTTTAATACATTTTCTTCAAATTGTTTCATAACTCCCTTTGAAGTAACTGGAGCTATCAAGATGGTACAAATTCTTGCCGGCGCCGTGGCTCACTAGGCTAATCCTCCGCCTTGCGGCGCCGGCACGCCGGGTTCTAGTCCTGGTCGGGGCGCCGGATTCTGTCCCGGTTGCCCCTCTTCCAGGCCAGCTCTCTGCTGTGGCCAGGGAGTGCAGTGGAGGATGGCCCAAGTGCTTGGGCCCTGCACCCCATGGGAGACCAGGAGAAGCACCTGGCTCCTGGCTTCGGATCAGCGCGGTGCGCCGGCCGCGGCAGCCATTGGAGGGTGAACCAACGGCAAAGGAAGACCTTTCTCTCTGTCTCTCTCTCTCTCACTGTCCACTCTGCCTGTCAAAAAAAAAAAAAAAAAAAAAAAAAAAAAAAAAGATGGTACAAATTCTCTTCCTGACAAATTCTCTTCCTGATGGGAGCTGGCGACAGTCTCTCAAGTTGCTTTTGGGGATGCCATAAAGACACAGGAAGGGGACACTCATGCTCACCGCTCCACAGACTTGCCACAGACTGTATCCCATTTGTCTCTGACTTCTCCCAGTAAGTTGTCAAGTGTCTGAGTATCATCAGGAAGCAGAGTCTTCTCTTTCAGTGCTCGGCCAGTTCTAATTGTGGTATCGTACACAGGCTGTTTGCCACCAAGAGTTTTTTGAAACTCCTATGTTTCCAGAAAGCAGAGAAAAACATGTTAAAATTCAAATGATGTCTTGACTTGGAATAAAAAACAATTCTTTTTGAGTTTTCAGTGGGAATAACACTACTTCTTGACCTAAAGTTAATGATAGTTTACTCTATATAAATTTGTGATTTTTGTTTATGTCACATACAGTAGTATATAACAATTTTTAAAAGCCCACAGGCACCTGTTGCTCATAACCACTTTATTTGAACTTTTAAAAAAGCCAAATGTCATTGTTAGACAGTGCTTACAATGCCTAGATATAAAACAAAAAATCTGGCTTCATCATCTTGACTTTTTATCATTAGCCAATTGACTTTTTAAAAGTTTATTTATTTGAAGGGGGGAAGGTGGGAGGGAGAGAGGGAGAAAGGGAGGGAGAGAGAAAGAAAGGGAGGGAGGGAGGGGGAGAGAGAGAGAGAGAGAGTGAGAGAGAGCGAGGGAAATGCACATGAACCAAGAGCAAACTCTTCAATCTACTGATTCACTCCCCAAATGCTGATAATAGCCAAGGTTAGGCCAAAGGTAAAGTCAAGAGCCAGGAATTCCATCTGGACCTCCAAATGTATGGCAGGGACCTAAGTACTTGAGCCATCACCTGCTTCTCACCAGGTGTGCCTTAACAGGAAGCTGGATTAGAAACAGGCAAGGGCCGGCGCCGTGGCTCAATAGGCTAATCCTCCGCCTAGCGGCGCTGGCACACCGGGTTCTAGTCCCGGTTGGGGCGCCGGATTCTGTCCCGGTTGCCCTTCTTCCAGGCCAGCTCTCTGCTGTGGCCCGGGAAGGCAGTGGAGGATGGCCCAAGTGCTTGGGCCCTGCACCCCATGGGAGACCAGGATAAGCACCTGGCTCCTGCCTTTAGATCAGTGCGGTGCGCTGGCCACAGCGTGCTGGCCACGGCGGCCATTGGAGGGTGAACCAATGGCAAAAAGGAAGACCTTTCTCTCTGTCCACTCTGTCAAAAAAAAAAAAAAAAAAAAGAAAGAAAAGAAAACAGGTAGGACTTGTTACTGATAGGGGATACATGTGTCCTAAATTGTGGTTTAAACTCACTAGGGGGGCTGGTGCTGTGGCGTAGTGGGTAAAGCCACCGTTTGCAGTGCCAACATCCCATATGGGTGCCAGTTTGAGTCCTGGCTGTTCCATTTCTGTTCCAGCTCTCTGCTATGGCCTGCAAAAGCAAAGGAAGATGGCCCAAGTCCTTGGGCCTCTGCACCCCCACAGGAGATGGGGAAGAAGCTCTTGGCTTCGGATTGGCTCAGCTCCGGCCATTGCAGCCATCTGGGGAATGACCCAGTAAACGGAAGACCCCTCTCTGCCTCTCTGTAACTCTGCCTTTCAAATAAAATAAATAAATCTTTAAAACAAAAACAACAAAACAACTCAACTGTGTGGCAAAACCTGCTTTTTTTTTTTTAACTAGTTCTGATTCCTTTTGTGTAAGCTACAACTTTTAGTGAATACCTAAGAACAATGAACTGCTTTACCTTATGCTTAGAAAGCTGAAGTTTAATCTTGTCTGGGTCATTAGATATCTCCAGTTCTGAGTCCAGATGACTTTCTGCATCTTCTAGCCAGTCAATCAGTTTTTTCCAAGCTTCATGGAACTGAAGTTATATAAGAAATAATGAATGAATATGCAAAGTACATAACTTGCATATGAGAGTCATTCCAGAGACTCAATACATACAGTTCAAAGTTGTTTAATAAATGACTATGTTTTTCTTACACTTACTTGTTTTGCTCGCTTCCGGGCATCATCTAGTGATCGGCCCCTTTCAATAGATCTCTGCACAACCTTCTCCCACCGGGACTGGACGCTAACCAACAAATTCTTGATCAGAACAACATCCTGTTTTTGGCTAAGGAACTTAAGCTGATTCCCAGTTTGATCCAACTCAATGATCTGGTCTCGATGTGCATTTACTTCATTAGCAAAAACCTGGGTTGGAGAGGACCAACAATGCTCTTTTTAAATGAAAGGTAACATAAAGAAGTATTCCTATCCTTTAGCCCTTTCAAAAGGCAGACAACACCATCATGTCATAGTTACCTTGTGCTCCTCTATCTGGGAAAGGACAGTGTTTAGAATCAGGCTGGGAGGAGAGGCGATGTTTAAACTCTGCTCTGCTAGAGTGAGCCAGTTGATAAATTCTTGTAGGGAATTCTGGAATTCTGTTGCCAGGTTGAGAGCTTCTTCCAGCTTTGACTGAATTTTTAAGTAAAACACACAAAGAGAAAAAGTGCCAAATTCAGAAATTATAGCTTCAGTAACAAAAGTATGAACTGTACACCACATAAAATGATCTCTAAAAAGGAAGCCTCATTTAATCAACCTCCAAACATGCCTTGTTTGTAAAGAAGGGGACATTTCAATGTCTGTCTGAAACTGAACAATGGGATAAGGACTGTGTTCGTGGAAAACACGGCACAATTAGCAGTGGACTTCCTTTCTCTGCTCTTCCACACTTCCTGGGACATTAAAACAAACAAACAAACAAACAGGAATAAAGCTATTCAGCAAATGCTAAGTCACCAGACCTTTCAGTGGGGACAGCTGCAAGATCTGTAACTTGCTTTGGGCAAAGTCTCAGGTTCTTTCCTTTAATGTGTTTTTGTGGTGTAAAATGGTTAAATGAAAAGCACGTTACCCCAAAGATAATGTCCACTGCTGTGATCTCTGCTTAAATACATGCTTTCAGAAAACAAGGCACATGAAAAAGCCCAAGTCTGAAAGCAGGAAAGGTCATTAAAAGAAGCCATGACATTCTAGGCAGACATCTGACCACACTACAAGTAAATTACTGGCCACTTTCACCCACCCAGGATGGCAAAAGAACTGCACTGTCAGGACAAGAGCAAACCCCGGTTTCAGGGTCCACAAGCTCTATTCTCAGAGACCCTAACCCCAGCGTCTCGGTGATCACTTCTGACTCTTACCCATCTATGAGGCAGGCAAGGCAAAATCCTGATAGGACACCAAAAATGAAAATACACAGAAAAACCCTAAGTTGTACACTAGAAATGCTAACTGCTGTTAATTCTGTTTGGGTTATGTATGACTTTTATTTTCCTCTTTGCGTTTTCAGGTTAATCTTGTAATTGCTCCCCTCTTCCACCCAAACATTAATTAATGTCATTGAAAGTACAAATAATCAGGGCCAGTGCTGTGGTGTAGCAGGTAAAGCCACTGCCTACAACACTAGCATCCCATACAGGTGCTGGTTCATGTCCTGGATGCTCTACTTCTGATCCAGCTCCCTGCTAATGGCCTGGAAAAAGCAGTCCCTGCCACCCACGTGGGAGAGCCAGATGAAGCTCCTGGCACCTGGCTTCAGCCTGGCTCAGGCCTGGTGGTTGCAGCCATCTGCCTTTAAAATGAATAAAATTAATATTAAAAGAACGTTTAGAAATTAAGGCATTGCAAGCTCTTAGATGTCAAGAATTTTTCCACACAGTAGTCTTTAATAGAGCACCATACATACTTACTTAAATGACTTGGGTGATTCTGAAATTTAATGTTTCTGCAAAATCAGAAACAAATATCCTTGATGCCCAGTTTTTGTTTGACCAGTTCCATGATGAGGAACAGCTACTTCCAAGACACATTTGGGAAGTGGAGCAGCTGGGACCAAACTGGCACTCTGATCCGGTATGCGAGCATCCCAAGAGTGAGCTTTACCTGCTGCATCACAACATCAGCCCCTGGCCATTCTTCATAACAAAATTACCCAACCCTACACTACAAGGATTCTAATCTGGCAAAATGTTCACTTATATGTTAAATGCTTTATGAGCTTCTGCCTAGTAGTTTCACAATGACAGGGTCCATGCATTTATTATTCCCACTAATAAACCCAGTGTAAAACCTAGTACACACTTGCTCTGAAAGTATTTATTATGTGCAAAACAGGTTTGTACGCACATTTCACACTTGATCTGACAAAGCTTTTTTTTTTCCCCCACATTTTTACTCCAAAAAATAATAATTCAGGACAAGGTATTTATAGTTCTCTGTTTTTGAAAAGGAACTGATTTTTGAAGAATGGCAAGAAGCCATCTTGATTTTTAGTAAATTTTTTTCCACACTGCATTGATACTAGAAATCAAATTCCTTGTAGAGAATGAGTAGTCATTCTCCTTATGTGGCCTGACCCCACCTTCCCAATTCCAAGTCACCAACTCAAGCAAAACCTTGTTTTTGAGTGAGAAGACAAACTGGTGAGTAGCATGTGATTTAAAGTCCATGACTAAAGCGTTACCAGGTACTAACATCTTAACTGGTAGATATAGAAAAGAAACTCATAATTAATCATAAACAGTATCAATGCAATTTGACATGAATGTAAAATGGAAACTTAATGGCAGAAAAGAGAGCTTGATTAGTCAGAGGCCAGCTTGGCGGGGTTTGGTTCTGCAGCTTCTGTTGGAATATGCAAAGATCTTTACAGAAACAAGATGGTAACCACACACAATCACCAGGCCCACGACTCAGACACCGCAATCCCATGGTGTGCTCTGTGGCAATACCTTTCTTTCCTCCATCTTACTGCTGACCACGCGCCACTTCTGCTCCAGGAGCGCCACACTCTGTTCTGTCTTGGAGCCAGATCCAGAATCACCACGGCTGAGGAGCATGAGTCTGCCCTTGTCAAGCAGCTGATTGTAAGTCTCCTCCTTGGCTTTCAGCTGGGAGTACAGTTCCTATGAGAAAAGGCAGGGAGGATATCAATAATGCTAACTCTGGGGAAGACACCCCCACAGGTTCACTAGCAGTCTGGAAAATTCCAAGAAGGCCTCAAATGACAAAAAACTTTTCTTCTGGATTCAGTTAAACTGCTGAGTGAGCACTAGGGAAAAATGCATCTCCCTTAACAGTAAAATGATTTTGTCACCAAGTAAATAAGAGAAAAACAATTTTTAGGATCAGAGATTATAAAAATAGACCCCAATAGTTTCTCCTTTTCATGAAGGATTTGCTTGGAAATTATGTTGCCTTTTGTTCTCAGCATTCTTTTTTGAAATATTGCCAATATCTACTGGATTTCCCCAAATCTCCACTAAGGAGTCTTCTGAAATATAAACACATTGTGTCATATTTTAGTCTTCTGATCCTCTCAACTTCAAGTCAATATTCTTGTGTCAACCAAAGGGATCAATTAAAAATTTTCCATCTCACCAATGTATTTCCCGTTAACTCTTCCCTGTCACTACTGTTGCCTATGGTTAGGTACTAAAAACCTATAGATGAGGGGCATTAAAAGGGGAGGGGGTGGCCAGCACTGTGGTGCAACATGCTAATGTTGCCTGTGATGCTAGCATGCCATATGTGTGCCTATTTGAGTCCTGGCTGCTCTACTTTTGAACCAGCTCCCTGCTAATGCACCTAGGAAAGCAGTGGAAGATGGCCCAAATATCCGGGCCCCTACTACCCATGTGATAGAAGCATATGAAGCTCCTGGCTTCACCCTGACCTGGCCCTGGCCATTCTGGAAGTGAACCAGAGAATGGAAGGTTTCTCTCTAACTCTACTGTATTACTTTGTAAACACTCAGATAAATTTATCTTTGTGCATTGAGAAAGGGGCTACTGAATAAGGGCTGCTTATGCTCAGTTTCAAGAATTGCTTTTACCATATGTGTATCAAGCTGTTCCCTAGCGGTTTCAGGAAGTCCTCCTGTGGGCTTAGATGCAGAAAGTTGACTCTCCATTCTAGTCAGTTCCAGGAGGAAATCTTCAATTTCACTGTGGAAACCCTGGGCCTTTTGAGAGAAAGATACCAGGATATCAGCAGTCAATTCTCAGTTTCAAGAGTAAACTTGCAAGATGATCATATGAGAACTTTGAGGAGGAATTTTGGTCTGTTCTCAGGCAGAGGTATTCTGTTGCTGGGATTACTATGGGGCTGATTTATTTAATTACTGTTACAATCAAGCTGAATTCTTTACCAGGGTGGGGAACATCCGGCTTGCAGGCCATATAAGGCCTATGAAATCATTTGGTCTGGTCTTGCCAAGACAACCACAGGCAGGACTCAAAATGCAAACAGGACTCGAAACTCAGCAGCCTGATTTTTAAGTTGATAATTTCGTAAGACTCATGAATGATGTTATAAATATCTAAATGCCCTTGGCAGGAAAAAAACCTCTCTATAACATACTATAGACACCTGCTATAATCTGATGATGAACTGACTAACTGACCAAGGTGCTGTTAAATGAGGAGGAACCTGACTTGATCTGAGGAAAAAAAACTGAATCTGTGACAAAGGTATTACAGTGCAGACCTACTAACCTTGAACAGTTTACAGACTGGGCTACAAATGAGTACCGAAAGAACCTCCACTCAAAAGCAGTTCTTTTCCAGAACAGAAAGGATTTTCCCTCTTAAGATATAGGGGGTTCTGCCTCATATTGCTTTCCTCTCTCTGCCTTGACTTAGGCTCTCTTTCAGATGTTATCTGCACAGATCTTCTGACCTGGCTTGGATGACGCTTGTACCTGCTGTAGTGTCGACTGCAGCTGCTGCTCCCTCTCCTCTGTTTTTTGTAACACTGACTCCCAGCACTGGTTCATGGTTTCCAAACGGCTCCTTAAGCTGCTGGCATCATCTCCAGCACTGGATTCAAGCAGCTCATTGCCAGCTTTATTGACTGTTTCCACTGTGGCTTGATGAGCCAAAACATCATTTTTCAGGACCTAAAACATGTTGAACAACATAATTTATCTCTACAGATATCACCAAGCCTGGTTCTCTAAGATACACACACCATCAAAAGGCTTCCTCTGGTGGCTGGATCTGGTCTCAAACTAAGAGAGTAGAGATGAAAAATGAAAATACTTACATGGTGCTTTGCGAGCTCAACTTCAATGACTTTTGGATCTCCGCTTATTGGTCTCTGAGCATCTAACAACTCTTCAGTGTGAATCAGCCAACTCATCAGTTCCTCTAGGGCATGCTGGAACTGGCCAAGGGCCAAGAGAGCACCTTCTAGCTTATGCTACTCAGAAAAAGACAGAAAGGGAACATTGGTTAGGAAGTGAGAAAAGGCAGTAATAGCTCATTTACCGACTCTACCATGCACCCTACCTGTCTGTGGGCAATTTTCTCACACAGATTCTCCCAGAGGTGTTTGAGTTCTGTCAGTGGTTCTCGTATAATGTCTCTGTCCGTTTCATCAGTAGCTTTCTTTAACATCAGCTCACCCTGGTGATTAAGCTTCTCCATCTCAATTTGCTGCTGGTAAACTTCCACTTTGAACTCCTATTAAAAACATACTTAACATCAAACCAAGCCTTTAAAAATGAAAAAGGAGCAATATTCTCAAATCCCATTCCCACATACAAACCTTCATTTCATTCAGCTGGTCTTTAACAGTGTTGAGGTCAGTGCCAACAGGAGGCATGGTACAGAGTTTAATCACAGTGTTATCTAGCCAGTCAAACATAGCCTAAAATAAAATTACAAAGAGTCAAAAACAAAACATGGGAGTCAAGAGAGAACTGCCAGGATTCCTAATAACATAAAAGTTAAATCAAAGCACCTTATGCCATCTGTGGTTTAATTAAGGGGCAGAGGTAAGGGAGAATGATTTTTATTCCAAAAACATCAGGATTTGGGAATAGAGTCAACATTATTGGCATGATGCCAAAAATAAACTACAATCTAGAAATACGAGGTACTTAAAAGCTCTTGGAAAATGGAATTAGAAGATAATGTTTACTTTGGTGCAAAAATTTTTGAAGTCCATACAAACACCTGAGTAGTCTTTGTAAAGTTCAAGGAAAATGTGTATCATGAAAAAGCTTTGTGGATTTCAAAATTCTTTGGCACCAAAATAAACTTTTAACTCTGTTTTTCTACAAACTTTTAGAAGTACCCTTGAACTCAATTTGAACGAAGGTCAGTGTTTCTCATTGGCAGCTAGCTAGCTCACGATGTCCTAAAGCTACTGTGCCAAGTTGTATCTCCAGATAACCTGGGCTTGGAACTTCAAGCAGGCAACGTACGGCCAGCTTCACCGTACAGCTGAAGGACAGGTATGGTGAGCACGCAGGATGACAGAAACAGCAGGAGGAGCAGAAATTTGTACACGTCAGTACTTTTCTCATTAAAAGTGGGAAACCTGTCTCACATTTGAAGAAGATAGTCCAATCTTGTGCTGGATTCAGAAAATGACACAGGGCAAATGGAACCTGTCTTTCCTTGGTGCCGCCTCCTGACCTCTCACCTGAAGAGTGTCCTGATACTGCACAGCAGCTTGCATGGCGTCCTCCAGTTTCTCTAGCCTCTCTTTCCATGTCTTGTTTAAGTTCTCCCAAGCATTATTCATCTAGGGAAAAAACACTCAATCAGATTTTCCCATTATTGCCACTCTCCAGTCCGAGGCCACCACATTTCACGGAATCCTTGTCCCTTCCTCCACACCTCATCAATGCTCTTCTTTACTTCAGGCTTCTCAGTTTCCCCACAGGCAAAGATCAAATCTGCTCCAAGGATTCGGATGAACTCCAACTCCTCATGCAGCCCATCTGTCTCCTCCTTAATAGTCTACATGGAAACGAACAGAACATGAGCCAAAACAGAGTAGAACAAAACTTCTCAAACTTTGCAAATGTAATTTATACCCTCATCAATAGCAGATGTTTAGCAGAACTGGTGGCTTCACAAAAGTTTCTCAATGTTTATAATAATATTTCACTTTCTAGATGGTGAAGCTTCAGGCTCCAGGAGGTTATTTCCCATATATACACACACACTCCAGATACATACGCAAACATACAAAACAGTATAGCAAAAGTACAATGAGCTTCGGTAATTTACCAAATGCTCATCCCTTCTTGCCTCCAAGGAGATTAAAATCTATAGCCAGAAGTCTGTTACAGAGATTAACAACAGGGGTAAACTAATTCAGCACAAGTCACAAACTTGAGTGCTGAAAGACAGTCCAGCGTAACAGGAGTGCTAGGCTATATAATCTGGAAGAAAGTCAGTTCTGTACCAGGTCCTAAAGAGTGATTCATGGACTGGCACTGATGTGGTACAGAGGAGAATTTCTATAAGGAAAAATAGCTGAAATAAAAATAAATAAATAATGGGGCATTGTGGTGTAGTGGGTGAAGCTGCAGTGCCGACATCCCATGTGGGCACTGGTTTGAGTTTCAGCTACTCTACTTCTTATCCAGCTCTCTGCTATGGCCTGGGAAAGCAGTAGAAGATGGCCCAAATCCTTGTGTCCCTGTGCCCATGTGGAAGACTCAGAAACTCCTGGCTCCTGGCTTCAGATTGGCTCAGCTCTGGCCATTGCAGCCATCTGGGGAGTGAAACAGCAGATATAAGACCTTTTTCTCTACATCTACCTCTGCCTCTCTGTAACTCTGCCTTTCAAATAAGTAAATCTTAATAAATAAATGTAAGAAGAGACAGAATATTAAGATAGGCTTGTCTTTGTGTTAAACGGATAAGAAATGAATTTAGCAAAAATTAGACTCCCTCAAAAGACTACAAAAACATGTCAAAGTAACAATTTCTTTTTTTTTTTAAAGATTTATTTATTTTATTTGAAAGTCAGATTTACAGAGAGAGAAGGAGAGGCAGAGACAGAGAGACCGGTATTCCATCTGCTGGTTCACTCCCTAAATGGCCGCAGCAGCCGGAGCTGTGCCAATCTGAAGCCAGGAGCCAAGACTTCTTCTGGGTCTCCCATGTGGGTGCAGGAGCCCAAAGACTTGTGCCAACTTCCACTGCTATCCCAGGCCATAGCAGAGAGCTGGATCACAAGAGGAGAAGCTGGGACTCAAACCCATACAGGATGCTGGCACTGCAGGTGGTGGTTTTACCCGCTGTTACACAGGACCAACCCCCAGTAACAATTCTTATTGCTGGAAAATGAATCCAAGATCGATTCTTATTTTCCACTGTTTATTCTCAGATAAAATGCTTTTCTCTAAGACATAAGAGATAGGGTTTTGTTTTTGCCTTACCTCAGCAGCTTCAACCTGTTGCTTGATGATAGATGGGTCAATGCCAGGGCTTTCCAAGTCATGGATGATATCCTGGGTGTCTCTCATGGTCGCCAGGAGAGCTGCCATGTCATACCAGAACTTCTCTGCTAACTCAAGGACATCAAGGAACTTAATTTCTCGCTCTTCAGCCCGAGCTTTGATGTCCTCCCAGAAGAATACCATCTGATCCAATTTGTCTTGGATTTCTGAGGAGGTAAAGATGACACCTGAATAAGCACGTCCATCTAAATCTGACACTTTCAAGGAAATATTTATCAAAAAGCTCTAGTTCTCTACCTTAGCTTTACTTTTATTATTTTGAGTTAGCATTTTCTGCCTATGTTGGTCTCCTACATGAAGGGATCACAGAGTAGTCTGGAAACAGACTGCCACGTGATATAAAGGTGCTGCTAATTTACAAAACCTTTCATTTATAAAGGGGCTGAGAAGAGAACTATTTCCAGTGTGCTGTGTGGGACTTGTGGCATGCTTCCTAAGGAAAGTGTTACAAAAGGTAGTTCTACCCACTACTGATACTGTAGTTTACTCACATTAGGGGTTAAAGGAGCATTTGTTTCCTGGCCTGGGAATCTAACTACCAATTGTAACCTTGTTTCAATGGGAAACTGTGCTCTGAATTCTAAGTGACTTCAAATGGCTTTCTGGAATACTCATCACTTGGGGATGGCTCTTGCTTTCACTGAAACACATCTGGTGGGATGTTGGATAAAACCACATCCTGGAATTTATCTAGTGATTTTCTTTAAAAATGATGAGCTCCATCAAGCACCTTTTGCAGCCAGATCCTTGTCTGCTCCCTGGGATCGCCCGATGAGCTCTTCTCCACGGTGCTTCAGGGCGTCAAAGGATGGCTGCAGTTTTTCTAGCTCCACAGTGGCACTCTTGTTGTCACTGATGCACTCACGGATTTTGTCTACTTCAGCAGGAATTAGTGGTGGCATCCGCAGGCGAGAGGAAAGGTTCTCCAGCGTCTCCAACATGGGCTCAATTTTATCGTGGAACTAAACAAATGTTGGAACATTAGCCATCATGGCAATTCACCTCATTTCTTAGAGGAAATGTTAGGGAATGAAGACAAGCCATAATTCTCTTACTATTAAGCATAACCTGTGCTCAGCCTAGCCCAATGGCTGTTACACACTGGATTTGGCTAACAAACTGCTTTGGGCATAGTACACCAGAGCTGGCACATCAGAAAAAAGAAAAGCTGATAATTAAAATATTAACTAATTCACCAGAAATCAACTCAAATCTGGTGCTGCCACATTTTTTTTTCTGTCAACTAATGTGACAAGAAAGGGACAAGACTATGAAACTGGCGAGAGTCAGTGTGTCAACATCTCAGATGACAGGTGCATGCAACAGACTAGACCAATGAGTTAGATGCCCTCCACCAGCTGTGTCAATGGATGGGGAACTTAATAAACTGCATGATTTGGAGTTTAAAACTATTATGGCATGCAATTTAACAACCCCACTGTATGGAACAGTGAGAAAGGAAAATGTTCGCATGATGAAAAGACAATTAAGGCAGGCCAGATCTAACTTTTACCTTCCTACTTTTTCTGGTACTTTGAATAACATGCCTACAATTGTAAAATTTTCATTTGTAATATGGCACAGAGGGGACAAAAGGGGTCAGAACAGATATGCTTGTCTCTAAAAAAGGTATCTAAAATCAACTCTGTATTCATTAATTAGAGTAAGGCTTATCAATTTTAAATGTAAAATTGAAAAGACATAGTGGGATTTCCTTAACAAAATCACTTCCCATCACTTTTCAGTTCCACCCCCAGGTGAAAGTGGCATAATAAATTGCACTAATCAAATTCACCAAAGTTAAGGAAAATTTCCTTATAGGCAATGCCCTGGATTTTCAGTTTTATAAGAATACCCTAATCCCAAAGAGGGTGGGGACCTTACCTCTGTAATCTGTAATGGTGGGCGCGGTCAACACAACAATGAAATGTGACGATGTGGGGAAGACAGGAGCAGGCAGCAACACACAAAGTAACACATTCCACAATGTGAGTGAGAGATGGGACGGGAGGTGGGGGGAGAAACTTGAGTGAGTACAAATATTAACCAAGAACACTGACTAAACATAGGAATAAAATACCCAGACATGACAAAAGTGCCACTAACAGTAATACGCATATATTAGTTGCACAGTATGTAGTTACATGCTTTAAATCCACTGCTGGTGGTTTATGTTTCTCTTTGGCTCTGACTTCTCCCTACTCAAGCATCATTCTGTGCTCTAGGAGCTAGCAGGCGGCTCCCTGAGTAAGAAAACTAATGTGTGGTGCTTTTAAATCTCAAAAGTAACAGGCTATTAGGAACCTGAAGTCTGCTGAGGCTATCACTGCTTCTCAATCTACAAGGTAAATTTATCCAAAATCATCTCTGCTAAAGGATTATCACAGCACAGAGTTTCAGGGAAACCAATAACAGACATACATATCAGCCAAGGTGCATTTTAACCTCCTTACAGTGCCCACAGACTCACGTTCCTGGGAATAAAAATGCAAGTAGGCAAAGCTTCCTACTTTCTTGGAAATGTACATGTATCACCAGCATGCTGGTCTGGATATTCCTAAGCACAGAGGCATAACTGATTCAGAGAACTCCTGATTAGACTAACACACAACTGAAGGCTGCAGGAGTCTCAGACAGACACATACCTGGGCAGACTGGGAAATGGCCTCATCCAGAGCCAGGGCCCGTTGGCGCACCTCTTCTTTTATTTGTGCGTACATGTTTTCTGCTTTCTGATATTTTTCTTCCACCATTTCCCCTTCCTCAGGGTTTAACTCCTTTAGTTGTGGCCCTATTTTCAGTAGTTTATCAATATGAGGTTTGTGTTCAGCAATGGATTCTCTTAGTTGCTATGGAAAGAAATACAGATTAAAACATAATAAGCATATATTTTTGAGGGAGAGAGAGAGGAAGAGGAAGAGGGACAGGGAGAGAGAGAAAGAGAGAGCAAGAGCAAGAACTCCCCCATCTTCTGGTTCAATCTTCAAATGTCTGCAATGGCTGGGGGACAGAAGTTAAGAGCTGGAGCTGGTGCTGTGGTGCAGCAAGTTAAAACTCCAGCCTGTAGCACTGGCATCCTATATGGGTGCAGGTTCGAGTCCTGGCTGCTCCCTGCTAACATGCCTGGGAAAGCAGTGGAGGATGGCCCAAGTCCTTGGACCCCTGCACCCACATGGGAGACTTGGAAGAAGCTCTTGGCTCCTGGCTTCGGATCTGCTTAGCTCAGGCTGTTGTAGCCATTTGGGGAATGAATCAGTGGATGGAAGACCTCTCTGTCTCTACTGCTCTTTCTTTCAAATAAAAAAAAAATAAATCTTAAAAAAAAAAAAGTCAAGAGCCAGGAACTCAATCCAGGTCTCCAATATGGGTGGTAGAAACCCCATTATTTGAGCCATCACAGTTGCCTCCCAAGGTATGCATGAGCAAGAAGCTGGAGTTAGGAGCCAGAGTTAAATATCAAACCCAGGTACTCTGATGTGGAATGTGGGTTTCCTAACTGCTAGCCCAAATGCCCAGTTTCTTTGTGTGGTAATTTGATTGGAGCCAATGCCAACTCTGAGGAATAAATCAAACTGCTAAAAACCAGCAAGTCCCAGGATCTCACTATTTGTGGAGAATCAAAAAACACACAAGTCGTAAGTCTTGGTCTGACACTTACAAGGCTATCCTACCCTCTTCTGTACCATAAATACGTCTACACACTATCTTGCACCTTATATGGTTTAACATCTGTCTGCATCCCCAGAATCAGAGATGCCAAGCAGGATAGACAATGAATAGCAACAGTCCTGGCAAGCCAATCTCTCGCAGACTTTGTTCTGACTACTTCCAGTTTACATTCTTCCACTTACAGGAATATGGGGGTAGCAAAAAGCACAAGCCATGCACCAGAAGAAACAAACTTTAAGGGCAACAGCATTAGCTGAGATGTCTGTAAATCTCCCTTCTGTCTTAACCATACACAGCAAATGCTTTCTGACATTCCTTCATAGTTCTCACTCGAGTTGGTGCCTCATCAAGTGCAGTCACCCAACCACACCCTGAGTTTAACAAGAGTCCATTGTTCCCAGAAATGTTTTAAGTTCCCTTTTAGTTTGTTCTTTCTTTAGCACTGTAATATCTAAGTTCTCAACATCTCCACAATCTTATTCTTTCATCAATTTGAATTAAATATCAAAGGAAATAATTCAGATACACATTTTTATTGCTCAAAGAGGTTGTGCTTAACAGTTGACTTCATGTATCCGTGTTGGTGCAAACTGTTGAAATATTTACTTAGTACATACTAAGTAGATCTTCTGTATATAAAGATAATTGAAAATGAATCTTGATGAAGAATGGGATGGGAGAGGGAGTGGAAGATGGGATGGTTGCTGGTGGGAGGGAGGTTATGTGGGGAAAAGCCACTATAATCCAAAAATTGTACTTTGGAAATTTATATTTATTAAATAAAAGTTGAAAAAAAAAAGTTGCACCTAGCAGACACTGATACACATTTTGTTTTTCAGTAAATTACAGAGCAAGCCCACTTTAAGTTCTGCAGGAAAATAAAACTTGGCGAGCTCCTTACCCTCATTTCCTCTTGCTGCTGTCTGAGCTGCTCGTGATCAATAGCTGGAGGAGGTAACTGTGCTATTAGTGCCCGAGTTTCCTCAATCCAGGGGCTGAGCTCTTCGTAGGTTTCCCAAAACTGGTTCACTAAGACCTGTGCCCGCTCTAGGCGAGCATAACGCTCTGAATTAAGCAGGCTAATGGCTTCATACTGTTGTATTAGAGACTCTGTCTTTTCCTGTGAAAAAGAAAAGAAAGGTGTAAGTTTTACTATTATGGAACTGCCTTTTAAGAAAAACAAGTAGGCATACATCCATTTAAAAGTCTAAAGGAATACACACAAAAAGTTATTAACAAATATGGCCTATAGTAGTGCCACTGTAAGTGATCTTTATTTCTTTAAATTTATCTGAATTTTCTAATTTTCAAATCAAACATATTATTTCAATGTTTAAAATCTGAAAACAGTTTAAAAGATAGTAAAATAGCACAAGAAAAGCAAGAAAAATTAATGTTTTAGTAAAGACATACAATGATAAACCATTATTGTAACAGATCAGTTCAGAACAGGGTATCTCCAGGGCTATGAGGAAGCCTTTGCCTATCAAGTTTCCCTTGTCTTTCTTCTGATCAAAAAGTCTCCAGAAACCTGGTATTCTTGTTTCAAATAGCTAGGATGAGTCGCACAACTCCTGATGAAATATGGTTAACTATATCCTTTCAAAACAAGTGAAACTGGTCTATACACTAACTCTCTTGGGTCAATCCTTTTAAAAATACGTATAGGACCTTTTAGAAGGACTTAAAGAAAAAAACTAGTATCCGAATGTGGGTCCGAAAAACCTGCCATACATATCTTGAGAAGTAATACAAAGCCACTTCCCTATAGACTGAGGATAAGAAGCCATAAAGAAGATGGATTTGCACTATATTTCACGTGATACAGTATAGCTGTTTAGACATGTATGAACACAGGACTAGGGATTTGAATTTCTCAGAAAATCAAAAATTGTCCTTTAATAACAATCAGTAACAAGAAAGCCAAAAAGGGAAACATCTTTAACCATCATTTCACAATTGTTCTTCTAATTCACTATGAGCAATAAAAACCCAATATGGTGAATTAATAACTGAAATTCACCTGTAATACAGCTTTCTGCTCCTCCCCACATGTGCCAAAGATTTCACCACGGTGACTGAAGAGTTCATCCATTGAATCTTTGTGTCGAATGATATCAATAGAGAAAGCCTTTGAAAAGTAAACGGGAGTTAGGTCAGGAAGTAAATGGAACCTGGGCCTGTGTCAGTGAACGGTAAGACAGAACCTGTGAAAAATTCCTTGTTTTAAAGCCACCTAAAAAATTGTTCTTAGAAAGTTTGACACTTCACCTATCCAACACCTTTTCAGTAGCTTACAAAAATATATTCCCTCCTAAAAATCATCCAAAAGCCTATTTCTCCTTTAATACAAGGCCAAAAATCTCTTCTTCATATAAAGTATCTGTAAAATAAATTTCTATCCACAATTATGCCATTAAATCATTCCACTTGACTTTGGATAATCAGAAACTCTCCTAGTCTCTCTACGCTCCTGGGAGCTCTCCTAGCTCAGGGCATGGTGGACACATGGGTGTCACACTTACCTTCTGCACCTGCAGCTGAGCTGTGGTCTGGTCCTGTTCCAAGCGAATTGGACCCAGGGCCATCAGTTTCCGTTTTGTTTCAGCAACCCAAGCTAGTTCTGCATCAGCAGCTTGTTCATACTAACAGACATAGTGAGGGAAAAAAGGGAAAAATTATACACAGTCAGGGCCTCCTTAGAAATTTAAATTATTCAATACCAAAAAGCCTGGATTTTTAGTAATACAGTCTATATCTCACAAAGTAAAGAAAAAATGGGAAGAATTTCATAAAATCACAAATCCAGATGCAGACAAATCAGAACTGATCATATTTTGTCCTTTTAAAAAGAAGTTACAGATCTCAGTTACTGGTCTCACAGCTACAAACAACAACAGACATTAACACCCTTCAACAGAAATATGCTTCTAATCAGATTGCTTTTACAAGACTGCATTCTCTTCCTGCCAGCCCTCTTCCCTACCCATAAATTGAACTGTAGTTTTAGTAGTCAGACGTTTAAATATAAACTGAGCATGGCTATAGACAGCTGAGTCAAGTTAACTTGGAAAAACTCCCTCAGCTGAAGAAGTCCCCAGAAGAACATCAAACCTTCCCATGGTTGTACAACAACCAGAAACATGTTCTATATGATTGTTCTTCATGAATATCCCCAATCTTATATCTCTTCCCCTTCAACTCTGCCAATCTATGCTAACATTTAAAGACAAAAGTAAGCTTCTCCCAAGCATAAGTTTCATACTGAAATATCTGGGCAAGATCAAGGATAACACGGAAGATATGCTGCAGATATACTTAGAATCAAAGCAAACTTCCATGTGGCTCAGACAGCATTTGCTTATCCCCATGAGCCCAAGGAGTCATGTTTATTAATTTGTGTGTGTTTATGACATGACACATTAATAGGTGCACATCCAGCTACAGAAAAAAGCAAGTATCTTTTTTCCAGAAAGCAGGAAGGAAAAAAGATCAAGGGAAATATGACACCTGTGTTTACTGAGAGGGTTCTATTTTGGATGGCTCAGCTATTTTGGTTTGCATATTTGATAGTAATTATAGTTCTTGGTTCCTTCCCCTCTTCCATCTAATGCTAAGACAGTTGATTATATCAAACTAAGACTGGGATGCACTTGGTCCTTTAGGTCTCGATATCACCTCCTCCCTTCACTATTAATCTGTCTTAGGAGGGTAGTGGTGAAGAAAGGCCTCACATAGACTTGTCTCTAAGTTCTTCTCTATACAAAGGGGTCGAGTATTTTGGATCAGCCTTGGATTCACCCTCACAAACCTCTGAAATACGCCAGTCACATCAGATTTAGTTTGGTCTCATTCTTCTTGTTCCTGAGGCAGTAGCTATAGGGATCAAGGTATTGTACCTCACACACCTATCCTCACTGATGAAAACATTAATGCCAAGTGTTTACAAACATTACCTGCTGTGATCTCTGAATAGCAGCATCAATTTCATCCACCCTTTGTCCAATGGTGTCACTGACCAATTTGTACTGCTCGTTGGCATCGGACACAAGTTTATCCAGCCCCTCTCGGGCTCTCCAGGGCACGAGCTCTAAGAGAGCACGGCTCACCTCGTTCACTGTGTCCAACACCAGCCTGTGCTCCATGACCTCCTTCTTTAATTCCTAAGAAGGGAAAAAAGTTTTCAGGCCATTCTTTGCTAAATTAAGCACATTAGCAGCTGTGCTGGGTGTAAAGCGCTATCTCTACCTCTCATCCCAGCAGGGCACTGACCTCCTTCCTTCAGTTATTTTTTTTCTTGTCTCAGGTTTTTCAGTCATCCCTTAGGCTTAGCTGCTGCTTAGCTAGAATTATTTGCACAATTTAAGCCAGACTGACTCTTGTAAAACAAGTAAGTGTTCTTTTCTTTTTTATTCCCACTACCACAGAAATGGTAAATAATACTTTTAACTCTAGGTATTTAACTTAAGACGTACCTACATGGTATTTCTGCACAACTTGAATGATACTAGATCTTGCAGGAGAATCAAATAAAATCATGAAGCACTCTTTGGATTATGAACCATACAGGTAAATTAGAAAATGGTACACACAAAGCAAACCTCCTACGAGTCTCTGACTCAACTTCTTTCTTCTTCAAACCATAACAAGTGCTCTTTTACACAGTTTTACATCAAACCTTAATGCCCGTGAGTAAATAAGAAGGAGGCAGGCAGAAATTCTGATTTAGATTTAAGTGTAAAGGTGATAAAACAAGGATTCTGGCAAAGAGGACACTTTTTTTCCTTTTACAGTGAAATGATGGCTCACCTTCTGTCTTTGCTGAAACTGGGGTATCTGCTCCCCTGTGGGAGACTGTCCTCCACTGGCTGCCAGCTCGTCCTCCACAGCCCTCAGCCACCCGGTCAGTTCCTCGTAAGTAGACTGGAACTTGGTGGCCAGCTGCCGGGCTTGCTCTAAAGTTCTGAGGGCCTTGGAGCTCGTGACCGTGATATCTGCATAACGAGTCTTGATTCCATCCAGTTTCTCCTGGATAAGTAATACTTCTTCACCTGTGGAAGATGGCACACAATCATTCTGATGGAAGAGATCTAAAGATGCGGGAGTCCTTTTAATCTCTCTTTTTTCAAATCAGAGTTTAAACCTTATATATGCTTCTCCCCCTGTGGTAGTGATGTCACCTAACATCCCACATGGAGGGTAAGTGGGAAATGAAATAAATCTTTCACTTGATAAAAAGAAGCCACTTCTGAGATCACTATAGGATCAGAGTTCAGTTGCTGGTATTTCCAGAACTCCAGCACTGTTCAGTGAGCACTGGTATTGGAGATCCTGGAGGGCAGAGGGGATCACTATCTATAACTGGGTGTGAGAGACTAAGTCTTTGGTTTTGCAAAGATTTAGCAGTAAATGAGAACAGGCTGTCAGCCCCACCTTGGAGCACAGGGTAATACAATCAGTGAGAGGTGGCTAATGCAGGGTGCTTATTTCCCTGGACCACAGAGATGATAAGAGATGCACTTCTCAAAGTACCTGTGGTTTGTTTTAGAAGAGCCTGACCATTCTTAATAGCTTGATCTACATTCTTCTTTCTATTAACAATCTCTTCATTTAGAGCCTGAAAGGAAAGAACATCATTACTCCCCAAACAAAGAGAAAGAAATTTGAGACCCTTAAAGGTCAAATTTAAAGTAAGGAGAAGAACACCAGTTTAAACAACAGATTCCCTTCTTTTTTTTTTTTTTTTTTATTATTATTTTTTTTATTTTTGACAGGCAGAGTGGACAGTGAGAGAGAGAGAGACAGAGAGAAAGGTCTTCCTTTGCCGTTGGTTCACCCTCCAATGGCCGCCGCGGCTGGCGCGCTGCGGCCGGCGCACCGCGCTGATCCGATGGCAGGAGCCAGGAGCCAGGTGCTTTTCCTGGTCTCCCATGGGGTGCAGGGCCCAAGCACCTGGGCCATCCTCCACTGCACTCCCTGGCCACAGCAGAGAGCTGGCCTGGAAGAGGGGCAACCGGGACAGAATCCGGCGCCCCGACCGGGACTAGAACCCGGTGTGCCGGCGCCGCAAGGCGGAGGATTAGCCTAGTGAGCCGCGGCGCCGGCCCAGATTCCCTTCTTATCTCTTTGGTTATCCCACTGATTCTACAAAATAATTAAACCAGATACTTAAAGGCAGTCTTCCTTTGTTCTGGTTGAGAAGAGATTTAGGATTAAATCAGCTTTACCAATCTGTGAGGCACCAAACATGAACCCAAGACAAGTAGCAGCGGAATTCAGCAAAATGTCCTATTATGTACAAAACAAAACACTAAGACAGATGTTTAGGAGAAGAAAGTCAGCAAGAACATATCAACTTAAATCAGAGCCTGGTAAAAAACTTTCTCCACTGAAGTCAATGAAGCAAAAGAAATCTTAGACTATCAAAAGAATAGCAAAGGAAAACTCTGCTTTCCACTAAAATGATACAGAATCCCTAGAATTTCAGCATATAAATTAAAAAACATTTTTAAAGTGATAACTGCATGATCAAATCCTGGACACTATTTAGGTAAATCTGGTTTTGTTAAAGTACATTCTCTTTCAAAAAACTGCTCAAATGGATACTGAGAGATACATGACCTAGTGATGTCAATCACAAGTTGAGGTTAAGAGAGCCTCTGACTATATCCTGTATCACTTTCTAGAATTACCAATTCAGTTTGTTAAATATAAATATTCCCATGGACTCATCCGAAAAAGGATTACTATTTAACACCAACTCTGTAAACTATGCACTTGTGTATAAAAAAAATTCAAAGTGTTTGGAATGAAGAAGAAAAGAAAAAGAAAGAAATGAAGAAAAACAGAAATCAAAACTATAAAATAAGTTAGTAACATAACCAAGAAGAATGGAAAACATGAATACCAGGTGGTCGGCATGCTGTTTCTGCAGGACATCCTGTCTGTAATCCTTTACGAACACTGAACTGAGCTTGTCCTCAACCTCAGCCAGCCAGTTGAGCACCTCCACTTCATCCTCCCCAAACAGTCTAGCGTTAGACAGGGCTTGTTCAAGCAGGGCTGCTTTCCGACAGCACCGGTCTTGAATCTCACTGTACCGGGCCTGCAAAGAGTCTAGCTTTTCTGACAGCAAGCCCTGTTCTGCAGGACATGTCAGGGAGGAGAGGGACTGCCCAGTTCTGACTGCCTGGTGCACATCTGTTGCATGGTTTTCTACGTCTTCCTCCAGAGCCTGGAAATCCAGATGGAAAGAATGAATAACAGAAACAACAAAGTAACTGAAAAGCAAACATGAAACAATGAATAACAAATGATATAACAAATTAAATTTCAAAAATTCATGTATTACAAAAATAATATAAAAATTGGGAACAAAAGTGGTTTTCTTGGATGGCTGCCTATTAGTCAATTTCTATTTTTACTTCAAAGATGTGATTCTTCCCATTAATAATTTGACATAAAACTTAAAACACATCTTACAGAACGCAGTAGGCAGTTTTCTAATTTCTAGGATTTCTAGTCTAGCTTTGTGTTTTCATTTATTGTAACTACTTCTTACCTTGTGCCGAATGATCTGCTGCTGTATTTTGGCAGTCTGAGTGCCAACAGGTTCTGAGTTGGCAAGCTTTTTCTCTGTGACAGATAAGAAGTCAGAAATAGGCTCAGCTGTCTCGTGGAATTGTTTAGCCAGAACCAGGATATCTTCCAGCTGTTTTTGCCTACACAAATATATAGAACAAGCTGCTGAAGCAGAAAGTTACATTAAGACTAATAATAGTAAAAGATTCAGTAACAGAATAGTCTTTAGGAGGTACAGTTCAAAAATACCAATAGTAAACAGAACATGCATTATGTAGCATTGCTGTTTTCAAAGAATTATCTCATTCCAATCTTGTCATAACTTTGTAAGGAGTTAGAATAATTACTCCACTATTATAAGAAAAATACTGGACCCTGAAGGCTTAAAGAAAAATCTGTCCAATCATCTAGTGAATAGCAATAGTATATGAGGGTTATAATCAGATCTTCTAATGCTTTTCTTCTTACACACTGACACAAATCAAAATGGAATGCAGCACCTTTATCACCTGAACATGTGATCAAAATGAAGTTTAAAGAAATCAAAACATCATCAGTCTTCATTTCTCTGTCTCTGTTACCTTCACTTATGAGTGAGGAGAGTGTCTGCAGAGCAAATGCTACAAACTAGAACTCCTTCCCCAGTTCCCAAAAACCAGGTTTAGCAATCTGTAAGTGTGAAGAACTCAATGTAGTAAGACTTAGGGTATCAAAGAGATATGTCAAAATAATTTCAAGTATCAAATATTCAAAATTAAGGAATCCAAGTAAGTCTTTAGAATGTCTCTAACCAACTACTCTTGGTATTTCTCTTTAAAATAATGGTCCAGAAACTACATTGGGCTAGGAGGATGGAATAAGTAGTAAAGAAAACATCATCAAAATGCCAATGAGAAGCAAATCATGACTTAAGAGAGATCATGGACGAGGGAGGTAAGTACATAAAGTATCATCATAATGCAAGGGGCCACTAAAGAGGCAGAAGTTATTCTATGTTAGGGAAATAAAGTTCCCTGGAAAGGAAGATTGATTAAAGCATTTCACGGAGGATGCTGGTAAAGTATATTAAAAAAGAGAACAGGGGCTGGTGCTGTGGTATACTCGGGTAACCCTCTGCCTGCAGCACTGACATTCCATGAGTGCCAATTCACGTCCCAGCTGTTTCTCTTCCAGTCCAGCTCTCTACTGTGGCCTGTGAAAGCAGCAGAAGATGGCCCAAGGCCTTGGGCCCCTACACCCATGTGGGAGACCGAGAAGAAGCTCCTGGCTTCAGATTGGCCCAGCTCAGGCTGTCATAGCCATTTGGGGAGTGAACCAGTGGATGGAAGCCCTCTCTCTGTCTCTCCCTCTCTCTGTAATTCTGCCTCTCAAATAAATAAATAAATAAATAAATCTTTAAAAAACAAAAAAGAGAAGAGAATATATTTAAATATTATATTTACATAATATAAGGATATAAGGAGCAAGAATAATAGTGGAAACTAAGGAAGGCAGGTTAGGGTCAGATAGTAGAGGCCTTTAAATGTTGGGTTAAGAAGTTTGGATTTTGCTTTCTGGGCAACAGGAAGTCATCAAATGATAAAAAGATTTACCTGCAGCTAGCTGACGGCAAGAGTACCAGAGGGGTCACTGATTAAGTAGGAAGTTACCTCAACAGCTGAGGGGAGAGCTCAGGAGACATGCACTTAAGTAGGAGAGTGGGAATCCAGGAAACACATGACCAGCAAAGACAAATGGACAGAACTTTGCATTCTGATAAATGTGGGGCATAAAGGAAGGATGAAGCGTAAAAATGGGGTTGAGGTTTTAAGCCTAGGTAACTGGAAGGCTAACGGCACCCTTAATGGAAATGGACAGGCAGAAAAGAAAAAAAAAAAAGTTCTAATCTGGAAATAAAAACAAACTCTTTCAATTTTGTTTCTCCCACTAATATGTGCAAGCCATACTTCACAAATCAGAAATAAGCAAGTCATGTGCAGGTGGAAATGAAAAGATTAATGAGGGAGTTATTTGAAGACTGCCATTGGTTACCTAGAAAACTTAGAGAATACAATAATAAATGATCAACTCTATTATTTTCTTATTGATTTCCACTTAGCTGGCGTTTTTTTAAAACTGGGAACAGTATAAAAGTAAAGACACCCATGTGACTTATTAAGCTCAACTGACATGAGGTTTATCTGTAGTTGTAGAAGGGGAAAGCACTTTCCTGGAGGAAAAAGTGTTCTGCCTGTCTTTTGACCACTTTTACTGAAGAATGTTCATTCACGCATCTCTTGCATGCCTGCACATTTAACCACAGCCTAACTCCTAGAGCCAAAAACACTTAATATTAGGATAAGCTCAAAGAAAAGAAATATGACAAATTTCCATTCCAAGTATCAATAGTGTTATTTATAAATATGAAGGGGAAAAAAATCTGTTTCAAAAACTCAGAGAAGGGCCGGTGCTGTGGTGCAGTGGGTTAACATCCTAGCCTGAAGCGCCGGCATCCCATATTGGTGCCGGTTCTAGTCCCAGCTGCTCCTCTTCTGATCCAGCTCTCTGTTATGGCCTGGGAAAGCAGTAGAAGATGGCCCAAGGCCTTGGGCCCCTCCACCCAAGTGGGAGACCCAGAGGAAGCTCCTGGCTCCTGGCTTCGGATCAGCACATCTCTGGCCGTTGTGGCCAACTGGGGAGTGAACCAGTGGATGGAAGACCTCTCTCTCTCTCTTTACCTCTCCTCTCTCTGTGTAACTCTTTCAAATAAATAATAAGTCTTTTAAAAAAAAAAAAAAACTCAGTGAAAACTTGGCTGGACTGTAGGAATCTGTCATGTGGAGCCTCAATTATGCTGAAGTGCAACACAGATCAGTGAGTCTTCCAGGTTTCAGAGTCATACAAGGAGTTAAAAACTTGTTTCCTTAGAGTGATTCTGCTTATGAGAATCATCTCCAGAAAGTATCATTCTTCAAATCAAAGCTTGAAATGCATTCCAAAGCATGGTATGAGCTGTCCAGGAGCTGTCAGCATACTTTAGCAACAGCAAGTGAAAAACAGGACAAAACAAGCCTCTGACCCATTGCTCCTGGCCCCTGTGCCCTTACCTGGCTGCTGCCTTGCTGAGCAGTTCAGTCCATCTACTTTCGAGACTCTCCAGCTGTCCAGTGATTTTCTCTCTATCAGCCTGCTCTGCTGACTGGGCTATTCTGCCTCCTTCTGCTTGAAGCATGTCTACTGTGGCTTTTCGATCATCCAGGAGCCGTTGGAGCAGCTGTTGTACACATGGTTAAAGAGAACGGAAAGTGGTAATGCAGGGTCACTTAAAAATTCAAAACAGGAAGAAAAAAACAAAAAACAAACCCCAACCTGCCAAATCCTAAGCTTAACTGAATACCAGAAGTTTTCTTCATCCTGAGGAAAAAACATGAGATGTGGCAAGTTTCCATCATCCACATAAACTTTCCACACTAAGGTTTTTAAACGGAGCACTGCGTGTCATTGTGTGACTAACAGGGAACTCCTCTGAACCAAGAGAAAAAGCATATTGAAAATGGATAATATAGGGAGTCGGTGCTGTGGCATAGTGGGCTAAGCCTCAACCTGAGACACCGGCATCCCATATGGGGACAGGTTCATGTGCCGGCTGTTTCTCTTCCAATCCAGCTCCTTGTTAATAGCCTGGGAAAGCAGG
This sequence comes from Oryctolagus cuniculus, assembly GCF_051225735.1. Taxonomy (NCBI): domain Eukaryota; kingdom Metazoa; phylum Chordata; class Mammalia; order Lagomorpha; family Leporidae; genus Oryctolagus; species Oryctolagus cuniculus. Next base: position 134,208,160 of record NC_142873.1, read on the forward strand.
AGAAGATGGTCCAAGTGCCTGGGTCTCTGTACTCGTATGGGGGACCCGGAAGAAGCTCCTGGCTCTGGATCAGCTCAGCTCTGGCTGTTTTGGCCACTGGGGAGTGAACCAGCAGGTGGAATACCTTTCTCTCTGTCTCTCCCTCTGTCTGTCTGTAACTCTACCTCTCAAATAAATAAATACTTAAAAAGAAAATGGATAATATGTGGGGTGACAGATGTTAATTAGCTTAATTATGGCAATGATTTCATAATGTAGATATACATACTAAAACACCATATTGTACACTGTAAACAGTTTTTGTCATCATACCTCAGTAACGCTGGAAAAAATAGTATTTCTTTTGGGATAAATTTCTTTCAAAAAAGGAAGTACACTGAAATAGAAATTAAAACCAAAAAAAAAATAGGAACTTGCCTATGAAATAAAACATTATTTAGAATACTGCTGATCTTGAAAGCATCAAAATCTTCTAAACACAAAGCTATGGATAACACACTGAAGCAGGATACATGAACCAGTAAAACTGTTCAGTCTTATATGCCACAGTAAGCTAGCAGATTAAGATAAAAAAAAAAAACAAAAAAAAACAAACAAAAAAAAACCAAAAAAACAGTTTTACCTTTCTTTCCAGGATGACTCAAAGCAGGTTAGGATTGTACTAAAACTCCTAAACTCAAACTTCAAGCAAATGTGTTGTCTACCACTCCCTACGGCTGTTACACTTCACTGTCCCAACGTTCTCACTTACCTTCTGTTCTTGGATCTGTGCTTTTACCACTTTATACTCAGCAGATGGAGGTTTCTGATTGGCTATGAGCTCCTCAGTGTCTGCCAACCAGCTGAGCAATGGCTCCAAGGCATCTTGAAACTTCCCACAATGCAACAAAGCCTCCTGTAGTTGTGCAATTCTTTGTGCAACCTGTATTACAGAAACAAAGGTTCATTATGAGAAAGGAGAGAGCAATTCTTACATCACTACTAATCCCCTTTAGTTACATACAGATCGCAACTGCTAACTTTTTATTTGCATTCAGGTTCCAGGGAAACTGTGGATTCTGATGTCCCTTTTCCATGCTTCCTGTTCCCAGGACACTTGCCACTCACCTTTTTATTCAGTGTGTTCCATCGAGCATTGATCTCTTCCATATCATGTTCTAAACCCTGCACGTCACAGTTTTTTCCTGCACTCTGAATTAATCCCTGGCCAAGTCCATTCACCTGCTGCAATTTCATCTGAAGAGGATCCACTTGTTCTTTCTGAAACATCTGGATAAACGCAAGCCAAAGAAGATTTAATCTAAAGGCCATTAGGTCCAGTATACCATACAATGATCATTCTTGAAAGCTTTGCAATTCAATGAAGGGGGACCAGGAATCAAAAGGGAAAACAAGCCATCTGCACAGTGATGTATCAAGGAAACACATGCTTTCTTACATCGATACATCTTCCTATGAACATGTAATTACAGAGTTATGGTACCACCTAGGTCTTTAACCCAATGTCTCATGGGTTTTTATTTTTTCATTTGTTGTTTAATTTTTAATGTAGAAAGCGATAGGGAATAGAAGAATCAGCTTTAAAATACTGTAAAAGTACAATGTATATAAATCCTGAAAGGGAAGAAATAATACCAAATGATTTCAGATGAAAACTACCTTAGAGAATAGCCTTAACTGGCCACTGATAACAGCAATGCTCTTCTCTGACAATAACTAATTGTCAGAGAGTAACTCATTCTGCCAAAAAATATTAGTGTGAAAAACTCCAACCTCACAGCTTAATCCTCCTGGGGCCATTTAACTTCATTCTGTTCAAGGCCACAGACCACACACAGCCAATAATCTTGAAAGAGTATTTCTCTTATTACAAAGGGAAATGGTCCAGCAATGTTGTGAGGTGTCCTCAACAACTTCAGACACATACTCTGAATAAGATGCAGATATGAGAGGGGCTTGAAAAGTTCATGAAAAAATTAAAATAAAAGACAGCATGGGGCAGGCATCTGGCCTAGTAGTTAAGATGCGGAGTAAGATGCCTGTATCTCACTCCAGAGTGCTTGGGTGCAACACTTAACTCCAGCTTCCTGCTAATGGACTCCCTGCGAGGCAGCAGTGATGGCTCGAATACTTAGGTTCCTGCCACCTATGTGGGAGACTTGGATTGCATCCCCAGCTCCCAGCTTTAGCTGCTTTGGGCATTTGAGGAGTGAGCTTTGGATCAGAGCTCTCTCTTTCTGCCAAATAAATAAATTTAATAAAATAATGTGAACGTTTCATGAATTTTTTAAGCCCCCTTGTGCATGCATATATGAGTGTGTATAAATATATATCACAAATACTGTACAAAATACTGTATATCCATGTTTATCATAAAATGGAATTCTAAAATAATGTGAACAAGTATAACCAGCAACGTGCATATCTTTCTCTACTAAAGCTCCATTATGATTTAGATATTCCTAAAAGTAAACAAAAAGTCAGAAGAAATGTTATTTACATTTTTTTTCTTCCATAGAAAGTTTCTTCAGTTTCAGTGAAACAAGTGAGTTAATTAAGGCCAGAGGATGACAGAAAACAGAAAATACAAAAATAAATGTAGAAGAAAAGTGTAACTTTGGGTACAACTAAATTTTGGGAAGTATTTTCAAAAATGTTTATTTTCATCTACTTGAGAGTCTCTTTCTCTCTGACACACAGACAGACATACACACACAGAGACACACTCTTCATCTGCTGGTTCATTCTCCAAATGCCTGCAACAGCCAGGGTTGGACCATGCAAAAGCACGAACCAGGAACTCCATCCGGGTCTCCCACGTGGATAGTAGGGGCCCAAGCACTTGAACCATCATCTGCTGCTTCCCAGGATGCATTAACAGGAAGGTGGATTAAGTGGAAAAGCCGGGACTTGAACCAGCACAAGTGGATTGTGGCGTTCCAAGTGGCCACTTAATCCAGTGTACTACAAGGGCTGCCCCTAATTTTGATCTATATGTGAGACCATATGAGGGTTATGAACCTGATTCCATAAAGAATGGCCTATGGCTGGATAAATGAGTCACTAGCGAGGAAAAGCTCCAGGGAACACTGAAGAAGGAAGGTTACAAAGACAACTGCCAGAGCACTTCATTGTAGACTATAATTTGATTATACCATATTTTGTTAGGCAACACTACAAGAGTATTTAGCTAAAATGACTGTTTCTCCAACAACATGGTTCCCAGAAAAACCAAGTGCTATAATTCCATTTTATGACATTAAAGATGCTTTCACTGAAGAAAAATCAGAACAGAAAGGGGGAAAGAAGTTTAAAATTGTTGTGTGCATAAAAATGATGGTGGTGATTGGGCAGAATGGAGGTTAGAAAGGCTTGGCAAAAATCCAAAGGGATAGACAGAAGACATCAAGTTCACAATGAAGGGCCCTTTTTCACCCAATAATTAAATTCTGTCTCATACTTTTTTTTTTTTTAAGATTTATTTATTTATTTGAAAGGTAGAATTACAGAGAAGGAAAGGCAGAGACAGAGACAGAGACAGAGAGAGGTCTTCTATCACTGGTTCACTCCCCAGTTGGCCACAATGGCCAGAGTTGTACCAATCTGAAGCCAGGTCTCCCACATGGGTACAGGGGCCCAAGGACTTGGGCCATCTTCTACTGCTTTTCCAGGCCATAGTAGAGAGCTGGATCGGAAATGGAGCAGCCAGGTCTCGAACTGGCACCCATATGGGTTGCCAGCACTGCATGCAGCGGTTTTACCCACTACGCCACAGTGCTGGCCCCATGACTGCTTTTTATAAACTCTTTCTGTGCTGTCCAATATGGCAGCCATTAGCTACACAGAGCTATTTAAATTTAATTTAAATTAAACTAACAATTCAGTGGCTTAGTTACACTAGCCACATTTCATGTGGTCAACAGCCCCATGCAGCTAGTGCCTACTTCACTGGATCATAGACAGACAACACCTCCATCACAGCACAAAGTTCTAGAGGGCTAGGCTATACATGATGCAGAAAAGTGAAATACATTCAAATAACATGCCAATCTCTCATACAATGGAGTTAGTTCTTCTTTTAAAATTTGGATTTACTTTATGAACTTTTCCTATAGAAGCATTCACTATACCTTTCTTTGTCTCATCATTCTTCAGAAGTTGAAAATTATATTAAAGTACCTCTAAATAACCATTTATTTAGATTTTCATTATGAACACAAGAAAACAGAACATTAAAGAAAGTAAAATTGGAGGGTCCGGTGCTGTAGCATAGGGGGAAAGCCGCCGTCCACAGTGGCAGAATCCCATATGGGTACCAGTTCGACTCCCGGCTGCTTCACTTCTGATCCAGCTCTCTGTTGTGGCCTGGGAAAGTAGGGGAAGGTGGTCCACATCACTGGGCCCCTGCACCCACATGGGAAGACCAGGAAGAAGCTCCTGACTCCTGGCTTCGGATCCACACAGCTCTGCCATTGCAACCAATTGGGGAGTGAACCACTGGATGGAAGACCTCTCTGCCTCGCCTCTCTCTGTGTAACTCTTTCAAATAAATAAATAAATCTTTAAAAAAAAAAGGAAAATTGGAAACACTTTTCCCTTCTCTCAACTCCCAGATAAAGCTGTTTTTTAAAACCAATACTTTTAGGCATGCTGAAATCCTCCTTCTTAGTGTTTCACACATGGTTAGTGAAATGGAAGTGGCTGTGCTAACTAAGCAGCAGTGGCAGAAAATGTCCAGACCAGTACACTAGCGAAAATTACTGCAAGGCTGTAAGATGCAACAAGAACACAAAACAGGTAACTTCCCAAAGAACTTCCTGAAACACTTCTATCTGTGGTGATACTGCATTCTTGCAGTTTCATGCTGATTCGTTTTAATGTCCTTAGTTCTCTTTCTGTTCTAGACCTCCAAATTCTGGAGTCTTTGTGGGTAAATGTGGCCAGGCTGTCAGTCTGAAGCCCTAGTCTCAATTCTGTTCTCTCTCTAGGCAATTTTATCCATTCTCATGGCTTTATTAATCATGATAAACACTTAGGACTCTCAACTTATATCGCTCTTCTGAGTTTCAAATCTATATGAGAGTTCTTGAAAAAGTTCAGAGGGGTCAACATTGTGACACAGCAGGTTAAGCCACCTCTTGTGACATCTGCATCCCATGCTGGGGTGCTGGTTCAAACCCAGACTGATCTGCTTCTGATCCAGCTCCCTGCTAATGAGCCCAGGAAAGCAGTAAAGACAGTCTATGTATTTGGGCCCCTGCCACCCATTTTGGAGACCTGGGTGGAGTTCCAGGCTCCTGGTGTCAGCCTGGCTCAACCCTGGCCCAACCCTGGCCAATGTGGCCACTGGGGTAGTGAAGCAGCAGATGCAAGATCTCTTTCTTTCTCTGTGTCCCTCGTCTCTCTGCCACTCTGTCAAATAAGTAAGTCTTAAAAAAAAGTTGTTCATGGAAAATAGGGTTATAAGACATTGGAGTCAGCATTGTGGCACAGCAGCTAAGCTGAGTGAAACAGTAGATGGAAGATCGACCATTTTCTCTCTGCTAACTCTGCCTTTCAAACAAATAAATACATCTTAAAAAAAATTTTTTTTAATTAATGCATTCCCTGGGAAGGCAGTGGAAGGTGGCCCACTTGCTTGAGCTCTTGCCACCTGGCTCTTGGCTTTGGCCTGACCCAGACTTGGCTGTTGTGGCCATCTGGGGGTGAATCAGTGATGGAAGCCATCTCTCTTTCCCTCTTTCTCTTTGTTTGCTCTTTCAAATAATAAGTATTAAAAAAAAAATCACGTATTCCCAGGCATCTTCAAAAAGTGTGTGAAAAAAAGATATTATGAAGAGCTATGCACAAATTCTAAACTTTTTTGCACAAAATGTATCTTTTAATTCCATTTTCCATGAACTTAGTTACTTATTTATTTTAAAGGTGGAGTTACAGATAGGCAGAGGTGGAGAGAGAGATAGGGAGACGAAGGGAGGGAGAGTGAGAGCGAGAAGTAGGTCTTCCATCCTCTGGGTTCACTCCCCAAATGGCCGCAATGGCTGGGGCTGGGCTGGGCTAAAGCCAGAAGATAAGAGCTTCTTCCAGGTCTCCCATGTGGGTTGGGGCCATCTTCCACTGCTCTTCCCAGGCCATTAGCAGGGAGCTGGATCAGAAGTGGAGCAGCAGGGATGCAAACCAGCGCCCACATGGGATGCTGGCATTGCAGGCGGTGGTTTATCAGCTACGCCACAACGCCGGCCTCATAAATGCTTTCTTAATGTCTTCATACAAACAAATCACAGGCATCTCAAACCTATCACTTCCAAAATGAAACTGTATTCCTACTTTCCTATCCCCTAAAACCTGTTCTTCCCTCAATCAATTTCCTACTGTCCTCATCTCCCCAGCGGTACAAACAAGAGCCCAAAATTCAGCCTTGGTAACTCCTCTTTCCTTACCCCAACACAAAAGCCATTATCAGGTCTTGTTGATTCTACTTCAAAATATATCTTGATTCCGTCCAACTAAATCCACTGACATCTCTCTATTCAAAGCATCTGCCACAATGTGTAATTGCTATACTGATTTGTGTCATTTTCTGCTCAACATCTGTATGTCTTCTCTACTATACTCTAAGTTCCACAAGGGCGGAGGAACCACACCAGTTCTGTTCACTGCAGGAGCCTAGTACCTGGCGCAGAGTAGATTATTCAATAAATATTTATTCAGTGAATGAATGAATTATTGTCTACAAACGAGGTTAGGGTAAGCAAACTGTTGATGGATTTACCAATCAGCTGCATTCTAACACTGACCTGGGATTGTGATGCTCCCTAATTTTTGCTAAGATTTCAATTTTATTGAACTTCTATTTTATACAATAGTGATTTTCTTCTTTTGAACCCATGACTGGGATAAGACTGAGGATGTCAATAAACTTATAAATGATTAGGGGTCTAGTAAACCACAGATGGCTTTCAGAGGGCCTCTGCTCCCCTAGAAACAGCTAACAAAATTTGGCAATTGGCTTCTTATATCAAACTCTGTCATTATTGGCTAAGGGAAAGTTTACACTTATTTTTATCATGTGAACATCTGTGCATTTGTACACACATATGCACAGGATCCAAAGCAGTTCCTCTGTCACCCCATTCCAGGTATGATCACCTGTTGAGTCCTCAGTGTCAATGTATACACATTACAGGCTCAACAGCCTCTAGGAACCCTCTAAAAATGGAAGAGAAATTCATACATCTCTCATCTTGGATAAACTTCTTAAAAATAGTAATTTAACAAACCTATATACTCTAAAATGTTTGCTATAATGCATTATTAAGGGTCCTACCTTGGACTATAGCTTAGATCTTTTCTTTTGTTACACAGATGTAGGCATCTGCTGGCTTTCAGATATTTCACTTCTGATCACTTCAAAGATGGGGAACACTGCAGCTGGGCTAGCATTTTATTAATATCATTAATATCAGGCAGTACTTCACAAAATGACTGCCACCTGTAGCTGGAAGGATCCTTAGAGACAATCTAGCCTGTTAGGAATACTCATTTTGCAGATCAGGAAACAGATCCCAGAGACTGCTATTAACAGTTTCTCTGGGGGCCGGCACCGTGGCTCACTTGGTTAATCCTCCACCTGCGGCGCCAGCATCCCATATGGGCTCCGGTTCTAGTCCTGGTTGCCCCTCTTCCAGTCCAGCTCTCTGCTGTGGCCCGGGAGGGCAGTGGAGGATGGCCCAAGTGCTTGGACCCCTGCACCCGCGTGGGAGACCAGGAAGAAGCACCTGGCTCCTAGCTTCAGATTGGCACAGCGCACCAGCTGTAGTGGCCATTTGTGGGGTGAACCAACAGAAGGAAGACCTTTCTCTCCGTCTCTCTATCTATATCTCTACCTGTCAAATAAAAAAAATAAAAACCAGTTTCTCTGGAACCCTCCACCCCTTACGCAGATGTGACTGGCTCCTGATAAATTTCATCCTTACATTTCATTGATTGCTGCAACAGGCTTTATACCAGAAATACTGTCTTATCAAGAATGCTAGCATAAGAAATTTACTGTCATTGACCTAATGTCTATCTTCAGACAGGTTACTGGGATCTTGACGTCAATACCAAATTCAATACAACTTAGAAAATCAAATCAAAATCCATCAGTCTGAAAGGTGACAGATCCTAATTCGATGGGAGACTGTGATACAAAATAATTGTCAAAGCCCAAGGTGACACAACCACCACTCAGCTAAACAACAGCCTAGAGGATACAATCAATGTGATTTTGTGGCTGGGAGCTGCATGTTTGTTTAATGGGTTAGCAGACTAAGGCTGGCGTGAAAGGCTCTCAATGGGATGTATGAGAGACCTCATCTTCCATGTAGCATCCATCAGTATTCCAGGAGATTGCTATTCACTCATTCAGTAGTGAATGCATACTATGAAGAAGGCACTGATTTGGATACTAGGGATGGAGTCCAATCAAGACAGCCTCCTCACTCATTGAATTAGGTTAAACCTCTAACTTTACTCCTTAACACTGAGCAAATGACCCCAGGACAATTAACTACAGAAAGCTACTGATTCCAAATTCCTTTGTCCAAGAGGGCTCAAGGATGTGGAACACTGTTCTCAACTATTTCCTAACACATTTTGTTCTCCAGTATCAAGAAACACAGAGCTGGAAGAGACCCAGGAGGATATTTAGCCCAATTCTCTCGTTTCGTATGTTAAGAAACCAGGGGTCCAGGAAAGGAAAATGACTTCCTTAAAGACTCAGAGGCAATTTGACAAAATGACTAAGAGACCTCTACTTTATTGTTTATAAACATTATGATGTCTCTGGTTTTAAGAATACACATTTGTATTAAGATACTGTTACTGAAACATCTCTATACTGGTTTCACCCAATCGGCTTTGGTGAATTCAACTAACGAATCTATTTGAAAGCAAAGGAGAGAAAGGGCCAGTGATGGAAATCTTGTATGCTTGGTACTCCAAATGTTATATTATTCTCACAATCTTCACAGGGATATCTAACCTTCCCACAGCAACTCACAAGTACTCCAGTTCTCACAGCAAAGCTCACTCTTTGGCTTCTACCTAACTACTGACATCACAGATCAATAAACAATCTCTTGATTGAGTAAAAAACAAAGTACTGTATATTTCAAAAGCAAATCACTCTTTCATGCTAATTATCCTTAAAAAAAAAAAAAGGCAAACTGACATCCATTTTCCCTTTGAACTTGGCTTACCTGAATTAAAAATAATAAAGATATATTTTCCCCATTAATTCAATGAGGACCAGAAACTATATGTCCAGAGGGATCAGAAAGAATAAAACACTGTCTGTGCCATTTCTCATCAACACCAAGTCAGAGAACTTGAAAATCTCACTTTACTCTCTGGACCCTTCCAGGCAACAAAAGGAGCAACAATTACCTCATTTGAATTTAATCCATCAGTTGTAGCCAGAGGCGCTTTCCCATGTAGCACTGTGCCAGTCACCTCTTTTAATCCAAATGCTGAAGCATTAAGGTCCTCCTTGATCCACTCTAGAACAGGAGTTCCTTCTTCCAAGATAGGCACTGATTCAGTATGGGCAGTATCTCCCAGAAAAGGGATGCCAGGGGGGAAATTGTCCTCCTTAGCAGGCACTGCAGCAACTGGGGAAGCAGGGCCCCCTGGGGTGGGTACTGCAACGGCTGGGGCAGCAGGCCCTTCTGGGGTGGGCACGGTAGCAGCTAGGGAGGCAGGCTCCTCCGGGGTGGGCACTGAAGGAACTGGGGCAGCTGGGGTGGCAGACTCTTCTGGGGTGGACTCTGCTGCAGCAGCCGGGGCAGCAGGCTCCTCGGGGGCGGACTCTGCTGCAGCAGCCAGGGCGGCAGGCTCCTCGGGGGTGGGCACTGCTACAGCCGGGGCGGCAGGCTCCTCTGGGGTGGACTCTGCTGCAGCTGGGGCGACAGGGTCCTCGGGGGTGGGCACTGCTACAGCCGGGGCGGCAGGCTCCTCTGGGGTGGACTCTGCTGCAGCTGGGGCGACAGGGTCCTCGGGGGTGGGCACTGCTGCAGCCGGGGCGGCAGGCTCCTCCAGGATGGGCACTGCTGCAGCTGGGGCAGCAGGCTCCTCCGGGATGGGCACTGCTGCAGCCGGGGCGGCAGGCTCCTCGAGGATGGGCACTGCTGCAGCAGCTGGAGCGGCAAGCTCCTTAGGGGTGGGCACTGCAGCAGCCGGGGCGACAGGGTCCTCGGGGGTGGGCACTGCAGCAGCTGGAGCGGCAGGCTCCTCGGGGGTGGGCACTGCTGCAGCCGGGGCGGCAGGCTCCTCAGGGGTGGGCACTGCTGCAGCCGGGGCGGCAGGCTCCTCGGGGGTGGGCACTGCAGCAGCCGGGGCGGCAGGCTCCTCGGGGGTGGACTCTGCTGCAGCCGGGGCGGCAGGGTCCTCGGGGGTGGGCACTGCAGCAGCCGGTGCGGCAGGCCCCTCGGGGGTGGGCACTGCTGCAGCCGGGGCGGCAGGCTCCTCGGGGGTGGGCACTGCTGCAGCCGGGGTGGCAGGCTCCTCGGGGGTGGACTCTGCTGCAGCCGGGGCGACAGGGTCCTCGGGGGTGGGCATTGCAGCAGCCGGTGCGGCAGGCCCCTCGGGGGTGGGCACTGCTGCAGCCGGGGCGGCAGGCCCCTCGGGGGTGGGCACTGCTGCAGCCAGGGCGGCAGGCCCCTCTGGGGTGGGCACTGCTGCAGCCGGGGCGGCAGGCTCCTCGGGGGTGGACTCTGCTGCAGCCGGGGCGGCAGGGTCCTCGGGGGTGGGCACTGCTGCAGCCGGGGCGGCAGGCTCCTCGGGGGTGGGCACTGCTGCAGCCGGGGCGGCAGGCTCCTCGGGGGTGGGCACTGCTGCAGCCGGGGCGGCAGGCTCCTCGGGGGTGGGCACTGCTGCAGCCGGGGTGGCAGGCTCCTCGGGGGTGGGCACTGCTGCAGCCGGGGCGGCAGGCTCCTCGGGGGTAGGCACTGAAGCAGCTGGCGTGATGGGCTTTTCTGGGGTGCCCTCCTCTGTGCTGGGCACTGCAGCAGCTGGAACAGTCCCCTCTGGGGAAGACACTGCAGCAAGTGTGACATTCTCTTCTATGGCAACCACTGAAGCAGCTGGGACGTGCGCCACTATGGCGGGCACTGAAGCAACTAGGATGTCTTCCTCTGGGAAGGGCACTATAGCAGCGGCCACAGCAGTTTCCTGTGGTGCAGACACCACAGCAACCGGGACATTCTCCGCTGGGGTGGGCACTGTAGGAACTGTGGCAAGCCTCTGTAGGATGGCTATCCTTTCCTCCAAAACAGACTGAGTATTAGTGGACTTGGTAGCTTGTTCCTCTGGAAAGACACTTGGGAGTGACTCTGAGTCTCTCGTTTCCGTCGCCCCTCCCTCTGATGCCACACTCTGCTCGGGCTTTCCATCATTCACAGTTTCTACTCCATCTCTCTGTCTCGGTTCTTTCACCAGCAGGTGCAGACTCTGAATGTCTGCCTCTAGGGACTTCCTCTGGAGGTTCTCCAAGACCTGCTCTGGGAAATCTCCATGAAAATGTGTTGGGACTCCACCCTCCAAAAGTTTGGCTTGACAATCCAGCTCCTTTGCCTCATCAAAAACCTTCTCCATAGACAACTCGCAAGGGTCCACATTTCCCAAGGATATCAGACTGTTACTTTCTGGATTAAGAGCTCCTTTTTCACTTTCCAAATGCATCTCATCTGTTAGTAAATGTGAATTATCCAACACCACCTCTGCTTCAGGTCCTGAGGTAACATCTGTTAGTTCATCGTTAAAAGCACAACTGAGGGGGGAGCTCTCCACGTATGTCTTTGCATTCCCCTCAGTCTGACTGCAGTCTACCAGGGACATATTGCCATTTTCTTTGGCCAGCTCAGAAGCAATAAAGCCTGATAAATCTGCATGAGAAGCCCTGTGATCAGAGTTCGGCAATTCTCCCAAGCCCAGCATTGCTAGTGACTCCAGATCTGCTGGGTTACCAGACTCAAATTCCCCTGCAGTCTCGGGGCTAAAAGGCACTTTTTCACACTCCTCCTTGCTAACACTGGAAGTGTCCCTAATGATATCAGGGTAGGCAGTAAGTTCCACAGCATTAGGCACCTGAGAAGAATCCAGGGCATTAAAATATTCACAATCCAATCCAATATCGTAGTCTTTTATGCTTACATTTAAAAGGCTTACATGCTGTCCCTTTTCTAAGGGTGCCCCTGGAAAATGACTAATTACAAGTGAATTTTCTGCATCCTGGGATGGGGCCAGCCCTTCGGAAGAGGCTTGACTCTGCCGCTCAACTAGAGGAGTCACGCCTTCTTCACATAAACACTCCTTTTCAAGTTCAAGAAACATCTGCACTGAATCTGTGTCAGAGAGCTGCTCTGCATCAACAGGACCAACAGCACACTCTAAATCTGAAACAAGACCCTCGAGCTCCTGAGCGGTTCTGTTTTGCATCTCACCTGTAAGAACACAACTGCCGTCTAGGGGTGTATCCTTGGGAACAGTAGCCAGCGGGTCCTGAGCTGGCCGTGGGTTATCAGAGCAAGAAACCTGATCAAGAGCTAGGTCGTCAAGAGTCCCCAAGACAGCAACTATGCAATCAGCTCCATCCTCCACCACTGCTATTGGGTTTGCCTGTTCCTTTTCCTCAACAGTATCTGCCAGGCTGTTCTCCTCTGCCATTAGAGAAATCTTTCCTCTCTCTGACAGTTTCTCTTCCTCCCACTCCTCCTCAGCCTCCATCATGATCCATCGCTCATCCTCCTCAAACTTTAGCTCAGACTCTGTTTTCTCTCTCAGGGTGGGGGTTACAAGAATATTCAATTCTGGATCCAAGACTTCTTCACTCAGGCAAGGGGAGAGAGGCGGCATTTCCACAGTGCAGGCTACTTCCCCAAGGGGGTGCTGCTTCTCACTGAAGCCTCCCTTAGCAGAACTTTTCATGGCCCTGGGCCAGGTTGCACTTGAGAATCTGTGTTCCTGCACAACATCTGTGTTAGCACTTGCTGCTATAGCTTCTGATTCCACAGGCTGGAATTCGTAGGGAGAGCTCTCGCTGTGCTGCTGAAATCTCAAGTCCTGGCAGTCTCCAGTTAAGATTTTCACAGCTTGCCCTTCTGAAATACCTATGGACTTGGACACATGTTCCAGAGTTACTGCCTCTGACTGAGGCTCCCTCTGGTCCAAATGACCAGAACTTTCTGTTACTGCAGACCTGGATTCCTTCTTCTCTTGCAAGGAGGGATTTGAAGCACCAGCTTCTGAAACCTCACTGAGAGAAGCTTCCATCCTTTCTGCAAATTCTGGGAAGTTGGGTGGCATGAAGGACTTCCACGACCTCCTGTTAACATTGTCTTTGCGCTCTGCATTTGGCCGCCTCCTGGGTGGCACAGGTGCTGACTTCTGCACATCACTACTTAGCTTTAATGCATCAAATATTATTCTCTCATCCAGCTTTTTGCCTTCTGGTGCTCTAGGTTCAAAAACATTAGATGCTGCTCCTAATGTACCATTGCTGGAGAGAGTACTTCCTTCCATCTTTTCCATGGTGCTTTTTGAAGTCTGATTAAGCTTTGACCCCTGGTCAATTTGCTCATTTATCCTCATTGTGTCATAGATAGATCGCTGTGGAACGTAACAATCTTCTATATAGCCATCTTCCTCCTCTCCCTTCCCCAGGCAGGTGGGGTTCCGTCTTAAACAGTCTGGCCTGCTAAGTGGCTTACCCATACTTTTTTTTTTTTTTTTAATTAAGATGAACCATTAATCTCTGAAAAGTTTTTTCACAGGTTCCCCCAAAATGCATTCTACGAAAGTCCTTTTACATGTTCATACTCCACACCACCAAGTGCATCCGTCTTTCAGAAAGGCCTGGAAGCCCCACTTAGAAACCATTCTGGGAGAAGCTCTGAGAGCAACAGCTTTTTCCTCACCAGCCAGCAGCCTCAAAGTCACAGACAGATAAATGGCATAATTTAATCAGAAAACAAAATAATTCTTTGTATGGCTTCTGTTTTTTTTTTTTTAATTATTTTAGAGAGCACTGCTCTTTTGCAGTCAGCAAAAATCATTGATATTGACGCGTCTTATTCAATACCTAAGTTCCACTCACTTCTCATCAAAGCTGAGTGTGTCCTTTAATAACAATGGCACAGCCTCTCTAGTCTTCAAGTATGGCCCAAGCTCCTAAGAATTCCTTTCATTTTCTCTTCAGTCCCAGCCCAGGAGAGTCCAGCTGGTCTGAATTAGCCATTCGTCCTCCCCAGTTGGGATGTTTGCATTTGAACTGGGCTGGTCGGCGGATATTCCTGCAACTTTAAACACAGGAAGTCCTTCATTCGGGGCCAGCTTGGGGCTTCCTGTCTCCAAAACATCATGGCATTGTTGTGGCTCCCAGGCCAACCCCGCGCTGTGGCCGCAAAACACGGCGAGTGGAGCCCGCGCCGGGCCTTCCGGAAGGCAGGCGGGCGGGCTGCAGGGGCGGCGAGAGTCGGTCGGAGGGGCTCGCTTAACACCGCCCGCGCCCCCGCGCCCCGTCGCGCGCCCCGTCGGGCCAGGCTCGCCTCACCGCAGGCTGGCAGGTGGCTCCCGGCCGCGACGGCCTCAGGTCCCGCGCTCAGGAAGTTAGTTTGTCCCTCCGGCAGCCGCGTCCCTCTGCCGTTGGCGCCGCCGCCCCCGCCGCCGCCAGTCCCCGGCCCGCGGTCGCCGCGCCGTGGGCTGCATGACAAGCAGCAGCCTCTATTCTCCGCTGTGCCGCCGACCCCGCGGCCCGCCGTCCTCCCCGCCCGCAGCTGTCACGGTTCCGGCATGCAAACTTCTGGCTGGGAACAAAAGGCTCCGCTCCGGCCGGGCGGGGGGCGCCCTCCTCGCTCGTCCGCTCGCCGCTCGCGGGAAGTGCACGGCTGGCGGCGGCTCTCCTCCCCCTTCCCGCGCCGCCGCCGCCGCTGCCGCCGCCGCCGCGCCGCGCCGCCCCGCCCGGGCAGCCCCCCTGGCCGGGAGCGCGCTGCGCGCAGAGCCAAGGGGAGGAGGGCGGGGCGGGGCCGCGTGGAGGAGCGACCCCCGCGAGGGAGGGGGCGGCAGAGAGGATTGGAGGCCGAGGCGCCGAGGGAGGGGCTTCTGCGGGCTTCGGAACGAGGGATCCTGGGCGCCAGTCGCTCGGCTCCCGAAACCCACGCCCACCGCGCCCCGGGGCCGGAGCAGGAGCCCCGCCCCCGAGAGCCGAGCGGGGAGCGGCACCCGCGCGAGGCTCGGCCGCGCCGCGCAAATCCCCTGACAAAGGGAGGCCCCGCCCCCTCCCGCTGCTGGCCGGGCCCCGCCGCCCCCGCCTGGGTCCAGCCAACCGGGCTCGCAGCCCAGCCCAGCCCAGCCCAAGGGCGAACGAACCCAGAAACGGCGCCCCCGCCTCCCCGCAGCCAGCCGGCTCTGGCAAGGGCCCCTCGGGGCCCCATCTGCCGTCAGGGTCGTGCTGGCAGCGTGGGCCGCCCGTAGCGCCCTGGGATCCAGCCCTGCCGCCAAAGGCTGCCCTCGCCTCTGCAATGTCACCTTTCCGCGCCCCTTCCGCCAGCCCGCAGACTACCAGTCTCACACCCGGCGCTTCTCTGGTGTCCCAAGGAATTCGGTCACGCTGAGACCCCGTTATTGGATAAACTCTAGGCACATTCCTTCTCTCTCCCCACAGCCGGCTTTGGTCCATTCTCCCTGCGGGATTTCTCGGACCACAAACATGAGTGGTGTTCGGGGGTGAGGGGGAAGGTGGAGTGAAGGGGTCGGCGGGGATGCCCGCCGCGGCACCCCGCGCCCAAACACCTGAGCTCCTTCCGGCTGCGCACAGCCAAGGAAACCTGAGCCTCCTTGGGTCTGTATTTCAAGTCTCAAAACACAAGCTATTAAGGTAGCGGAAAAGCCATCTGGTCACCTGGTGACTTAAACAAAGCGCAACCCCGGAAACAGTCCGCTAGAGGCAGCTGTGTGTGGCTGCGAGGGTGCCAAACCGTGCTCCCTTTGTGATGGTCATTCTCTGATTGATGAAGGAGAAGGAGTGTATTAACGACTCTGAATCCCGCTGAACCATGTGATCAACCTAGTAAAACTTAGGGAAAAGTTAGTTTTATCATTCACACCAACATGAAGTGAAGGCAGATTGGTGTACGGAGATGTGGCAGTGAAACCCTGGGAGCCGGAGAGGTCCCTGCCAAACATGAGGTGTGATCAGAATGAAGCCGCTGAAAGAGCTTTCTCTGGCAAAACGTTCTGTACCTCTTTTCTTACTCTGAAAGAGGCTGCCGATCAAGTCTCCCCACTCACATACAGAAGACTCCCCCATCCGGAAGAGGGGTGAGGGGAGGCAGCCTAGATCACCGCCAGTCCAGTTTCAGAATTCTTTAGCTGCCGCACACTCCTGTGCTCTTCTGGCCCTATACTGCAAGGCACTAGAAACCTTGCCCTATGAGGAACAAAAAGTAGAAAGAACCAAGAATGCTTGACCTAGAGAAAGTTCCAGGAGATGCAATCCATGTGAATTTTCTGAAGGGCTGGGACGTGGGAGGAAGGAAATCTGTTCTGGATGTCTCCTTAAGCTGGCACACTAAGATCCAAGGGCAGTTTTCAAACCAACAGAGAGCATTCTCACAGCTGCTCAAAGAACAGGGTACCCCCTTGAAGGGGTGACTCCCCTGACTCTGAAAGTGTAAGCAGAAATTTCATGGCAGAGATTTAGGGACACAGATTTACGAATCCTCTACAGCTTGTTCAGGATGAGTTTTAAAGTTCCTTTTAATTCTGACACATTGTGATCCTAAGGATACTTGACAGTTCGGAGAATACAGGTTTTAGTTTTCTTCAATTATTCAGAAGAACTGGAAAAACCCAGGGGAGGCATGATCAATTTCACCAGCAAATGTCCCTGGCCAAATACATTCACTTAAGTGTTCAGATATCATAACAGACCGTTTAGCATGCCACAGCTCCTCTGGTTGGAAGAATCTGAGGAATTCAGGCTGTGGACTAAGGGTGGGTGGTTATTCTGTAAAAAAGAACGATCTTGAAGTGGAATCACAAACTTCACAGCCAGAAATTCCTTTCCTGTTTCCTCACCAAGTCAGGTGCCAATCAATTCAGTCTTAATTAATCCCTCCCTACACCTGTTTACACTATTGGACTCCCCCTACCTCCCTTCAAAGCACCATAGAAATAAATGGAGCTTTCCACAAACTGTGGAGTTCTGATCCAAATTACTTATCAGGTTTAGTCATTCTCTCTAATTAAGGTGAAGAAAATATTTCAGAGAAACCCTCAAAAGTTTAAACACAACCAATAGAAAAGATTACATATGGTCTACTAGTCCCTACCCTCCCCCCCCAAAAAAAAACCCACAAAGCCAAAGAATGTTTAAGTGCTTTAACTCTTTTTTTTTTTATGTCATCAGCATGTGTTCAGAAAGGAATCAGAGGAAGCATAGGTTCTCTTTCCTCCATGTCTTTTTATCTGTTCATGAATTTCTCCCTGGTTTTGGTATGTGGAACTCTGCCAATAGCCATCTCAGAGACTGAAATAAATACCTGATACAGCTTTCAGCTCTTGTTGCCCTGATAGCTATAACAACAACAACAAAAAGCATCTGCTCATTTCACAAGCTGTGTGCAAACTTCTTAAAAGAGAAATACAGGGAGCTCCCAGACAAGCTCTTTGCATGCTTCCTCCACCCCTGAAACCACAAATACAGGCACTGAAGCCAAATTTCAAATTAGTTTCCAGTTAGTTGATTACAGAGCTCAAAGAATTCTCTACTCATTTTGAAACCCCTAAGATGAGACTTTGGTGTCAGTTTTTCCTTCAGTGAATTCAGGAGAATGAAGAGTCCTGACCCTTCCAGCTCCTCCCTGCAGTCCTCCTAATTAAAAGCAGCCGGGTGGAGCCTCCTCACACCCTCACACAATGCCCTTTCCAAGTTCCAGACCTGGCACCTTGCCTTGGTCTGCTCCAGACCTATCCTGCCAGTCCGCTGAGACAGTGTGGAGACCTCACATCCACACCTCCATAGATTCTACATCTTTTCATCCACCTTTAAGAAGGTTTGCTCTCGGAGGATTAATCTGAATAGAAAGAGATATGGAGGGCTGGTTGGGTCTTGCTCATTTTGAATCTACAAAATACCTTTCATCGTTGGGCCTCAACTTTACAAGCATTATTTAGTGGCAAGTGGAAACCCCACAGTATTAGTCTGTACCTGTTATGCTGTCAGCTACTTCCATCCTCTGCTGCTTTATTATAAAAACGGCTACAAAGTGGCTCATAAAGTAACAGCATGATGGGGAGTTTTAAATGGGAAGGGTTTGAGTGTGCTCATCTATTGCTTTACCCATGAGAAAACTCTACACACACTCTGCAGGAACTCTCATGACCCTTGGGAGCCCTTTCCTGTTTGTTGACTTTCTGAAAAGACACAGTGTATTAATGCCTCTTTTATACTAATGGTCAAAAAAGAGTGGTGATGACAAAACCACAGGGCTTTGAAAGTTAGAAAAGACCTGACAAAGGTGGCAGGAAGGCAGGCAGGGGGACTAAGGGAAAGTTTAATAGAAGAAGGGAAGTGTATTTACTCATTAGGATTTGGACATATAGAAATGTTGAAGACAAATATTTCTAAGTGAAGTGCTAGAGTCAGGAAAGCATGGGACCCTGAAGAAGCAAATTCTAATTCAGCGAGGTTTAGGTACAAGGTGCATGAAGTGGAAAAATGGTTAAGTAGCTCAAGGTCAGTTCACCAAGGCCTTTGAATGCCAACCCAAGGAATTTTTTTTTAAGAGTTATTTATTTGAAAGGTAGAATTGGGGGAGGGGAGAGACAGAGATATCTTCCATCTGCTGGTTGCTGAGCCAGGCTGAAGTTAGGAACCAACAGCTTTTTCCAGGTCTCCCACATGACTGGCAGGGGCAAAGGAATTTGGGTCAGCTTCTGCTGCTTTTCCAGGGGCATTAGCAGGGAACTGGATCAGAAGTGGAACAGCCGGGACATGGACTGGCTCCCAAATGGGATGCTGGCACTGCATGCTGTAGCTTAACCCACTGCGCCACAGCGCCAGCCCTTGGAATTTATGCTTTATACAGAAAACCTTTATTACATCAAGATTTAGTTAACTGAAACTTTCAGGAGGTGGTGGTTGCAGTATGAGTTATTGAATAATAGGAAGAAGGTTTCCTAAGAATTTGAGACAGGGTGCTCATTCACTGCCATTTAGCTCATTGAAAAAACCCGAATCCTGGGGTCAGCGTTGTAGTGGAGCAGGTTAGACAATCGCTTGCAATGTCAGCATTTGATATCAGAGTGCCAGTTCAGATCCTGGCTGGTCTGCTGCTTCTTCTTCTTTTTTTTTTTTTAATTTATTTTTTTTGACAGGCAGAGTGGACAGTGAGAGAGAGAGAAAGGTCTTCCTTTACCGTTGGTTCACCCTCCAATGGCTGCTGCGGCCGGCGCACTGCGCTGATCCTATGGCAGGAGCCAGGTGCTTCTCCTGGTCTCCCATGCAGGTGCAGGGCCCAAGGACTTGGGCCATCCTCCACTGCACTTCCAGGCCACAGCAAAGAGCTGGCCTGGAAGAGGGGCAACCAGGACAGAATCCGGCGCACCAACCGGGACTAGAACCTGGGGTGCCGGTGCCGCTAGGCAGAGGATTAGCCTATTGAGCCGCAGCGCCGGCCTGGTCTGCTTCTGATCTAGCTTCCTGCTAATGTGCTTGGGAAGGTAGTGAATAATAGTCCAACTGCTTGGGCCCCTGCCACCCATGTGGGAGATCCAGATAGAGTTCCTGGCTTTGACCTGGCCCAGTACAGGCTATTGTGGCCATTTGGGGAGTGAACTACTGGATGGAAGACTGCCGCCCCCCCGCTGCCACCATAGCTTCATCATTCTGCTTTTCAAGTAAATAAATCTTTTTTAAAAAGAAGGACACTAAATCTTTATATATGAAGCTTGGGGTACTAAAATTACTTGTCTAAAATATCACAGCTAGTGAAAATGGGGCAAGGGGTTGCAAAAGAAATCACAGAAACACAATATCTGGATTTTACAACTGACCAGATAGAAGATAGAAGTTACAGGGAAAAATAAATGAAAGATAACATTATGCGGCCGGCACTGTGGTGCAGCGGGTTAACGCTCTGGCCTGAAGTGCCAGCATCCCATATGGGTGCCGGTTCTAGTACTGGCTGCTCCACTTCCGATCCAGCTCTCTGCTATGGCCTGGGATAGCAGTGGAAGATGGCCCAAGTCCTTGGGCCCCTGCACCTGTGTGGGAGACCTGGAAGAAGCTCCTGGCTCCTAATCAGCACAGATCCAGCTGTTGCAGCCAACTGGGGAGTGAACCATTGGATGGAAGACCTCTCTCTCTCCCCTCCTCCCTCTCTCTCTCTCTCTGCCTCTCCTCTCTCTGTATAACTCTGACTTTTAAATAAATAAATAAATCTTTTTAAAAAAAAGATAACATTACAATATTATTCTTGGGTTACTGAGGGCATAGTAACAGTTCCATTAAACAACAACAGGGGCATAGATGTTTGGTGCAGGTGATAAGTTGCAACTTGGGATGCCCACATCCCACATGGGAGTGCCTGGTTT
This sequence comes from Oryctolagus cuniculus, assembly GCF_051225735.1. Taxonomy (NCBI): domain Eukaryota; kingdom Metazoa; phylum Chordata; class Mammalia; order Lagomorpha; family Leporidae; genus Oryctolagus; species Oryctolagus cuniculus. Next base: position 134,228,794 of record NC_142873.1, read on the forward strand.
GAAACCCTGCAACCTCATGTTTTGGGAATGCATTACAAGATGACAGTGACATTAAATGGTTCACTTGAATGGATGGCTGGCGCCGCGGCTCACTAGGCTAATCCTCCGCCTAGCGGCGCCGGCACACCGGGTTCTAGTCCCGGTCGGGGTGCCGGATTCTGTCCCGGTTGCCCCTCTTCCAGGCCAGCCCTCTGCTGTGGCCAGGGAGTGCAGTGGAGGATGGCCCAGGTGCTTGGGCCCTGCACCCCATGGGAGACCAGGAAAAGCACCTGGCTCCTGGCTCCTGCCATCGGATCAGCGCGGTGCGCCGGCCGCAGCGCGCTGGCCGCGGCGGCCATTGGAGGGTGAACCAACGGCAAAGGAAGACCTTTCTCTCTGTCTCTCTCTCTCACTGTCCACTCTGCCTGTCAAAATAAAAAAAATAAAAAAAAAAAAGGTTCACTTGAATGGATACAATGAATTAAAGCTGGTAAGTTCAAAGTCTTCGATTCTTTTCTTCGACTCGTATGAACTCATGACCATTTATTATACATATGTTTAGAAACATACGTATATTTGCCAAAACTAAAGAATTTAAGGCTTTCTGTAAAACATCTCAATCTGGTGTGAGATTAGCAGAGAGATGAATTGTATCTGTGTTTTTAAGCTGTTTTCCTCTGAAACTAAGCTGATCTTTTTCTCCCTCAGACCTCAAGTTTCTAATTAAAGACAGATTAATAATAAGAGGTATCTTTCCTAAAGATGCTGACTTGGTGGGTGCCACTATACAGCAACAGAGGAAGACAACATGGTCTATGATAAAAGCTAATTAGGCTAAGAACTCTGAGATTGTTAAAGCTTATCTGATGGATAACTGAGTGGCTGGGGAAGTCACTGAGCTGGTAATGGCTTCCAGTTAATTCTGGTTAATGATTTGAAAATAATATTGATGTGTAGAGCACATATGCCAAGACCAAAATGGTCTTAGAAAAATTTGCTAGCTAGGGGCTTTGGTATATGTATGCATGTATACATAAAGTATATTTAAAGCTGTGTTAGGGGCTAGCGCTGTGGTGGAGTGGGTAAAGCAGCCGCCTGCAGTGCTGGCATCCCGTGTGGGTGCCGGTTCAAGTCCTGGTAGCTCCACTTCTGATCTAGCTCTCTGCTATGGCCTGGGAAAGCAGTAGAAGATGGCCCAAGTCCTTGGGCCCCTGCACCCATGTGGGAGATCCCAAGGAAGCTCCTGGCTCCTGCCTTCGGATAGGTGTAGCTCCGGCTGTTGCAGCCAGTTGGGGAGTGAACCAGTGTGGATGGAAGACCACTCTCTCTCTCTGCCTTTCTTCCTCTCTCTGTGTAACTCTAACTTTCAAATAAATAAATAAATCTTAAAAAAAAAAAAAAAGAATGATCACCCTCAGGCAAAAAGGGAGATCACTATTCTTACTGAAAAAATTTCATAATATTCTAATTAGTATGCCTGGATAGATTTTATTTTATTTATTTTTTTGACAGACAGAGTGGACAGTGAGAGAGAGAGAGACAGAGAGAAAGGTCTTCCTTTACCATTGGTTCACCCTCCAATGGCCAGCGCACTGCGATGATCCGAAGCCAGGAGCCAGGTGCTTCTCTCCTGGTCTCCCATGCAGGTGCAGGGCCCAAGGACTTGGGCCATCCTCCACTGCACTCCCGGGCCACAGCAGAGAGCTGGCCTGGAAGAGGGGCAACTGGGACAGCCGTGGCACCTGCCTAGATTTTATTTTTAAAAATGGATATTATGGAGGGGGGCTTTGTGGCTCAGCGGGTTAAGTTGCCTCTTGGGATGCCTGCATCCCATATTGGAGTGCCTGGGATTGAATCTCATCTCTGTCTGATCCAACTTCCTGTGAATGCACACCCTGGGAGGCAGCAGATAATGACTCAAGTATTTGGGTCTTTGCCACCAATGTGGGAGACCCAGATGGAGTTCCTGGCTCTTTGTTTTGGCCTGGTCCAACCCTGACTATAGTAGGCATTTTGGGAGTGAACCAGTGAATGAAAGATATCTTTTTTTTCCTCTCTTCCCCCTCTCAAATAAATAAATAAAAACTTAAAAAAAGAATAGTATCATATACTTAGCACCTAATATAATCTACATGTTTTACCTATATCATTTTGTTTAATTCTAATTCTCATAAAAATGTTAAAAGTATGATTTGCCACTGTTGACATTTTATGGTCAAAGTAACTAGGAGACAGAAAAGCTAAGTAATTTTCCTTAAGGTTACTCAGCTAGTAAAATGATAGAGCCAGGATTCAAAGCTAGATATTTCTGACTTGAACTTATAGTCAGTTTTTTTACCATGTCAAGCTGAATGAAGTGTGAAGACTCTTGTTAACTGTCAACTACCTGAGTAAACGGCAGTGACCCTGAGGTGATGGACAACCACAGAGACCATTTCAGAATCTGGTTGTCTTCAAGTTCATGCGAAGTAGCAATTTTCTTTCTTAGGCTTAATACTCAAATGAAATCGTGTTCCCTTAACATATGTTAACTAGTAAAGAAGGAAGAGAACATGGAGGAAAGATGGAGAAATGAGGAAACCAGGCTAAGATTAGCATTTGTTCAGGACACACAGAATACACCTCTACCCTGCAGAGAAGACAGCATTTTGAAACTTAGAGCTCATGAGGTTTATGAGAAATAAAGAGAATTCATCCAAGTTTTCACTAGTCTCCAACTACGTAAATACAAATATATTAAATGCTTTGAGAGACACAAAAATGGATTCATTGAGATGAGAGATGGGACAAATGCACACAATCAGGAAATGCCAAAATTAAGCAGTGTGTGTTAAGGGCCAAATGCGTTACACATATTAAGTGATTTAGGAGGGCAGTGAGTTGGGGAGATCAGGAACTCCTGTAAAGAGATTGAACTTGAGTTATGACTTCAGGTATGAATAGAAATCAAATAGATAAAATGTGTAGGGAGTGTCTGGAGTAGGTAGCTTGGTTTATACAGGAAGTAAGACTGGAAAGATAGTGGGGGATCAGCTATGTAGTTTCCAAGGCTGGAGAAGGAGAACCTGGAGGCAGAACCAGATCAGTTCTGAAGGACACCATCACTTGTTCCATCAGATGCTGTATTCACTGAAGGAAAGAATAAGCACTCACAGAAAGAAGGGTGAGTACAGACTGAGTTTCAGGAAACCCACCTTGGGGGCCCAAGTTTTAGAAGATTACAGGATAATTTATGTTTTTTATTTCCCCCCATAGGAACCATGTGCATACACGTCGGATATCCAATCACACTAGCTCTACATTTTTAACAGAGGATTCTTTGTTCCAAACAGCAAGGCTCAAAAGAGACAGAGTCTGATAAAAATCACACTGAGATCAGTACTCCCAGCTGGTGCAGGGGCTGGTGCCATTCCATAACACACCACACAGGAAGCAGCTTGAGATACACAGCTGATTGATTTCCACAGCAGGAGCCTGTGGCAGGGTTGGGTGGGGACTGGTCAAGCATGGAGAGAATTCTTTAGACACTGACTCAAATTAGTTCAGCAAGATCCTGACTTTGTACAACAGTCAATCTGGAAAGCAACACTATTTCTTAACTATTTTTGAAAAAAGGAAAAGAAAACCCCAGGAACTTCTCTAGGCAGTAGAATTACTGCACCAGTTAACTCTCACTTGTCATGGAATCTGAAGAAAGCAAAAATGAAACCTATTTTTCAAGAAGTAGGCTGAAAAATTCTCTCATTGTAAGGGGTTGTCCTGTGTGTTCTCTGATGTTTAGCAGCATCCACTATAAGCCAATAGCAGCATCTACAGTTGTGACAATAAAAAATTGTCAAATGTCTCCTAAGAGGCAAACTGCCCTGGTTGACAGCCACTGGTGTAGCATGAGCTTTGGTGTCAAACACCTTTTCTAACCCCAACTTGAATGTTTTACTTATTATGTGGTTTGAAAAAGGTATTTTAACCTCCTCAATTCTCAGGTTTCTCATCTGAAAACTGAGATTTTAAATGTCTTGACTTACAGAGGAGTTTTTGGATTACAGACCATTTGGACTCAGGTCTCTTACTATCGCTACACCACTACTACCACAATTCTTTGTATCTGTTTCCCACACTACATTATTAACCTAGTGCCCACCACAAAGACTGACAAAATGCTAAGTAAAAATGGTGCAAAAGGAATATGAATCTGTTTCTTTTTAATCCCCACAAAGGGATACATGGACCATTACCTGGTAGCACTTATGAGAAGTTCATTTCATGGGAAATATGCATCATTTTTATAATTTTAATTTTTCCATGAACTTTTTGGAGCACCCTTGTTTTTTTATGCCTTGTTGGCCTAAAGTTCTCAAAGATCCATATTTCAAATAACAGCACTGGTGGCAGGAAAATAGGTTGTGAAGGCCTAGGGAATACATGTACTCCATTCATCCTGCACAGCCAATACCAGAAACTCCTATTTGAAAAGCATTAAGTGGTGGCAAAATATTAACGAAGGTGGGGAGGGAGCACATTCTCCCCATAGCTAGGTTCTTCCAACTGGGACAGCTGTGACTTAGGAAGAATTCATTGGCAGGAGGCAGCCCTTTGGTGTAGTGATGCTTTGGTCCCCTGACCTGACATGACTCCCCATGGGACTCATTTTATTCCTGGTTAAATCAACTGACTCTAACAAAAAAGGCCCCTTGAAAGCAACTTATCACGCTTTCCAGAGGCTCCCTGCTCTTGTGCCAGCCAGCTAGAAAGAGCCCAGGGTCTATTTTTCAAGTTCCAGGGCCAGGCTAGGCTGAGGCCACCGATCATTCACTTTTAGACACAGTGAGAAACAGTCCTGTTCTGCAAGTCTGTGTTTATCTTAACCAGGTCCACTAGTTAGAAATACAACAGTAAATACAACTTCTACATAGGGTACGTCCTAGTTTTTCCAGAAACAGATTTTTTTCCCTTCTTGTGCAAAATTGTATGCTGAATCTTAGTTGTGAGTGCTACATGCTGATATTGTATGTGAAGAATTTCACAAAACTAAAACTGCTCTTTCCTTTTCTTTAGCTGACACTGTATTTGTTTACTGCTTTTAAAATCTCTCCTTGCTACCAAAGTCTCAGACAGATTTTTGTGAAAACTACCAACACTTTGACAACTTTCTATTTGATTTTACTACCTTTTTTACAGTGAGGCATAGGGCTCCTTTAAGGTGATGTAATGGTTGCAAGCTTGGGATTTTTACTTCTGATGCTGATACTGAAAACACTAACTGGCAATACTTCAGCATGCAGCTGGAAAAGTTGCAATATGAAGCAAACTTAATAGCCTTGAAGGCTCCTTCACCTTCTCTCCATCCAGTTGGTTTGGTGTGGGTGGACAGGACTATTACAGAGCACTGGAATTCTTCTCTGAGGGGGTAGATGGGAGGGTGGTCACACAAGGGTTATAAATATCAGTGGCCAAACTCCGGGTTGGCTGGAGAACAACTGACAGACTGTAGTCTCCCCTTAAAGACACAGAACAGGCCGGCGCCGTGGCTCAATAGGCTAATCCTCCACCTTGCGGCGCCGGCACACCGGGTTCTAGTCCCGGTTAGGGCGCCGGATTCTGTCCCGGTTGCCCCTCTTCCAGGCCAGCTCTCTGCTATGGCCAGGGAGTGCAGTGGAGGATGGTCCAGGTGCTTGCACCCTGCACCCCATGGGAGACCAGGAAAAGCACCTGGATCCTGGCTCCTGCCATCAGATCAGCACGGTGCGCCGGCTGCAGCGGCGGCCATTGGAGGGTGATCCAACGGCAAAGGAAGACCTTTCTCTCTCTGTCTCTCTCTCTCACTGTCCACTCTGCCTGTAAAAAAAAAAAAAAAAAAAAAAAAAAAAAAAAAAAAAAGACACAGAACAAAGAAGCTCCCTCAAGAATTCCCACAAAGGAAGTTCCTCTTCTCTTTAGAAATGCATCATCAACCAACACCTGCATCAACAACTGTACGCAAATTCCCAGATGCCAGGCAAAGTGGTTAGGAGATTTTATGCCAGACACAGATCAGCACCAGCAAAAACAAAGAATCCAGGGCTTACCCTAAAGGAAGGCTGACTTAGAGGGGTTTTTGCTACTATATACAGCCATAATCAGATTATCAAAAGACCACCTGCCATATAAATATTTAATCAAACAAATCTATTCCAGTTGAGCCCTAACTTTCCCACATACAGACGGCAATTTTCTTCTAGGGTAGTGGTTCTCAACCCAGGGTGATTCTGCTACAAGGGGATATTTGGCAATGTCTGGAGACATTTTTGATGGTCACAACTGAGAAGTTACCAGTACGTCTAGCGTTGATAGATCAGAGGCACTGCTAAACACCCGACAATACAAAGGACAGTGCCCCACAACAAAGAATTATCCAGCCCAAAACGTCAGCAGTGCTGAAATTGAGAAATCCTGTTTTAGGCTATTCTCTTTACTTCCTTGGAACCTCATTCTTATTGGAGCAGCCTTGTTTAAGGAAGAAAGAAAAGAACCAAGACAGTTCAAGGGTCAGCACAGGGGAGGGAGTTTTGGGTATAGAGGGCTCCTATTCATCCATCTTGGCTGTTGTAAAGCTAGTGATACCTAAAACTAAGGTGACAGGTCATACCAGGTTTGATTTCCCTTTTCTCCAAGGGCAGGTAGATAATGCTGACCTCATTTACTTTATCCTCTAGTGACTCACTCTCAGGCAAGTGTACTGACTGAAAAAAACACAGATGGGCTGATATCACCTTTGTAATCATTTGAAAGGGAGTAAGTGTCCCTGTACAAATTGGCAGTCTTTAGTTTCATGCTGGGCCTTATCTTCCAATGGTTTTCACATGTGTTCTTCGGGATGCCTAAGCAAGCATTCTAAGAGGCAAAAACTCCAAAACCACACCCCTCACCCACCAATAAAAAATAAACAAATAAAACAGATGAAGGGGTTTAGAGGACTTTCTTGTATTTTCACAGTAGGGAATTTAAGACTTCCAGGCAGAAACTGCTAAGTGTATTGAGCCCCTGATCCTGGGCTTTGCAGTAGGAATGTGAATAGCCCTCGGGAAGCCCAATACTACACTTATATCCCACCTAGACTGCAAAGGAAAAAAGACTGTGGGCTTAGATGCTACAAATACACCATCAGATGAAGGGAACCATTGTGAGAAACCCACAGAGCCTAAAGGAGGTTTCCACTTTTCCCACTGTTCTTTTTTGTCACTGAGAGGCACAATGCCACATCTGAAGTCTGGCCTGAATACACCCACTACACTTGAAACATGGAGTGTGAATGATGGAGCATCCAGGATTCTCAACACTGCTCATCAGTATGATGCCAAAACCACCAAATACTTTCTGACTGAGAGGACAACCCGGTTCTTGGAGTAAGGGGGAAGTTGGGGTGCAGGGGAAGGGTTGGCTTAAGGTTCAGAGTGATCTCAATTCTTGACAAGTAAAACCTACATAGGGAATTTCAAAAGCCGGAAAGCCTCTCGTTATCATCAGACTTAACAGATTTCTTTTTTTTCCTCCTTCCTAAGAAGGTCACACTGGGTGAATTCTTTGGCTCAAGTTTCAGTGATATAAGGTGCCTCCTTTCTCGTCAGTCTCCTGATAGGCACATACAATTCTTTTTCCTCAATTATCAGAGGCTCTCTTTTTCAGGAAAACGGAATTTCCTAAAGAGATTAGCCAAAGGCTTTTCCTTCCAGTTTTCTGAAAACATGCTCAATACTCTTCAATAGTGATTTCTGGAATGGTTTCTTCCTGTCCGCTTACAACGGAGAGCTGACCCCAGTAAGGCACTAACTCAGGAAGCTTGAGGTTTCTGCTGGCTGAAGTAGAAAAGCGCTCTGTCCCATCCCCATCTGATAGGTCTTCACTGGCTGGCCAGATTCTATCGATTACTCAGAAGTGATCGATGGAAAGACTTTCCTAGGAATAATGACTTCCAGTTTTTTCACGTTCATTTAAGGAAGAAACTTTTACCACAATGAACTGCAGCCTCCTGGGTTTGTCAGTGCTATTACAGTTCCAAGTAAGCCTAGGGGTTCTCCCCAGATGTACTCATCTGTCTGCTCTATGACCAGAGGAGCTAGCTAAGGCCATGCAGAGCCCGGACTCAGGCCTCACAGATGGATGTCCTCTTCTCTCACATAGCTTCTGTGCTTAGACTATGATTTCATTGAAAACGAAAGAAGCCAAAAACTTAAAAAGTAATGCTTTTCTAAAATCTTTATCCTTATCTCTGTATTTTTCCTTATTAAAAATAATTTGAATCTGAAAGTAGAGTCCTACTTTATGAATCTGGTCTGCTGCTAGTATAGAGGAAGACTAATCTACAGCTCGGATATAGCACTCAAACCGTAAAAATGAATCAGTCTTTAGAATGGGTCCAAAAAGACCTTCCCTTTACACAGCCTCTTGGGAACTGTGGAACTGACACAGAGTTTTTCCCCCTCATTGTTTTCACTTCCCATGAGCTCAGCATGAGCTCAGCCAGGAGTGAACTCTTCCCCTCCCATCAAAGCCTTTTGCTGGGAATAGATGAAAAATCTTCCAAAAGCTCTGACTTCTCTCTAAGGTGGATCAGTGCAATAGGGCTTCTGCTGTGTACCACCAAATTGAAGAGGAATCCCCATTACTCTGTACTACCTATCTACTGCCTTAACGATGGGTCACATGCCAGGTCCTCCATTAACCCTCAGCCTTTCTCCCACTCTCCTTCCAGGCTTGCCTTGTCAAGCAGCAATCCACTACAGATAAACACGAAGTGCATGTGCCCAGTTGATCAGTCTCTGGTTCCAGCCTTCTCATCCGTAGTGTTCATGGTGGGAGGCATATTCTTAGAAATCTGTGAGACGGGTTGGCTATAACAAGCAGCTAAGCAGCTACTGAACTCTGGGTATTACTAGGCAACATACTAAGATATAAATAAAATATAGTAATGCCCGGTAATTTCTTGAAATCCTCTAGCAACTTAAAATTCAGGATCACTCTAGATACCAACAACTAAATAAAAAGATGACTTGGCTTCCATATCCAAACACATTTATGCCTGCCTATAGACTCTTTCCTATATTCTAGCTCTTATGTAATGTAAATTTAACAGGGTTATTTACTTCATTTTCTGGTTTACTAAAGATTAGAAGAGAGGAGTAGGTTGCTAAAAAGGCAGACCCAGTGCCAGCAGTGAGAACATCTGATACCATGGTAATGGAGGCAAAAAAAATCAGAAATTACCTATTCCCTTCCCCTAAGAATACACAGTCAATCCAACCATTACAACAGCGTGGAAACCTCATACAAGAACTGCAATACAGAAGTCAAACTGCACAGTACACAGGAACATTTAATGCAAAGCAGCCCCAAATGTCTCTAATAGCCGTGAGAGTGTCACCATAGTAGAAAACAGCACATTACCTTTTTAATAATGTTAATATGTACACATTAAGAAAAGCTATGCAACATATAGTGTTTAGAATATTAGGAAAATAAAACAAAATATTCCTATATAAATGAGAATCTGGTTACATAAAACTGTTTTTTGAGCCTAGAAAGATACATTTCAATTTTTAAAGAAACTCAGTTAGTTAGTTAGATAAAATTCTAAAATAACCTGGATCTGAGTGAACTAAATAATGTAGGCATACTTGCGGAGAAGTCACTGCTTTCAAGGAGTTTACAACGGAAAAGGAAAGAAAAATGGCTAAGCTGAAATAAGGACAACCATTCAGCTAGGAGAATAGAGGTGTGGGGGTTTCTAAGCAGCACAAAAATTGGCTCACAGATTTGAATTTTCTCTACTTACCATTCCTATGTGGGTGCCTCAAGAAACCCAAATATGATGACTTCCACTGTTCTAAACTGTACAATCAACAAACATGGTAAGGGGGCTTTCTGCTAATGTTCCACTTCAGTGCTGTGAGCTCCGAGAGGGGCCTTTCTAAAACTAACCCTTTCTTGGCCGGCGCCGCGGCTCACTAGGCTAATCCTCCACCTGTGGCACTGGCACCCCGGGGGTCTAGTCCCGGTTGGGGTGCCAGATTCTGTCCCGGTTGCTCCTCTTCCAGTCCAGCTCTTTGCTGTGGCCCGGGAAGGCAGCGGAGGATGGCCCAAGTGCTTGGGCCCTGCACCCACAAGGGAGACCAGGAGGAAGTACCTGGCTCTTGGCTTCAGATTGGCACAGCACGCCGGCCAAAGCAGCCATTTAGGGGGGTGAACCAACGGAAGGAAGACCTTTCTCTCTGCCTCACTCTCACTATCTAACTCTATCTGTCGAAATAAATAAATAAAAAAAATAAAACTAACCCTTTCTGGGGCTGGCATGGTGGCATAACAGGTTAAGCCACCACCTGCAGCAATGGCATCCCATATGGGAACTGGTTGGAGTCCCAGCTGCTCTACTGCTGACCCAGCTCCCTGCTAATGGCCTGGGAAAGCAGTGGAGGATGGCCCAAGTGCTTGGGTCCCTGCACTCATATGGGAGACCTGGACAAAGCTCTTGACTCCTGTCTTTTTAAAATTCTTTTTAATTTTTAAAAGGTTTTATTTTATTTATTTGACAGGTAGGGTTACAGACAGTGAGAGGGAGAGACGGAGAGAAAGGTCTTCCATTCACTGGTTCACTCCCCAAATGGTGGCGATGGCCAGAGCGGCGCTGATATCTGAAGCTACGAGCTTCTTTCGGGTCTCCCACATGGGTGCAGGAGCCCAAGGACTTGGGCCATTTCTGCTTTCCCAGGCCACAGCAGAGAGCTGGATTGGAAGAGGAGCAGCTGAGACTAGAACCCGCGTCCATATGGGATGCCAGCGCCGCAGGCAGAGGATTAACCTACTGTGCCACAGTACCGGCCCCTTGGCTCCTGGCTTTGGCCTGGCCCAGCTCCAGCCATCGTGGCCATTGGGGGAATGAACCAGCAGATGGAAGGGCTCTGTCTGTCCCTTTCTCTCTCTGTAATTCTGCTTTTCAAATAAATAAAATAAAATAAATCTTTCAAAACAAAAAAACTAGCCCTTTCTATACTTGAATCTTATTTACAAAGTTGAGACCTTTATGGGGACCATGAGGCTCTCACCTGATGTTAAAACCATCTCTTCATCAGTGTTTTTAAAAGACAAACAATGCTGGCTGGCCCCGTGGCTCACTAGGCTAATCCTCCACCTTGCGGCGCCAGCACACCGGGGTTCTAGTCCCGGTCGGGGCGCTGGATTCTGTCCCGGTTGCTCCTCTTTCAGGCCAGCTCTCTGCTGTGGCAGGGAGTGCAGTGGAGGATGGCCCAAGTCCTTGGGCCCTGCACCCGCATGGGAGACCAGGATAAGTACCTGGCTCCTGCCATCGGATCAGCGCGGTGCGCCGGCCGCAGCGCGCCGGCCGCGGCGACCATTGAAGGGTGAACCAACAGCAAAAGACCTTTCTCTCTGTCTCTCTTTCTCACTCTTCACTCTGCCTGTCAAAAAACAAACAAACAATGCTGACAGGTAGGGGCTCTGATGTCAGGAAATGTGAATGGACTGTGTAGGTGTAATAATTTATGCTAGAGATGGGAATAAAGTGCTGGAAGTAACCTTTGTAAATTTATTCCATGGGGCCAGTAGGTACAGCAGGTAAAGCCACCATCGGTGAATGCCAACATCCCACATGGGTGCCAGTTTGAGTCCCAGCTGCTCCACTTCCGATCCACCTTCCTGCTAATGGCCTGCCTGGGAAAGCAGAAGATGGCCCAAGTGCCTGGGACCCTGACACCCACAGGGGAGATGTGGATGAAACTTCTGGTTCCTGGCTTTGGCCTGACCCAGCACAGGATATTGAGGCCATCTGGGAAGTGAAACAGCAGACGGAAGATCTCCTGTCTGTTTTTCCCTCTCTTTCTCTGTAACTCTGACTTTCAGAATAAATAAATAAGTCTTTAAAAAAAATTTATCCATGCACCATGAATAACACAGCAACAGAGTAGAGTGAGGCATGTTTAAGTTTAAAAGAAAACTCATGAGGCAAAAGGCTCACATAGTGAGAGAGCCAAGACCCAACAGACAAGCCTGTGACCTTACAAATCCACACTTTTGGGTCACACTGTCTACTCATCTTCTTATTCTTATTCTTTTTTTTAAGATTTTATTTTATTTGAGAGGTAGAGTTACAGAGGTAGAGAGAAGTACAGAGGTGGCGTCTACAGAGGTAGAGAGAAGGAGAGACAGAGAGAAAGGTCTTCCAACCACCGGTTCACTCTCCAGATGGCTGCAACGGCTGGAGCTGAGCTGATCCGAAGCCAGGAGCCAGGAGTCTCCTCCGGGTCTCCCCAACGGGTGCAGGGGCCCAAGCACCTGGGCCATCTTCTACTGCTTTCCAAGGCCATAGCAGAGAGCTGGCTCGGAAGAGGAGCAGCCAGGACTCAAACTGGTGCCCATATGGGATTCCAGCACTGCAGGTGGCGGCTTTACCTGTTATGCCACAGTGCCAGCCCTAACCTGTTGGGCAGACTCACACAAATCTCAGGACTACAAATTCTGACTCAGGTAAAGAATTAAATTATTTTTTTAATAAAAGCAGCATTTTTCAAACTCTCCTACAGGTACAAGGGTTCTGGGGTGTATTCTGAAGGCTGCTTGCTGGAAGTGAGAAATTCCTTTGAAGTGTCAAGTTTAATCTTAATAATGCATGAGAATTTTACATTTTATTCCACAATACATCAATAATGCCCCATTGAAATCTGTGTAAAATCAGCACTTTAGAAAGGTGAGCCCCTGTTCATGTTATAGCTTCTCATAGTTCAATTTGAAAAACAAAGACCTGAAGGCACATTTCTTTCTGTTCACAATCAGTTAATTTACAATCTCAAGAGATCACAAGAGGATATTCTAAGAGTAAGAGATAAGGCTTAGACACTTTTTTCTGTATCCTTAGTTGACTGTAATAAATAAAACAAACTACAAGAGGAAAAATGTTCAAACCAGTTTGCTCAGAAGTCCAAGAGACTGTTTAGTCTCCAAACAGTGTGTTTTGATGGTGGTGGAAGTGAGAATAATGAAATCACTGAGAGAAGTTAAAATGTATACTCAATCGGTTTCTAAGTTACAGGCAAGGAAATGCTTACATTAGACAGGAAAACATTTACAAACGAGGGTGAGACTTACCTTAAAATCTGCTAACTGTTGGTTGATGACGTCCACTTCAGTTCCCACTACCCACTGCAGGGCCTCTCCCTCCTCTGCTGCTGTGGTCGCATCATTGAGTCCTTTCAGCTTCCTGTAGAAGTCCTCCACCCGGCCCAAGGTCAGCTCTAACTGCTCCTGCCGAGCTTTCCCCCTCTCTGTCAGTTTGCCACACTGTTTGTTCAGGGCTTCTAGCTCCCTCTTGAGACCTAACAAGTCCAGAGTCCCCTCTTCCTCTAGCATCTGTCGGCACTCTGCTTCAGAGGCCTCTATGTCTAACTTGAGGACTTGGATTTTGCTAAGGAACAGATGGACATCCTCGATCTGGGACTGGAGGCTATCAGTGTCTCTGCCGATAGCACCCATGCCATCTAGCTCATCGTCCAGGTCTGCCAACTGGGAAAACATTTCTCGAACTCGGCAGTGAAACTGACCAATTCCCTCCAGCTTGTTTTCCATTGTCATGCAACCACTGTTCACTCTTTGCTTCACTTCCAGGAATTCTTGCTGGGTGACCTCAGCTTGGTGTAGAAGTTGGGAAGCATCAGATCCATCTGGGGCATCTTCTACCAAACCCTGAGTAAAGTTCCTCAGATAGTCTACCTGAGGCTCCAGGGCCTGCAGCACCTCCTGTTGAGCTCTTAGCTTCTCCAGATTCTTGTTGCTACAGGCTTGAGAGCCCAGAGCATCAAAAATCTCAAGTTGGTGTTTGGCTCCTTCAACCTTCTTCTCAATATTCTTAAAGCTTTCCTGGAACTCCTTGAGCCTCTGGGTCATTTCTTCCAGTGACCCTGTTTTGGCCTGCAGCTCCTCTGTAATGGCATCCATGTTCTGGTTGATCCCAGTCTTCTCATCCCGGATATCATCCTCATCCGTTTCTGAAGAGTTGATCAGAATGTCAGCAGCACTATTTAGTATTTCCAGCAGGGAGCGGCGCTTCTCCACCTCACTCAGCATAGCCTTTGATCTCAGGAGACTGGACTCCAGCTGCACGGGGTCCAAGGTGATCCGCAACTCAGACATCTTGGCCTTACAGTCTTCTATCCATGGCACGAGGTCTTCCACATGCCACTGGTACTTTTGAGCTTTCTGCATACAGTCCTTGAGCCTAGACTGCCTGTCTGCAGTTTTTTTACTAAGCTCTTCCCAGTGGCTTTTGAGCTCAACCAACTGGTTTTGTAAAGTCCTTTTCTCTTCTCCGGGAGGTACAGAAAGAAGCAGAGATTCCCCTTCAGCCACAATCACCTCATAGGAACCACTGTGTTGATTAAGGCTCTTCTGAAACTCTTCATTCTCTTGTAGCTGAGACTGTAGCTGCTCCAATTTTGCAGAAATTGGGCAGTTTTTTGCTTGCTGGCTTTGTTTGTTATCCAACCAAGTCCTCAGCTCATCAAACATTTGCTGGAATTGTTGGGTGCTGGCAAGAGCTGCCTGGAGTCTGTTCATGCGATCGGCTGAAATGAGAAAACAAAACTGAAATCAATCAAGCTCAAACATGGTGTTTGAAATGTTTGTTGAGAGTATGTGAACCAATCTTAGGGGAAGAAACCAAGGTTAATTGAGAGTCTACCATGAAAAAGGGCACATAACTAGGCTCTTTCACATACCATATGTTTTTTTTTTTTTTTTTTGACAGGCAGAGTGGACAGGGAGAGAGAGCGAGACAGAGAGAAAGGTCTTCCTTTTTGCCGTTGGTTCACCCTCCAATGGCCGCAGCGGCCAGCGCATTGCACTGAACCAAAGGCAGGAGCCAGGTGCTTCTCCTGGTCTCCCATGTGGGTGCAGGGCCCAAGCACTTGGGCCATCCTCCACTGCACTCCCTGGCCACAGCAGAGAGCTGGCCTGGAAGAGGGGCAACCGGGACAGAATCCGGTGCCCCGACTGGGACTAGAACCTGGTGTGCCGGCGCCGCAAGGCGGAGGATTAGCCTAGTGAGCCACGGTGCCGGCCCTACCATATGTATTTTTAAAAAAATAATTTATGCATTTAATTTGAAAGGCAGAGGGGCAGAGAGAGAGACAGAGGTCTTCCATCCACTGGTTCACTCCCCAAATGCTTGCAATAGCCAGAGCTGGTCCAGGCCAAAGCTAGGAGCCAGAAACTCAACCTAGGTTTCCCATGTGGGTGGCAGGGAACCATCATTTGTTTCCTCCCAGGTGCACATTAGCAGAAAGCTGGATAGGGGGCAAAGCCAAGATTTGAACCTAGGGACTGATATTGGAAGTGTGTAACCCAAGAAGCATCTTAACAAGTGTACCAAATGCTTGCCCCTACATTTTATATTTTAATAAATCCTTGTATCAACCTTATAAGGTGATCTGAGTAACAAAAATAAACTCTCATTTCTGAGCCAGTAAAAAGTAAAGGTCATAAACATATCCAGAGAACGAGGCAATGGATTTATGATGACATTTTCTCTGTATGAGGTCATCATGATAAGTTCAGAGTATGTTCTAACTTTGTATACATAATACGTGTGTGTATGTGTCTATGAGCAGGAATCCCTACCTGTTGGCAGAGTTTCAATCTCTAGGCTATGCTATGTAAAGCCTCTTATAACCTAGTGTTCAATGCATAATAATCATAGAAGTTGTCACTGTACTTGGAAGCTCATTAACAGTGTTCTGTGTCCACAGCTACTCAAGAATGATCCTAGATTCTGGGGCCTACTACTTTTTTAAAAAAACTTTTATTTAATAAATATAAATTTACAAAGTACAACTTTTGGATTATAGCGACTTTTCCACCTATAACCTCCCTCCCACCCACAACCATCCTATCTCCCACTCCCTTTCCCATCCCATTCTTCATTAAGATTCATTTTCTTTTTTATTTGTTTGTTTATTTATTTATTTATTTATTTATTTTTGAGAGGCAGAGTGGACAGTGAGAGAGAGAGACAGAGAGAAAGGTCTTCCTTTGCCGTTGATTCACCCTCCAATGGCCGCCGTGGCCAGGGCGCTGCGGCCGGCAAACTGCGCTGATCCGATGGCAGGAGCCAGGAGCCAGGTACTTCTCCTGGTCTCCCATGGGGTGCAGAGCCCAAGCACTTGGGCCATCCTCCACTGCACTCCTGGGCCACAGCAGAGAGCTGGCTTGGAAGAGGGGCAACCAGGACAGAATCCGGCGCACCAACCGGGACTAGAACCTGGTGTGCCAGTGCCACAAGGTGGAGGACTAGCCTAGTGAGCCGTGGCGCCGGCCTATTTATTTTTGACAGGTAGAGTGGACAGTGAGAGAGAGAGAGACAGAGAGAAAGGTCTTCCTTTTGCCGTTGGTTCACCCTCCAATGGCCGCCGCGGCCGGCACGCCGCACTGATCCGATGGCAGGAGTCAGGTGCTTCTCCTGGTCTCCCATGGGGTACAGGGCCCAAGCACTTGGGCCATCCTCCACTGCACTCCCGGGCCATAGCAGAGAGCTGGCCTGGAAGAGGGGCAACTGGGACAGAATCCGGCACCCCGACAGGGACTAGAACCCGGTGTGCCAGTGCCACAGGCAGAGGATTAGCCTATTGAGCCATGGCGCCGGCCAAGATTCTTTTTTTTTTTTTTCTTTTTTTTTGACAGGCAGAATGGACAGGGAGAGAGAGAGAGACAGAGAGAAAGGTCTTCCTTTGCCGTTGGTTCACCCTACAATGGCCGCAGCGGCCGGCACACTGCGCTGATCCGATGGCAGGAGCCAGGTGCTTCTCCTGGTCTCCCATGGGGTGCAGGGCCCAAAGACCTGGGCCATCCTCCACTGCACTCCCTGGGCACAGCAGAGAGCTGGCCTGGAAGAAGGGCAACCGGGACAGAATCCGGTGCCCCAACTGGGACTAGAATCCGGTGTGCTGGCGCCGCAAGGCGGAGGATTAGCCTAGTGAGCCACGGCTCCGGTCTCATTTTCAATTATCTTTATATACAGAAGATCAACTTAGCACATACTATGTAAAGATTTCATCAGTTTGCACCCACACAGATACACAAAGTATAAAGTACTGTTTGAGTAGTAGTTTTACCATTAATTTGCATAGTACAACACATTAAGGACAGAGATGCTACATGAGGAGTAAGTACACAGTGACTTCCATTGTTGATTGAACAATTGACGCTCTCATTTATGACGTCAGTCATCACCCGAGGCTCTTGTCATGAGCTGCCAAGGCTATGGAAGCTTCTTGAGTTCACAAACTCCGACCTTATTTAGACAAGGCTATAATCAAAGTGGAAGTTCTCTCCTCCCTTCAGAGAAAGGTACCTCCTTCTTTGATGGGGGCCTACTACTAACCCACTCCTTCTTTCTGCTTGCCACAAATAATGGCAGAAATGTGTACCTTCTCCCAACTCACCTGCAAGGTCTTCTAAACCTTGAAGAGGCAGGGCAACTGTCTCCAAACGCTTCTTCAGCTCATCCTTGAGGTACTGCTCACCAATGAGCACTGACAGTTCGTCACACAGTGCTTGGGCCTCCTTAATCTCATGGTCTAATTGCTCCAAGTCAGATCGAATCTCACTTGTTTCTTCCAATTGCTGTTTCACAGCTTCAGGTTGGGTGCTGATGGCCGATTGGCCACTTAGTCGCTGCCCAACTGCCTTCACCTTCTCTGATAAGTGCTGGAGTAGTTCCTGGTACTGGGTGCTTTTGATAATAGCTTGGTCAATTTGGCTGGAGCGGGAATTGAGTTTGTCAGTCAGCTCAACCCACTTCTGATTGATGTTCTGCAGTTCTTTCTGTACTTGGCTGGTAGCTGCAGAGACATCTCCAGGACCTGTGACGATGCCCTGAGCTGCCTCGTTCAGCTGCTCATGCTGTTGTCTGCGTGCTTCAAATTCCTTCAGCATAAACTGAAAGAGAAATGACACAAAGATGTTTAGATAGGAAAAACAGAACTAAAAGCAGTGTCAAAACAAAAACTGCTTTTGGAGTGTGCCAGATAGTACCAATCCTTTTTGAAAATAAACCAGAAAACTCCAAGGAACAGGCTTCTAGGCCAAGGCAGTATCACCTAACAAACATTTAGTAAAAACTGATTTTGAAAGTATCATTGTATCTATTTTGTTTCTTTTCCTTATTTGTCCTTTTCTGCTTTAACACTGGTTACTATGGTTGGCCTAGGCTGGGAAACTGAAATTTATTCTCTAGATTGGCATGTCTCAGCTTTGCCATGTAGCAGGCAAGACTGAACTGGCAGAGTAGAACACTGGGTCCCAGAGACTGCCATATTTCTGTCTGGCTCTGTCATTTCAACGCCCCATGCCTCTGCCTTTCTTAGTTTATTTCTCAGAATTATAACATCACACACAACCTGTACATGACAATAGAGCCCACACAGAGCTACTTTAAAGGAAAGACCATGGCTTTTTATCTTTTTTTTTTTTTGAAAGAGTTAGAGAGAAGATGCAGATTAACCCACTGTGCCACAAGGCCTGCCTCCTGAGAACAAAAAGTTTGAAAACCACAAGATCACAAAAATATTTTTAGGTAGGCTAAGACTCAATAATTATTTAGATGCAGGGGCTGAAAGAGTTTCTCAAAAATTACTCTCAGGTCTTTTTTTTTTTTTTTTTGACAGGCAGAGTGGACAGTGAGAGAGAGCGAGACAGAAAGGTGAGAAAGGTCTTCCTTTTTGCTGTTGGTTCACCCTCCAATGGCCGCCACAGCCAGCGCGCTACGGCCTGCGCATTGCGCTGATGCGAAGGCAGGAGCCAGGTGCTTATCCTGGTCTCCCATGGGGTGCAGAGCCCAAGCACTTGGACCATCCTCCACTGCACTCCCAGGCCATAGCAGAGGGCTGGCCTGGAAGAGGGGCAACCAGGACAGAATTCAGCGCCCCGACCGGGACTAGAACCCGGTGTGCCGGCGCCGCAAGGCGGAGGATTAGCCTAGTGAGCCGCGGCACCGGCCTAGTCTCAGGTCTTAACTTAGAAAATGTCATGGAATGTAAAAAGGAAAGGATAGGAAGTAGAGCAAGGAAAGATCCTAGGCAGGATTTTATTGGAATTGTCACAATTTTAAGCAAACTAAATTTCTATACTGTCAGAAACTTAAATCAACTTTTTTGAGTTTTGATCAGGAGAAAGCCTTCAAGTAAAGCAGGCAAATATAAGATATTACATTAAGTAATATGGATCACAGGGGCCAGTGCTGTGGCTAAGCGGGTTAACACCCTGGCCTGAAATGCCAGCATCCCATATGGGTGCCAGTTCGAGACCTACTGCTCCATCTTTTAAAAAAATTTTTTTAAAGGTTTATTTATTTATTTGAAACTCGGAGTTACACAGAGAAAGGAGAAGGAGAGAGAGAGAGAGAGAGAGAGAGATAGGTCTTCAATCCAATGGTTCACTCCTCAATTGGCTACAACAGCCAGAGCTGTGCCTATCAAAAGCCAGGAGTCAGGAGCTTCTTCCAGGTCTCCCACACGGCTACAGAGGCCCAAGGCCTTGGGCCATCTTCTACTGCTTTCCCAGGCCAAAACAGAGAGCTGGATGGGAGGTGGAGCAGCGGGTCTCAAACTGGCACCCATATGGGATGCCGGTGCTTCAGGCCAGGGTGTTAGCCTGCTGCGCCATAGTGCCGGCCGCATGCTCCACTTCTGATCCAGCTCTCTGCTATGGCCTGCGAAAGCAGTAGAAGATGGCCCAAGGCCTTGGGCCCCTGCACCCATGGGGGAGACCTGGAAGAAGCTCCTGGCTCCTGGCTTTGGATCAATGCAGCTTCGGCCGTTGCAGCCAACTGGGGAGTGAACCATTGGATGGAAGACCTCCCTTTCTCTCTCTTTCTGCTTCTCCTCTCTCTGTGTAACTCTGACTTTCAAATAAATAAATAAATCTTTTAAAAAAAGTAATAAGGATCACTAGCATTGGGGATTTTTTTTTTTTTTTTTTGACAGGCAGAGTGGACAGGGAGAGAAAGAGACAGAGAGAAAGGTCTTCCTTGGCCATTGGTTCACCCTACAGTGGCCGCCACGGCCGGCGTGCTGTGGCCGGCGCACCACGCCGATACCAAGGCAGGAGCCAGGTGCTTCTCCTGGTCTCCCATGAGGTGCAGGGCCCAAGCACTTGGGCCATCCTCCACTGCACTCCCTGGCCACAGCAGAGAGCTGGCTTGGAAGAGGGGCAACCGGGACAGAATCTGGCGCCCCGACCGGGACTAGAACCCGGTGTGCCGGCGCCACAAGGCAGAGGATTAGCCTAGTGAGCCACAGCGCTGGCCCTTACTGCTTCTGTTAATGATACTAACAACAGAGCTATTAACTGTCTACCATTTTACAGCTACCATGATACATATCTTACAAACATCCCATTTAAACTGAAGAAGGGCAGTGAGACTGAGAGATTAAATGAATCTCTAAAGTGACATGAAATCTACTTGCTGGGAACAGCATTCAAAGCCACGTTCATGTGACTCCACTTTCTTTGCTTGTAGGCATTGAGCTGTACGGCTTACCTGGACCTGCTGCTTCTGTGCATTCAACATGTTGGGGTCAATAGACAGGGGCCCCAGCACTCCCATCATCAGTTCCTTCTCCATCAGCCAAGGCCGGAGCTGGGACTCTGCAGCCTGGAAGCAGGCCAGGTGGCTTGCAGACTCCTCTAGCTGCCTTTGCCGAGCCACAGTCACCTCAGTGGCCCTTTCCCACCGAGAATCTGTAGACAGGAAATGAGAGACTCATCAGCAACTGACCTTGTCCCTCAGTTATGTTTTTAATATACTACAGGAAATAACCCCACAAGCATTTTTAAATTAAAAATAAACTTTTAAAAATTTGAACCAAATAACAGTTCTGTATCTTGACTGCAGTAGTGATTATAAGAAACTACATATGTGATACAATTCTACAGATGTGTATATAGAATATATACACACAAATACATGAATGTATACAAATATATTACCTATATTATTTCATAGTCTGTTTTAAAATTTACTATATTATGAACAACCTTCATGCTGCTAAGTTTTTTCATGCTAAATAATAATCTACATAATTTACAGCTCAATATTATGAACACATAATTTATCTTTTTATTGAATATGTAGATTATTTTCCATTGTTCTTTTTTTAAAGTTTTCTTTATTTATTTGATAGGTAGAGTTACAAAGAAGGAAGAGGGAGAGAGAGTGGTCTTTTATCTGCTGGTTCATTCCTTAAATGGCTGCAACAGAGTTGGGCCAATCCGAAGCCAGGAGCTTCTTCGGTCTCCCACATGGGTGCAGGGGCCCAAGCACTTGGGCCATCCTCTGCTACTTTCCCAGGTGCATTAGCAGGGAGTTGGATGGCAAGGGGAACAACCAGGACTCAAACTGGCAACCATATAGGTTGCTGGCATTGTAGGTGGGGCTTAACTCATTATGTCACAATGCTGGCCTCCCCACTTTCCTTGAAATAGAAAAGGGAGGGAGATCAATCTTCCATTTGCTGGTTCACTCCCCAAATGGCTGTCAACAGCCAGGATTGGACCAGGTTGAAGCCTGGAGCCAGGAACACCACTGGGTATCCACGGATGGCAAGAACTCAAGAGCCATCATTTGAGGTTTGTATCAGGAGCTGGATGAATGAAGGTGTCCCAAAAGGGGCTCAATCTTTTGTACCCCAACACTCGCCTCCCCCCTCTACCCCACCATTTTTCATTTTTTTAAAGATACATTTATTTATTTGAAAGGTAGAGTTACAGAGAGAGAAGGACACACACACACACACACACACACACAGAGATAGATGTCTTCCATTACTGGTTCACTCCCTAGATGGCCACAATGGCTGGGGCTGGGCCATGCTGAAACCAGATGCCAGGAGCTTCCTCTGAGTTTCCCATATGGGTGGTGCAGGGGCCCAAGCACTTGGGCCATCTTCCACTGCTCTTCCCAGGCACATTAGTAGGGAGCTAGATCAGAAGTGGAGCAGCTGGGACTTGAACTGGTGCCCATATGGGATGCCCAGGTTACAGGCACTGGCTTAATTTGTTATGCTACAACACTGGACCCCATTTTTCATTTTAATCATCAGTACCCTCTAGTTCTTGGCCACAGTATAATGTCAGTTTGACTTGTCAAAGAAAACCAAACTTTTGGGGCCGGCATTGTGGCACAGCAGGTTAACACACTGGCATGAAGCACCTGAATCCCATATGGGCACTGGTTCGAGACTCAGCTGCTCCACTTCCAATCCAGCTCTCTGCTATGGCCTAGGAAAGCAGCAGAAGATGGCCCAAGTGCTTGGGCCCCTGCACCTGCATGGGAGACCTGGAGGAAGCTCCTGGCTCCTGGCTTTGGATTGGTGCAGCTCCAGCAGTTGCAGCCATCTGGGGAGTGAAGCAGCTGATGGAAGACACCCCCCGCCCCACCTCTCCTCTCTCTGTGTGACTCTGACTTTCAAATAAATAAATAAATCTTTAAAAAAAAAAAAAAAAAAAACCAAACTTTTAGGGGCTGGTGCTGTGGTACAGCGGATAAAGTTGCTGCCTGCAGGTTCGGGAACTCATATGGACATCAGTTCATGTTTCAGCTGCTCTACTTCTGATCCAGCTCCTGGCTAATGTGCCCAAGAAAGCAGCAGAAGATGGCCCGAGTGCTTAGACTCCTGCACCCATGTGGGAGACCCAGAAGAAGCTCTAGCTACTGGCTTTGGATTGGCCCAGCCCCAGCTATTGAGGCCCATTTAAGGAGTGAATCTGTGGCTCTCCCGCTCTCCTCTGTTAACACTGTCTTTCAAATAAATAAATACATCTTAAAAAAAAAAAAAATCCAAACTTCTGACTCTTTGTGAGAATCTCTAAGTCTTTTCCCTAATCAGACTTACTCTTTGGCTCTATCTGTGTTTCTTTCTTGCTTATAAAAATTAACTAAAAATAATTCCTGCTTTACAGGATGTACTAAATTTTCTATTTGCTTTGAAGACAGACAATTTAGTGAGTCTGCAATGCCCATGTGACAACTTACTTAGCTCCTCCTGCATTTCCTTCCAATTTTTGGCTTCTTGGGAGTTGGGGTACGTCACAAGTAATCCAGCCAGGGCTTCCTTTACTTTTTGGATTTTTGGAGAATTCTGTTCCAACTCAGCAAGAAAGGCCTAGGAGAAAGAATACCATGCATACCATAAACAATTGAAGGAGTAGGTGCCAATTACAGGTTCTCTTCTGATGCTTTTGATGACTTGTCTGTGATTTTAAGATACTTAACCTTTCTGTTTCAATATTTATTTTAAAAAGAAAATTTAAATGGCAACATCTCAGCTTCTTGCATGTATAATACATCAATGAACCCAATACGAAGGAATTATCACTCTCTACAAACCAAAAGCACCCACAGATGATGAGGATGATGTTTTTACATTTGGAGGGGAGGACTTGCTATGCTCAAGTGGAGTATTAAAATTTCTTTCAGGATTTTCTATGGTCTTTAATCTTCTGACATTTTCCCTAATCCCACATGTCAGTCTTAAGAATGAGCTGTAATCATGTGCTTTTTTTTTTTTTTCCCCAGAGCCATTTGAGAATTAGAAAGGGGCTTTGAGGAGAATGGTTTGGTTCTCTTGAAGTATCAGGAATGAGATCCCATTCTCAATCAGCTGATGCTTTGGGGGGCAGGGCAAGTCTTTCTAACATGTCTGGTTTTGTTTCTGATTCAATCTCTAACTGTATAGGTAAGAAAACTCTGTAGGAGAGTCAAAGGCATATTATTCACTTGGAAATCAAACACACTGTTTCCCACAGCACGGAGTTGGCCAGGTCTCACTCTCGGTTGCCTGGGCTCAGGCAGG
The DNA here is from genome assembly GCF_051225735.1 of Oryctolagus cuniculus. Taxonomy (NCBI): domain Eukaryota; kingdom Metazoa; phylum Chordata; class Mammalia; order Lagomorpha; family Leporidae; genus Oryctolagus; species Oryctolagus cuniculus. The sequence continues at coordinate 134,252,661 of NC_142873.1, forward strand.
AACACTGGTACAAAAGTCTTTTCCTCTAAGTGCCAGGATACAGCTGTTACCTTGTTAGACTCAGCTTGGGCTTTCACTGTTTCTGTCCTGGTTGGAGACAAAGAGGCATCCATGGTTTTCAGGACTTCCTCTTTTGATTCCAGCCACTGTAGCACCGAGTTTGCCTCCTTCTGAACCTCGTCCATTCTGTCAAGTACAGCCTGAAGGCTTTCTTGGCGCTCCTGAAGTAATCCCCCTAGTTTCTCATACTTCAGGTTCACATCTGACATGTCACACTGGATCTCCGTCAGATCTAATATCACAGAAACAGAAGTCAGTGGGAACAGCTTGACAAGCTTTTCCTTTTGGTCCTCACTTCTAAACTACGTCAGGATTAAGCATCTGTTCTACTCTTCTAACAAACTACAGATGATATCCCTGCTACATCACACAATGCTGCTTAGGGCATGATATACTCAGATATATAAGATTCACACTTTAAAATGCTCAATACATATGGGAACAAAAGTGAGGGGAGCAAAAGTAAGAAGTCAGTTAGCCACTGCCGGGGTTAAGACTTGGAGCATTTTCTGCTGTCTCTTCTCCAAACCAGACAGGTCACCTAGCTAGGAGGTCGAAGGTCAGACTAGATTACCTCTAGAATAGCACAACTTCTTTATAATTCAAAGATTCATATACCTATATAAAGAGAAATTCTTTTTCAAAGATTTATTTATTTATTTAAAATGCAGAGTGACAGAAAAAGAGGTAGAGAAACAGAGAAAGAGAGATATTCCATTTGCTGCTTCATTCCCCAAATGGCCACAGCAGCCAGGACAGGGTCAGGCCAAAGTCAAGAGCCAGGAATTCCATCCCAGTTTCCTAGATGGATGGCAGGGGCCAAGTGTTTCAACCATCTTCTCCTGCCTCCCCAGGAAGTTGGATCAGAAGCAGAGTAGCCAGGATTCAAACTAGCACTCCAATATGAGATGCTGGTGTCATAAGCTGTGGCCTAACTCACTGTACCACAATACTGGCCTCAAATGAAGAGCTGTTCTAATTTTTATATACTAATTTTATTTATTTGAAAGACAGATACATAGAGAGAGATAGATAAATAGACAGATAGATAGAAATCTCCCATCCATTGATTTATTTCCTAAATGCCCAAAAGCTGGGACTGGGCCAGGCCAAAGCCAGGAATTCAATACAGATTTACCACATAGGTGGCAGGGATGCAACTACTTGAGCCTGTTGCCTCCCAAAGTGTGTATCAGCAAGAAGCTGGAATCAGGGTAGAGCCAGGGCTCAAACCCAATATGGGATATGGGGTCTTAACTGCTCAGCAAATACTTGCCCACATATTTTTAAGGTCTTTCTTTATTGGCCTTACCTAGTGATGCTGTTTATCTCCTTGGTACATTTAATTCTGGGGTCATCAACCTAATTAGCCCATAGCCAGCAAACAGAGAGGCATCTCTGTTTTTCCCAAGTTGCTTTCCCCCAGATTTTCACCTTCAGATTTTCTTGGCAGCAGCTCTTCCACACGTATTGAAACACACACAGATACAAACACGGACACTGTCCTAACACACCCAACAAAGAGGCACTGTGGAAATGGCATTCTCACCTTTGCAGGTGTGGTATCCGTTTACACTGCCTACAGAGCTTCCTACAGGGGGCAGTATGGAACCTGAGCAGAATGACAAGGAGACAAACAGGGCAAGACCAAGGGGTTAGGCATACATACAGGCAAGGCGTTTGTTCTTTGACACTCACTTTAAGCTTGGGTATCAGGAAGTTAACACAGCACAAGACAACATACTAATGAAAAGAGACAAATCATTTTAGCTGCCAGGCAACAAAGTGTCATTCGAGATATTTTAGCTCCTTAGCAGTAATGATTCTTAATCCTTTCGAGAGGAAATGCAAACTCAGTTCTTAAATCCTCTGGATCCTGCCCTAGTTTTGTGAAGCAAGTACAGGTAAAATTATCAGGTCTTTAGAATAGTATCTGTCACATTTTTGGATGAGCCTTTACAATGAAGCAAAAAGTTTCACCTTTAATGTCAATATCTTTCACTACACTAAAAATGAACAATGAGTACAATTAAGGACATAAAAAGCAGCATTCATTTAATAAAGATATCAAAATGAACCCTTCCTATATTGTTTCTAAAGAAAATTTTCATACCTCTTCTGGCTCCTATTGCCCCACCAGAAAGACAGAAATGTTAAGTGCCAATATATCTGGCTCACAAATATTCTCATAAATTCTCTTTTAGGTCTTTGGTTCTGTTTCTGATTACCACAATATCACCTATATTCTCCTCAGGTTGTTTGTTTTTCTAAAGAGTTTTCCAAGTTAAGTAAAAACCAGGTCGTGTCATTTTAAAGATTATACAGAAACATGAAAAATATTCACAATATAATGTTATTTAAGGTAGAGAATAAAACACTCATGAACACTGATTTCACTTTGCAAAAAGTCATGTGCAAGGCTATATAAAAATAGTTGCATTAGGGTGGTGATAATAAAACTTTTAAATGTCAAGGTTATTGTATTTTAATTAAAAAATAATTTTCCAGGGCAGTGTGGTGATGACAAAAAGCAACTGAACAGTAATAAGGAGAAGAAGGGCATGGCTAAGGTAGTCACTAACCCAGATGTGGACTTTAATCTGTGGACAGCCCCTCAGCCTCTTCTCTAAGATGGGAAAACAATACTACTTCTATCCTGTCAATGCTCAGGGCTTACTGAAGAGAGGTCACAAGATAATGTATATGAGAGCATTTTATTGAACAAGAAAGAGTAACACAAATGTAAAAACTGGAATATTCATAGTTTTTCAGAGTTGGAAGAGAACTTGAAAACTCAGGTTAGTAATTTTCATAGCACCCAAAAGAGGCACTTTAGAGTTTGGTTTAAATTTAATATTAAGATAAATTTCTAGCTACTTAGAAATGGCAGGAAAACATGCTTGTTCAATTACACTGAATGCTACATCTTCCCCCACTAGATAGAACCAATTGGCACTGTCCTTTTGAGAAAAATAAGTAGCTCCTGCCACTTCTATGCATATATTTAAGCTTCTTTTTGAGTGTCACTGAGCAAAAGTTATAGCTCTTCTCTAGTACTCTACAATATTCAATCCTGTACATAAACACTCCAGTATACTATACAGAGGAAAACTATAGTGCATGTGTCGCACATTAAATAAAATGATAATCAAAGCTTAGATTCACCTACCAAAAGCAAGCTCTTATCAGGGCACAATTATGTAATAACAGAATTCTTAACATTTCAAATTTTTCCTCAATGTCAGTTTGTGTTATCTATGTTTAAGAAAAGAATGTGAGGCTTCATTAAGTATTCTTAGTGACTTAACTTTGATATGAGCATTTATTACAGCACTCTCAAGTTTCTAGTTCAGTTTAGTCAGAGAGTATTTTAAGATTGTAAAGGAAATTTTAAAAAACATTTGTCATCATTTGTAACTATCTGTACAAATCATATTTTCTGGACACAATACCAAATAAAATCTAGAAATAGATCAAGAAGCTGGCATCCTCCTTTTCAAAATTTTATACCAAATTATTTTATATGTATTAAGATGGTATCATTATTCTGAAAAATTTCATAACAGATAAGTGCTATAAATTAATTTATAAGGGAAATTTATGACAAAAATTTCCATTTATGTGGTAGGTTTCTACAGGGGAATTATTTCTAAAAAGACTCTAATGCTTAAAAAGTTGAAAAACAGTCCAAGAGTCATCAGACTATAGCCCATCAGCCAAATCTGGTCCTTGGTATATTTCCACATTTAAAGCTTTACTGGAATACAGCCACACCATATATTGTCATAGCTACTTCTGAGCAGGTACATGATTGTGACAAGGACCATGTGGCCTACAAGTCTAAAATATTTACTATCTGGCTCCTTATAGAAAAAGTTTGCAGGCTCCTGATTTAATCCTATGCTGCTAATTCACTGAGCTTCAAAGCTTATGTATAGAGCATAATTATCACCAATTCTCTGAAATGTTGTCACTTCTGGATGGTTCCAAGAAATCCTTAAAATTCAGAATACTAAGGTAAATGTTCTCAGCCACAAGCAAGAAAGTACAGTAAACACTTGCACTATCACAGACCGGTTATAAAACTTCTGAGACCCCAATTACCAACCTTTAATTTTTTTATGTTCACTTCACAGTTCTAAGTGGGCCAACTAGTCCATTTACTCTTCCCATCATGGGAAAGAATTTTGCAAAATGGAGCAGTGTTACATATCAATGGAGGAAACAGATCAGCTTGTGGGGACAACTTCTTTGTAGATGCCCTTTGTGTTCATATTTGACCTTGATTTTGACTTTTCTTAAAATAAAGGGGCATCTCCAAAGGCCAAGAGCAAAGAATGATGTTTATTCACTACAGTACGAAGAGTCCGTACTTACCTGATTTGGCTTGGGAATCAGGTGCTGTGATCTCCATGATGAGATTTTCTAATGAAGTGCCTTTGCAATTGATTTCTTCTACCAGAGATCCTTTACTGACCCAGTCATCTAAGAGGCCCTGTTTAAAGAACAAAATGGCCAAATACAGCATCTGAGGGCCTTCTCATAAATAGGAACAATTCTACATACACTCCTTAAAGTTTTAGAAGCACTAGGAGACCATCTTCACATATTCAGCATTTCAAGATCCCAAGTTAGCCTGCCAAGGTTTGGCAGAATGACACCTTGGAATTTTTAGGACATTTAGACTCATTTGTTCATCCATCCAATATTTACTAAGCATTGGTTTACTATAGGTCAGGCACTGGGGATACAAAATAGGATTATGACATACTTCCTAAAACAAAGAGCTCAGATTATCAACTGCATTATAATGTGTGAAATGTTTTTACAGAATTATGGACAGTCAATAAACTCTGAGGGAACAGGAAGAGACACATAACCTCTACCTAGAGAGATGAAGGTTTTGAGTTACGATACTTGCTAGGTGGACAAAGGAGAGCAACCTCTGCATAAAGAATAAATAAGAAATGATAACTGGAGGATAAATGAGGAATGAGATGAACAGATGTGAAGAAATACCTAGTATCACAGACTGTACTCTGCAGTTATCAAGGGAACTTTATGTTGGGTTTAACATCAGAGTTCAGATTACCACAGAAAGCCATTAGGAACCAATGGCATCTGCTCTAAGACAAAAGGACCAGATCATACTAAGCCTCTAAAAACATGATGATCTGACGTAGCCATAGGATTTTACTTCTTTCAAAGCCAGGACAACATCCTAGCCCTTAGCCTCTGTCCTCACACCAAACACCTCTGACAATCTGCTCAATGTGCTGTTGATGTTTAACTGCAGGGGAGCAGCAGAGAAAGATGGAGAATCAGCAGACAGTTGGCAAGCCCATGCTCCCCAACTTCTAAGTGACCCAGGATCACTGCTTGTCAATTCTTTTATTAATCACTCTTGATTCCAAAGAACCACGGTCCCCAAACAATGCATTAACATGCAGGGCATTTTAAATCTTTGAGGGAAATACAGTGACATCTGTTGGACACTACATGAACAACTACCATTGAGCTGTTTGGACTGCACTGCTTAGCAAGTGGAACTCTAAGTTGTCTTTCAGTTTTGTGTGTTTCGCAGAGGCAGGACGCTGAGGTGCCATGAAAAAACTTCTTAAAACAATGAGAGCACTGTGAGCCAAGAAAGCGGGGAACCTCTGTCCCAGGGAACTCTCGATGGCAGATGCCCTTGGCACCCACTCTGTGGAACCTATAAAGTTCTTCTCTTTCTTTGGTTAAGATAAAGCCTGCTCTATTGAGAAAATAAGGAGGAGTGCACCTAAGTTAGAGTTATAGGCAGATTTGCCTCATTTCAACAAAAAGAAGAGGTATGTCAGAGGTACAGAGGCTAGATGAGTACACATCAAAGACAATACAGGAGAGATTCTGCAAGAGATTGCAAGAAGGCTGGTCCTATCTTGGCAGGTACCTGCCAACCACATCATTCTAACCTCTTCTTTATTAGCTGGAGTAGTAAAAGTTCTTCCCTCCTCAATTTCCTGATCATGTACTTAGTCACTTACATATATTTGCCTAATTTTCAAAATTAAATGAGAGTTTAAGCTTCAAATGCTCAAACCTTGACCAAGCTTTTTATGATGTCTTATTTATAACTCACCACAGCAGGAGAGGCAGCCAAGAAATAGCTGAAACTTAACGGATTTTATTCCCAGATGATTTGTTCGCTTTTGGTGTTTACATAGGACATGTTAGAGTGCTCAGTGCTAGATAGGGATAGACAGAAACCCCATGAAGATGATGGAGGAATCTCTATGCTGATGCACACAGATAACTCGTTCTCACATCACATCCCCACCACAATTGAAGATCAGCTGATGGAGGCTTCTAAACGACTATGTAGCCTGACTCCTGGAGAGCCTTTTTCTCACCTACCTTAAGGTGTTCAATCTGCTTTTCCAGCTCTTTAGTACTTAAGAAAGTCTCTGTAGGTGGAATGCTTCCTTCAGTTTCTTTCAGCCATTTCTGGAAAAGCCTAATCAACTTCCGGAATTCATCCAACTGCTCCTGGCAAGATGATGCATCTTTCTCTCTGTCAACAAAGTTTTGTTAGTTACCAGACTAGTCTTGTAAAATCAACTTGAACTAAAACTAGGCTCACTCTGGGACTCCAGGCATCAATTTTCTAACAGGGCTCTTCCTTCCCATAATCTTTTCCACAGCAAGTTTGGATGAACAACCACATATAATATAGGAGAGCATCAAACTCAGGAATCTGTTGCCCTTGTTTGGATATTTCTTGGGAAAGAAGTCTTCAATCTCACTCTAGGCTAAAGTGAAAGTGAGAAAAACTAAGGGAGCTTGCTATTTAGGTACTATGATACAATGGAAAGAATGCAGGCTTTGGAGCTCAGTTCCAGCTCAGCTATATTTTAGGTATTTGACTCTTTCAGAGCCCAGTTCAAATGCTTATTCTGTTAGCAAGGAAGCTGTTGAATCTGGGGCCAAGAAAAGTTGGATCATTAGCTCTTGTTAACTAAGCCAATGCATAAAATAAGTGAAAATAGTCACATCTATCATTGGATGTCAACCCAGAGATTCTGGTTTCTTAAAAGCTCTCAGCACAGAAGAAAAACAAAGCAGTCTTGACCTTTGTCCCCATTTCCTCTAATAAATAACCTGTTGCTTAGTGATGGTTGAGCAACTACTTTCTTCTAATAAATAAGGCAGATGACTTTGTTTATGGCTAAATCAAGATTAGAAGTCTTGTTCACATTCTTAAACCCAAGTAAGACTTTTCAATGGGGAATCATGACTTTTAAACAGTAAACTAAGGTCGGTGCCGTGGCTCACTAGGCTAATCCTCCGCCTAGCGGCGCCGGCACACTGGGTTCTAGTCCCGGTCGGGGCGCTGGATTCTGTCCCGGTTGCCCCTCTTCCAGGCCAACTCTCTGCTGTGGCCTGGGAGTGCAGTGGAGGATGGCCCAAGTGCTTGGGCCCTGCACCCCATGGGAGACCAGGAGAAGCACCTGGCTCCTGCCTTCGGATCAGCGTGGTGCGCTGGCCGCAGCGCGCCGGCCGCGGCGGCCATTGGAGGGTGAACTAACGGCAAAGGAAGATCTTTCTCTCTGTCTCTCTCTCACTGTCCACTCTGCCTGTAAAAACAACAACAACAACAACAAAAAATAGTAAACTAAAATCAGCCAGTCTTTGCCATCTACTTGCTTGTTTGCTTTGGAAGAAGAATCTGGACACTCCTCCAGAACAGCAACTTACATGTAGTTAAAACAAGTGGGGCAAATGCCAAGGTAGCCTTTACTTATGTCTGGGAAGTCTCTTCCAATTATTTTCCTTATTTCAAATTCTGCCACATTCTTGCTTGCTATCCAATTTGTTCTATTTGGTGTAGGTGGGCTTAAGAGCAGAAATTCAGCCCCATTACTGAGAAGGAATTTACTAGTTCATAGCAGAAAAATCACTAAACCTTAAGGAGATAGGTTGCTCACCTTTCTTTAACTGTTTTCTGCAGTTCTGTGAAATCCTTTTTGAGGTTCTGTATCCTGTCCTGGTGCTGGGACAGGTCCAGTGCAAAGCCACAAGAGTGCAGTTCAGTGACCAGGTGCTCAAGAGTATCGAGGTTCTCCTTCTGGTCTTCCATTTCCACACTGACCTCCTGTCAAGCACAAAATGAAATGTGTTAAAGCTCTGATACTTACAAGTAAATATACTCAAACAGATGAAAAATATCTAGAGTAAGTCTGGGGTTGAGTTCTTGCTAATCTGTAGAAAGTGAGGCAACAAGAAGAGGCACGCTTGCTGGGTCAACTGATAGACCAAAATAATAAAAGCGTATGGCCTCTACAATCCACTGGATGGAGAGTGGGTAGGAGTTAAAAAGAAAGCTAATCTCCTTTATTCAAATGTTCTAAGACTTGGTACAAGCACCCACGTGGGAGACCAAAAGAAGCTCCTGGCTCCTGACTTCGGATCAGTGCAGTTCCCGCCGTTGAGGCCAATTGGAGAGTGAACCATTGGATGTAAGACCTCTCTGCCTCTCCTCTCTATGTGTAACTCTGACTCTCAGATAAAAAATAAATAAATCTTAAAAAAAAAAACAAAGATATTAGCAAGCACAATTAAGATAAACCATTTGTGACATAGAATTGGAAAGAAGAGGTAAAATTATATTTGCAAGTTACATGAGTATATTCTTATAAAATCCAAGAGAATCAACTATACAACTAAATAAAAAAATGAAATAATCCAGTAAGGTAGCAGAATATAAAGTTACATAAATCAAGAATGAAACTTCATTTTATAGCAACACAAAAAGCTCAATCTTAGTAATCAATAAGAAATATATAAAACCTAAACTTTAAAATACTCCTGAAAAACACAAAAACAAGATCTGAATAAATGGAAACACCCATGAGGATGTGTATTTGCATCACGTATGAGGGTAAACCACAAAGTTCATGGAAAAATGGAATAAAAAGATAAGGAGTGGGAATCTGGCCTAGAGATTAGGATGCTCATGTTCCACATGGGGTGCCGAAGCTGAATACCCGACTCTGGTTCCTGACTTCAACTTTCTGCTAATGCGGACACTGGGAGGCAATGGTAATGACACAAATAATTAGGCTCCTGTCACCCACATAAGATATCTTGACTGAGTTCTTGGCTCCTGGCTTTGGCTGGGCCTGGCCTAGCTGCTGTGCACATTTGGGAAGCAAACCAGCAATTGGGAGACTGCTCTTTTTGTCTCATTTTCTGTTTCTCAAATAAATAAATAAATAAATTAGAAAGAAAAGATACATTTATTTTGGTGCAAAAAAATTGAAATCTATGCATTTTTTAAAAAAATATGCATTTTAGTGAACTTTTTGAATTTTCCTATATATGGATTTCAAAAAATGTTTAGGGGCCAGCTCTGTGATGTAGTGGGGAAAGCCGCAGCCTGCAGTGTTGGCATCCCATATGGGCACCAGTTTGAGTCCTGCTCAACTTCCAATCTAGCTCTCTGCTATGGTCTGGGAGAACAGTGGAAGATGGCCTGAGTGCTTGGGCCCCTGCACTCATGTGAGAGACCCAGAAGAAGCTCCTGGCTCCTTGCTTTGGATCAGCACAGCTCCAGTTGTTGCAGCCAACTGGGAAGTGAACCAGAGGATGGAAGACCTCTTTCTCTTTCTCCCTCTCCTCTCACTGTGCAACTCTGACTTTCAAGTAAATAAATAAATCTTAAAAAAAAATGTTTGCACCAAAACAAACTTATTTTTTAGTTCCATTTCCATGAACTTTTTGAAGAATGTTGTCACACACATATATGTGGTATGAATACATTTAATGTGACTCAAATAAAAATAACAATTTTTTTTTTTTGACAGGCAGAGTTAGTGAGTGAGAGAGAGAGACAGAAAGGTCTTCCTTCCATTGGTTCACCCCCATAATAGCCACTACGGCCGGTGTGCTGCAGCCGGTGTGCTGCGCCGATCTGAAGCCAGGAGCCAGGTGCTTCCTCCTGGTCTCCCATGCAGGTGCAGGGCCCAAGCACTTGGGCCATCCTCCACTGCCTTCCTGGGCCACAGCAGAGAACTGAACTGGAAGAGGAGCAACTGGGACAGAATCTGTCACCCTGACCGGGACTAGCATCTGAGGTACCAGCACCGCAGGCGGAGGATTAGCCTAGCGAGCCAAGGCACTGGCCACAGAATTTTTCCTCTAGAACTAATAACTTGATTCTAAAGTTGATATGAAAAAATAAATGTGCAACTACAATTATGAAAAATACTGAAGGAAAACAATGAGGAAGTTTATCCCTACCAGATATTGATGTGTACTATAAAGCACCTGTAACTAAAAGTAATATGCTATATCACAAAAATAGACATGCTGAAGAAACAGAACAGAAAATCCAGAAACAGACTCAAATACATATGGAAATTCTGTATGTGGTAAAGGTGGTTTCTCAAATCTAAAAGATACACGTCTTAATAAATGGTATCAAGAACAACTAAATAGATTTTTGGTAGAAGATGAACTTGAGTCGTACCTCAGCATAAATTCAAATTGTTAAAAAATTCAAAAGGGCTTTCAAACTATGAGTAAAAATACATATTTAACAAAAGACTGATGAAATCCACTGTTTACAAACAAAAAATTTACATGTCAAAAAAAAATTACCAGGAGCAAAGTCAAGAGACAAAGGACAATGGGAAGAAAATACTCCCAATATAGATAAAGAGCTAATCTCTCTAATATTTAAGCACTATTTAAAAATTGAGAGGGGGTGGGCTTGTGGTACAGTAAGATACTGGTGGGATATCAGCATTCCACGTCACAGTGCCAAGGTTTTAGTTCTGGCTCCACTTCCTATTCTAGCTTCTTACTAACACACACCCAGGGAAGCAGCAGATGATGGCTCAAGTACCTGGGTCCCTGCCACCAACATGGGAAACCCAGATTGGGTTCTGGGCTCCTGGCTTTAACCTGGCCTGATCCCAGCTGTTGTAGGTATTTTTGGAGAAAATCACTGGAAAGATTTCTACTTCTGCTTTCTCTGCTTTTCAGATATAAATAAAAAATAGTTTAAGAAAATAAAAAGTGAGGAAAAAAGACCCACAAACTTGACATAAAAATAGAAAAAGATGCAAACCAACAGTCCATAAATGACTCTTTTATTTTATTTTTTTGACAGGCAGAGTGGACAATGAGAGAGAGAGACAGAGAGAAAGGTCCTCCTTTGCCGTTAGTTCACCCTCCAATGGCCGCTGCGGCTGGCCCACCGCGCTGATCCGATGGCAGGAACCAGGTACTTATCCTGGTCTCCCATGGGGTGCAGGGCCCAAGCACTTGGGCCATCCTCCACTGCACTCCCGGGCCACAGCAGAGAGCTGGCCTGGAAGAGGGGCAACCGGGACAGAATCCGGCGCCCCAACCGGGACTAGAACCTGGTGTGCCGGCGCAGCAAGGCGGAGGGTTAGCCTAGTGAGCCGCGGCGCCGGCCAATAAATGACTCTTAAATGTATAAAAACAAACTAAAAATGTATAAAAATAACTGAATGTCACTCATGAGAGAGGAAATTAAAATTTCATTTAGCGGCCGGCGCCGCGGCTCACTAGGCTAACTCTCTACCTTGCGGTGCCGGCACACCGGGTTCTAGTCCTGGTCGGGGTGCCGGATTCTGTCCCGGTTGCCCCTCTTCCAGGCCAGCTCTCTGCTGTGGCCAGGGAAGGCAGTGGAGGATGGCCCAAAGTGCTTGGGCCCTGCACCCCATGGGAGACCAGGATAAGTACCTGGCTCCTGCCTTCGGATCAGCGCGGTGCGCCGGCCACAGCACGCCAGCCGTGGTGGCCACTGGAGGGAACCAATGGCAAAAGGAAGACCTTTCTCTCTGTCTCTCTCTCTCTCACTATCCACTCTGCCTGTCAAAAAAAAAAAAAATTCCATTTAGATATCATGTTTTATGTATTCGACTGGCTCAAAAAGCTTAGTAACACATTCTGTCAGTGAGGCTGTGGGAAGGAACAGGTACTCTCACATATTGCCGGGGTGGATGCAAAATATAAAATCTCAATGGAGGAGAAATTGGTTATAGCTAACCAAGCTACACATGTGTTTATCCTTTAAAAACATTTCTTTAAAATTTATCTTCATTTTATTTGAAAGGCAGAGAGAGAATGAGAAGGTGGAGAGAAATCACCATCCACAGGTTCATTTCCCAGATACCTGCAACAGGCCAAAGCTAGGAGTCTGGAATTCAATTCAGGTTTCCCATTTGGGTACTTGGACCATCATCTGCTGCCTTTCAGGGTATGTGTTAGCAGGAAGCTGGACTAGAAGTGGAGGGGCCAGGACTCAAACCAGATAGTCTGATATGGGATGTGGGCATCTCAAGTGATGACTTAACTGCTGCATCAAATACCTGTCCCTGCGTTTACCTTTGATGCAACAATTCCACTCATAATGATACAGTTGCAACAATATAGGAAAAATGGAAAAGGTTATTCATTTGTGTTTTTTTTTTTTTTTTTTTGACAGGCAGAGTGGACAGTGAGAGAGAGAGAGACAGAGAGAAAGGTCTTCCTTTGCCGTTGGTTCACCCTCCAATGGCCGCCGCGGCCGGCGCGCTGCAGCCGGCGCACCGCGCTGATCCGATGGCAGGAGCCAGGAGCCAGGTGCTTTTCCTGGTCTCCCATGGGGTGCAGGGCCCAAGCACCTGGGCCATCCTCCACTGCACTCCCTGACCACAGCAGAGAGTTGGCCTGGAAGAGGGGCAACTGGGACAGAATCCGGCGCCCCAACCGGGACTAGAACCCGGTGTGCCGGCGCCGCTAGGCGGAGGATTAGCCTAGTGAGCCGTGGCGCCGGCCAAGGTTATTCATTTGTAATAGCACAATTCTGGAAACAACAGTCAGAGAATGCCCACACACAGAATTTCAGTAAACGAACTATGGTAAATCTACCCAATGAATGTACAGCTGAGAACCAGCAGATGGAAGATCTCTCTCTCTCTGTCTCTCCCTCTCTCTGTGCTCTTTCAAATAAATAAAATAAATCTTAAAAAAAGGAGGAAGATCTCTATGAATTGATATTAAGTGACTTCTAGGACATACTAAAGAAAAAACAGAGTGAAAAACATTATATATTCTTCTCTTTGGCAAGGAAGGATGAGAAATGTGAACGTGGTGTATACATTTTGGAAAAATAAATAGAAAAAACAAACTTGAAATCCATTACTACAAAAGTGGGTGTAAATGAGATGGCAGAACTTTATGAGTAGTTTTATATTTGAGCTATAGAAATGCTTTACATAGTTAGAAATAAAATTTAATAAACAAAGATAGGAAATTAAAACTCTAAAGTGGAGCACAAACAGAAACAAGTAAATCTAATTATATATTAAATTATAGGGAAAATTAATTCAGGTTATTTACTTATTTTCCTTTAATTTTGTTTTTATTACTTGAGAGACAGATGGGAGAGGGCAGAGATCTCCCCACCTGCCAGTTCCCTCCCCACATGCTCACAAGGCAGATTATGTAGCCACCTGGATCTGCTGGGAGAAACGTGCGATATCTTGATCTGGCTGATTTCCAGAGGCTAGCATCCGACTTTTGTTTTCCACGAACTGCTGCAGTTTATCAGAGAGATGTTCAAACATCTCGGCCTGCGGCAGAAGCTTCTTTAGGGAGCTCTCCTTTTCCTGCTGCTGTAGACAGAGCTGTTCAAAGCGCTGGTTCACTTCCGCCAGTTTTCCCTGCAGTCCTGCTGCGGTGTTGCTGTCTGCCGTCTCCATGAATCGGGTCACCATCTCCCGGGTAGCCTCTAAGCTGCTCTTTTGTCGAGCAATGTCTTGCTTCAGTTTCTGTCAAAAAGGAGATGGCTGTCAGCTCCTGGCTCATTTATTCTAGGATATCTGAGCCACAACCTATAACACATTAATACTCTCATGGTCACTTCCTCAAGGCGGGTTGGAAGATTGCAACTGCGTTTTCAGAGTACCATGCGTCTTATCCCTTTCGTTCTCTACCCATTCCACTAAATGACTTGGCTATTGTCACTTTTCCTGAAGCTCAATGGTAGCTTGGAAATTGGGTAGAAGTATCTGTATGTGGATTAGTCAACATCTTTAAAACTTACTAGAAGATTCATGAAAATGAAGTTTTCCTATTATTTTTTCAAAATTATACAAGTATGGCACATGGCAAACACCCCTCTTTGCTAATGCTTGGGACACAGGTCTTACCGTATTAGTGGCCAGGGCTTCTTGGATCACTTCTGTCGAAAGAGAGGCCACCTGCTTCCCTTCCAGGTTTTGTTCAACTTCCCTGATGGACTGCAACAGGCTCTCTAGACTTTCCTGGACACTCTGAGATTGGGCAATTGCCTTCTGCAGCAGAGCAGAGCGCTCAGCCAGGCTACAGGAGAGTCTGTGGAAGTGACTGAGAATGGAATCTGGAAAACCAAGGCCATGAGAAGAAAGAGTGAATACTATTTTTGCTTAATGCTTTAAAAAATATTTAATTTACACATATTAAGTATAAGAACAACTGACATCAAGAGAAACAAAAGGAATAAGCTCAAAGTGTATTAGTATTGGAGTCAAATTCATTAAGCATTTTTTAAACAGAAATTATGCTAGATGTTGAGGATTAAAAATCATTACAGTGGTCCTTACTGTTCCATACTACCCATCTTGACCTTGTTATAATATGATATTTATGATATAGTATAAATTACAAATTTAAGGCTATATACAGAACAAAGGCAGAGGAAGTTACCTGACAACTAACAGTAAAAATAAAATATTAAGTGCTATGTTAGCACTTTAGCAGCTCTGCTGTAGAAAAGCCCAGAAGGAAGAGTAATTATTTCTTATCTTTTATTTTTTTCTAAGAGGTGGAAGTGGTGGTCAGGATTTTACAAAGGAAGTAACCTCTCTGGTATATATATATATATATTTTAAACCAATGATCATTTATTTATGATGTACAATATGATATCTTGAAATCTACATATATACACATACTCACAATTATGAGATGGCTAAATTATACTACTTAACACATACATTACTTCACATAATTATTACTTATTTGTGATGAGAACACTCTCAGAGTAATTTTCAAGTATACAATATATTGTTATTAACTACAGTCACCAGGATGTTATTACTCTTAGCTGCATCTTTAAGGATGAGCAAGATTTCTATCATGCATGGTAGACACTCGATAAATGTTAGTAGCTAAGCAATAGAAAAACTTCAGGCAGAATGTAATGCAGAAATGACTGGCTTGCTTTGGAAATGAAAGAAGTAGAGTACAGCTGGAAGGCGGGTGCCTGGGAGAAAAGGGTTGAGGCCAGATTGTGACGGTCCTTCCATGGTGCAAGAATGGAGTTCATTAGAGGAAGAGCTATTTGATGAGAGTCTAAATTTACTCCTGTCTATCCTCAGCCTCTAGCTTACCATCACAGACACTTACACAACACAATGAGATACAGTGTAAAACAAAGGTATATACTCAAGAGTTCAGGGAGCACTACTGCTATTACTGCTTTATACCTGTTGTTTCTTGAACATGTGTGTGATCTGGGGCTGGCTCCCCTTCAATTTCCATGAGGTCACGAGCTATTTTTTGGAGCTTTTCTACAGGTACTTGGTGCTCAGCCAGTTCCTCCTGTAACTGCTGCTTGCCCATGAAAAAGGACAAAAGAAAAACATCTGAGAAGATAATCAAAATTGATTCTAGAAACTCAGACTTAGTCAGCAGTTTTATAGAAGAAGTCTCAGTTTATCCACTGCTATAGATATTAAGATAAAGTGTTTAGGAATCAGATCTTGTCCAAGGCATCCCAACCACTGCATTTAATCTATGCAAGCATTTGGCTTTCTTTGGGGGTATTCTAAGCCACATAAGACCTTCACACCACAACAGATCCCATGTCTAGGTTTACCTTTGTCGTTAAGAGCTGCTGTTGCAGGATTCCAGGGTCAGAGGCAACAGTGTCTGAGAGGAGTTTCTCCACATTGGCCTCACAAGTCTGCATCCAGGCCTGCAGGCTGTCAGCACTGCTTTGAAACTGCTGATACTGGCTTAGCAGCATGTTCAGGTGAGAGCCCAGTCGTGCACACTGTAACACAGAATGACAGGAAAGCAGATCTATGTAATGTCAGACTAAAGAAAGCGGTTTCCTGAGCACAGGCCAAAGAAACAGGCCTGGCTTTGTTAGAGAGAACTCACTGTGACTTTAGGTAAGGGTCATGTCAGGGACCCATGGAGGACAGATTGGTGGCAATCATCTACAGTGGTCCTCATTGTTCCATACTACCCATCTTGACCTTGTTATAAACCCAGGGATATTTAATCAGTTATATGAAAAGCCACCAAAGAAAGACACATCGGGGACTGCATTTAGCCCAGCTGTTAAGCCACTGGTTGGGACACCCACACCCACATGGGAGCGCCTGGGTGTGAATCCTAGCTCTTGTTCCATTTTCTGCTAGTATGCACCTTGGCAGGCAGCATGCATTCCCGGTTCCTGGCCTCAGCCTGAGGCCTAGGGTCCTTGCAAATATGTGGGGAGTGCCAGCAGATGGCAGCTCTATCTGTCAAATAAGTAAAGCTAAAAAAATAAAAAGGACATATACAACAGGTTGCAGGCAAAGATAGAGACTGAGAGTACAAAAAGCACATTAACAGAAAACATGGGGCCAGCACTGTGGTGAAGTGGGTTAAAGTCCTAGCTGGAAGCACTGGCATCCCATATGGGCACTGGTTCGAGTCCCAGCTGCTCTACTTCAAATCCAGCTCTCTGCTACAGCTTGGGAAAGCAGCAGAGGATGGCCCAAGTCCTTGGGCCCCTGAACCCACGTGGGAGACCTGGAAGAAGTCCTGGTCCCTGGCTTCAGATTGGTTCAGCTCCAGCTGTAGCAGCCATTTGGGAGAGTGAACCAGTGCATGGAAGACCTCTCTCTCTGCTCTACCTCTCTCTGTAACTCTGCCTTTCAAATAAATAAAATAAATCTTTTAAAAACAAAGAATAAATAAGAGAGGTAAAAACTGTCTGGATTCTAAACTTTAAGAGAGAGAGTTCCTTACATAGAGAAGATAAGGATTTACCTTAGATGTTCTGTACAACTGACTTAAGCTTCCCCTGTGCTATGTCTCCTGGGAGCCCAAGATGCTGGTCAAGATACAGGAAGGTGAGCACTTTGACCTTCAGCATGAGTATAACACTCCCAATACGGTTAGAATCAGTCCTTAGCCCATGGGCCTACACACTTCGTGGTTTTTTGCACAGTTCATGGAAACCCACTGTCCTAAGGGTCTTATTCTGAGCCCCAGAAACCACCCGCAACTGTATTAGGGCTGCTGCATCAGTTTCAGCAGAGGCTGAGCAAGGCCCTCTTACCTTTGAATGAAGAGCAGTGTATCTTTCTGTTGCATCCTTCAGCTTCTCCTTCACTAAGTGTCTGGTTGCTGATGGCTCTTTGCCTTCCTCAGAGTTATTTTCTGTGTCCAAGACTTTCTGTCCTGAGATAGTCACAAATCTCAAGTCACCTTTGTGAGAAATGACATCCTCTGAGAAGCTTCCCTGCCGCTTTAGCAGGGAGGGAAGGGCTTCAGGGCTGCTGCTTCCTTTATGCATGTTCTCCAGCTCTTTCTCAGAACGTTCCAGCCAGCTTTCAAATTCTTTATGATCCTGAAGAAACTTCTGCAGCTCATCCCGGAGGGTCTGCACTTGCTTCAGGTCTGCCTCTGATTGGGCCAGGGAAGTGGCATATTGTTCCTTAAGCTCTCCTAGCTTCTCTTGCAACATCTGCCGTTCTTTGGGTTCAAGATTATGGCCATGCTGGTCCAGGAAGGCCTGAGCTGACTGGGTGGCCAGAATGAAATTCTGCTGCTGGGACAGCAATTCTTGGTGACAGGCCTGGCAAATAATACCCCCAAACAAGGACAGTCAGTAGGGAAACCACATAATTTGATTATGCCTCCAACCAGAGGTACAGAAAGGTCTCTACTTCTACTTCAATAAGCCATTGTAGATAGACAATATATAGCTCATACAAGACAAGATAAATGAATACCACAAATACATCCTAAGTAATGTCATATAGGTAATTAATGATCAGAACTGACTAGAACCTCACTCTTTTTACTAAACCAACCCAAGTGTAAGAAAATGTACAAATGGCCAACTAACAGTGATCTACGTTAACGAAAGATAATAGCTAGATAAGTCATACATATGACAATATAAAAACTGCAAAAACTTAGCTATGACATATGTTACCCATATTTCCCTGTAGACTTGCCCCTATTAGAAAAGACCTTGGGGCTGGCGCTGTGGCTCAGTTGGCTAATCCTCTGCCTGTGGCGCCGGCACCCCGGGTTCTAGTCCCGGTCAGGGTGCCGGATTCTGTCCTGGTTGCTCCTCTTCCAGACCAGCTCTCTGCTGTGGCCCAGGAGTGCAGTGGAGGATGGCCCAAGTGCTTGAGCCCTGCACCTGCATGGGAGACCAGGAGGAAGCACCTGGCTCCTGGCTTCGGATCAGTGCAGTGTGCTGGCTGCAGTGGCCATAAGGGGGGTGAACCAAAGGAAAGGAAGACCTTTCTTTGTCTCTCTCTCTCTCTCACTAACTCTGCCTGTCAAAAAAAAAGATCTTGGAAAATTTATTAGCTAGAGAGTAAATTTGACATAATGAATTTTAAAAGTAATATTTACTTTTCTTGGTAGGTGCTATTTCTATATGCTTTTATTTATTTATTTATTTTTTGACAGCCAGAGTAGACAGTGAGAGAGACAGAGAGAAAGGTCTTCCTTTTCCATTTGTTCACTCCCCAATGGCTGCTGCGGCCGGCGCACTGTGCTGATCTGAAGCCAGGAGCCAGGTGCTTCTCTCCTGGTCTCCCATGCAGGTGCAGGGCCCAAGCACTTGGGCCATCCTCCACTGCACTCCCAGGCCACAGCAGAGATCTGGACTGGAAGAGGAGCAACCGGGACAGAATCTGGCACCCCGACCGGGACTAGAACCCGGGGTGCTGGTGCTGCAGGCGGAGGATTAGCCTATTGAGCTGCAGTGCCGGCCTATTTCTATATGCTTTTATGTGAACTTCTTTCCTATTCTAATAGAATGTAAGTTCTTTGAAAATAGTTGTGGGTATTCTTTTATTTTCAAACATGAGAGACAAGGGGAGCATAGTCAGTGTTCCTGACTATCTATCTTGCTTATGCAAGTGCCTAGACTTACAGCCTACTTTCCCTCAGAATATTGTTCATTTTCATCCTGTGTCTACAGCAACCTGACAGCCCGAGCTTCTCATATCATCACAGGAAAACTGGAGTAACAACTACATCTTGCTCAAATACAGAGAAGGGGTAGTACTACAGTTTTTTCTATATAGCACCATATTCCCCATTCTTATCCTCCTACCCATCCACTTATGGGGGAGGCAGTTTCAGCCTTGGGATGGAGCTGCTGCTTGGTCAGGGTGATGGGCCAGCTAGTGGTGCCAGGAGCCTCCCTTGACAAGAGAATCATTTCTGCTCTCTGCAATGGTAAGACTGCAAGGGATTTGGGGGACATACTACATACCGCTAGAGCTTCCAAGTCTAGAGGCAGTATGCAAGATAAGAAATCCTATCAATACAAAATAAAGTAATGGCCCACACAGGCCATTCTACAGTATTCCAGCTAATCTGAATTTTCTTTGCTACAAAAGTGATACTACTAAAATATTTGTAATCTATTTATCCCATTGATTGGTTTATTTACAATGCCTGACACATGGCAGATATTCAGTATTCACTGAATGAATGAACAAAGGAATAGAGATAAATGGCGAGTAAGAAATGGTTTCTGCTTTTAAGTCTAGCATCTAGAGAGGAATACAAAGAAATAAATACAGATGAAAAATGCCATAATTCAGGAAGATTATAAGAGGAACCACAGGGGAGAAATACATATGCTTAACTCGGGAGTAGAGAATAACAGCTTCCTAGGGGAAGTGCAATGTATAAACTGGATCTGAAGGATGAATAATAGTGAACCAAGAGCTGGGCCTTTCTCTTATTTTCTGCATTGGAGAGCCAAGAAAGTTCCAAGAGTCGGCAGAGGCCCAGAGGAGAGTAGGAGCATAGTACAGTGAACAGGATGAAAAGATCAATATAGCTGTAGTGTAAAGGAAAGCGTGACTAAAGTGTAAAGAAAGATGAGAAGTGAGGTGAAATAAATAGGAACAGATATGAGGGGGAATAGGGTATAGACAGTAAACCATGTTACAGTTTGGACTCAATCTTGAAGGTGATAGGTAGCAATTAAAAGGGCTATGTAAGAATATAGCACTTAAGAAAGGTCAATCAATAGTACAGGAAATGGATTGGATGGTAAAAATCAAGAGGCAAGGAGACTGGTAGAAGCTACTACAGGGCTGGCATTGTGGCGCAGTAGGATAAGCTGCTGCCTGCGATGTCGGCATCCTATATGGGAACCAATTCCCTGCTAATGCACCTGGGAAAGCAGCAAAGGATAGGTCAAGTGCTTGGACCCCTGCACCAGTTCCTGGCTCCTGACTTTAGACTGGCCCAGCTCCAGCCATTGCTGCCATTTGGGGAGTGAACCAGTGGATGAAAGATCTCTGTCTCCATCTCCCTCCCTCTGTAACTACCTTTCCTCCCAAGAAATTAATTAATTAAATAAATAAATAAATAAATAAATAAAAGAAACTATTACAATATGTAAGTGGGGGCCAGCACTGCAGTGAAAGCCACCACCTGCAGCGCCGGCATCCCATATAGGCACCAGTTCAAGTCCCAGCTGCTTCTTCCAACCCAGCTCCCTGCTAATGTGCCTGGGAAAGCTGTGGAAGATGGCCCAAGTCCTTGGGTCCTTGCACCCATGTGGGAGACCTGGATGAAGCTTATGGCTCCTGGCTTTGCCCTGGCCTATCCCTGGCTGTTGTGGCTGTTTGGAGAGTGAACTAGCAGATGGAAGATCTCTCTCTGCCTCTTCCTCTCCCTCTCTGTAACTCTTTCAAATAAATAAACAAAACTCTAAAAAAAAAAAGTAATATAACTAAAAACTGGTAGTGGTCTAAACTATACTAATGTCTTAATGGGGATGAGGAAATGTCAATGATTTTGAATGAGATACAAGAGTCATGGGATTTAATGAGTGGTTCAATATGCAAGTGTGAGGGAGAAAAAGGAATCCAGGACTGTGTCTCATTCAGGCAATTAAGTGGGAATACAGGAAGGAGAATGTGTTTGATTGGGACATGGGTATTACAGGAAATAGGATTCCATTTTCAGGTTGAGGTGCTTGTGCTTGTAAGTTGCAATGGGCAGATTCACATACTGGGTTGAAGCTCAAGGTAGGCATTAGGGCTTGAAAGAAGTATGTACATGGAATCAATCAGTGCAGATGGTAAAGGAAAAGAAGGATGATCAGGCAGGGTAGCGCTATGGAAATCAAGGGAGACAGTGTTTCAAAGGGAGTATTTTAGAACATTAAAAAAGATAGAAACTGTGATGTGCTCACTGGATATAGGGCTGGGAATGTTGGGGGAGCTGCCTAGGGCAGAAGAGATTCTTCTCGAATAGTGAGGACAAGCTACCATTCTCACCTTCATCTTTGCACACTGCCTGTCGAGGTTCTCTGGGGCATGGCTCACCACCATGTGGCCATCAGTGGTATCCAAGGTTCTTTTCTCTGGATCAGCCCCCGGGAGCTGCTCCATCCCTGGAAGGCTGGTCTGCAGTCGTCCACAGGACGATTCCACTGAAGTCACCCAATCCAGGAGCGCATCAATCTTATTCCTGTTCTCTGCAAGTTCCTTTGCTGCTTTACTCTGAAAGTGACAGGGGTAGTCTGATGAGAAGGCCTTAGATATTCAACTATATAAGAGGTTAAATAAAAGGGGGGCAGGATTTTATGCTAAAGAAAAAGAGAGGCTCTAAGACAGGCTATAAACAGGTTTTTTTGCACATATGAAAAAATAAACAGCTTCTAAAAATCTACTGAAAATAATTATTCAAAGCAATCTCTAGATTTTTGTCTCTTAACAATGAAAAGAGCAAGTTTCAGGATTTAAGAGACTTTAAGAAAACATTCAGTGTTGCTCTCCCAGCAAATCTTCACAGAATCCTTTCTCTTGAGAGCCAAGTTTACAAACTAAGTGTTCTATTTGACTGAGATTAAATGGGAGAAATCTGCCCTCTTATAAGAGAAGAGCTACCAGATAACTGAATGTGACCACGCTACCTCTTCCCCTACCACACCAGAGCATCACTGCCACGTTATGCACTCACGTCTTCTGAAATTCATCTTTTGAGGTCTGCACTGTGGTGCAGCAGTTAAGCACTGCCTGCAACGGCAACATCCTGTATGAGTGCCAGTTAGAGTGCCAGCAAAAGATGATATAAGTGCTTGGGTCCCTGCCACCCACATGGGAGACCCAGACAGAGCTCTAAGCTCTTGGCTTTGCCCTGGCCCAGTTCCAGCTATTCAGGGCATTTGGGGAGTGAACCAATCGATGTAAGATTCTCTCTCTCTGACACTCTTTCAAATAAATAAATAAATAAATAAATCTTTTAAAAAAGGAATTCATCTTTTGGTAACTTACTTCTCTTTCCCACGATCTCTACCTCACTCATTGGTGTCAGAGTCTAAGGCTGAAGGAGTGATGGGAATTAATCTAACAGTGCTGGGTGGAGTGCAGAACCATTTGAGACTGTTTGCTCTTTGGTTTATCTCAATGCAGAATTCTCATCAAAACTATAGAGGCAGTGTGGGGACAGCTTGTGGTCCACTAGGAATCCACAGATACTTTCCACTAGTACTTTTGTATCATCAGTCTATATTCATCTTAGAAACATACCATTCACTTTTTCCTTCCCAGGATAACACTGTTCCTAAGTTCTCATTGATCTTTGATTTATAAAGATCAGAGTACTGAGCATACAGATAGCAAGCATACAGTATGTACTGCCTACCAATTACTCCTGATCTGAAGTCCTCCTGGATATTTCTTGTAAAAATAAACACTCACATACTAGCTCCTGAAGAAGCCCTTTTTGTTGATTTGCTCTATAAGGCAGCTTCCCCTTCATTAACTTTTATTTGTAGAAGTACTAAAATTTTCTTTTGAGAAAATATCAAGCAGTCTGGTTACCTTCTCAGTTTCTTGCTGTAAAGCTGAGGTCACTGCTTCCTCCAGCTCCTTCTGGGCCACCCGTGTCTGTTCCTGGAGGGCCTCATATTGTTCCTTAGCTTGACTAAGTTTTTGCTGAAGAGCTGTCAACTCCTGGGGGCTCAGTTTGGTCTGGTTCTCTTCCAGAAAGCCTTCAATGTCTTTGACAACAGTGGAAAATGAGGTGGCATGATTTTGAATGTCATCCTGTAAATCCTAAACACATAAAAACAGGGATGGCAGAGTCTTTAACCTTAGTACTTGTAAGTCCTCTAAAGGTACAAAGACTAGATAACATATCTGCATGAAGTCCTTGACTAAAGTTTGCTTAAGTTTTAAGCCCAAACCAATGTGAAGAAATTTTAAAATATTTAATTTTGAAGCAAATATTTAGTATAGACAAAAAAGCTTGCCCATAATATGATGAACAGCAGAGATTTTCATTTTGCAGTGTTATCATCAAAGAGATCATCCTTTCTATAAAGAAAATTGACAACACAATTCTAGCAGAATTCAGGCCTGCTGGTTCGCTATACTCTCTTGGTGGTCACTCATTTTCCTTATTGCAGGCTACAAAGCCCAGTATGATAGGGGTCCTGTTGATTTCTCCAACTTCAGCCTTCACTAATCTTGCATTAACACCTACATATCTTTCATTTCTGTTTAAGTGACACTTCTTCAACACAGTAGACTAGACTGGGTCTCTCTGGAAAACATTCTTATATAACTTTCCCTTTACAAATATAGCAGTTAATAATCATTATATTCACTTTATGATATACTATGTAACATCTGTTTCACCCAACTGATTGTTTCACAAGGCAAGCCAATGCCTGTATACCACTTTTGCTGGTACTAAGCACTTGACTGACACATAGTCAGTCTTCATAAATGCTTGTTGAAGGAATGAAAAAACAAACCAACTCACACTGACCTTCAAGTCACTTTTATTCTTCTGCAAAGCAGAGAGATCCTGCTGGGTGCCTCTGTCCTGCTGGCCCTCCAGTGCTCTTTCTGCCTGTCCAATCCACCTGCAAAGATCCTCCAGTTTCTGGTGACAGGTATTTTGTTGTTTCTGCAGGGTCTAATTAAAATGCAAAGGGGATCAAGAGATGATTAGTAATTCTCATCTTACAAATACAAGATAACTCCCTGAAATTTAAAAAAGGAAGGTTAGATCTCAAAGACGGAAAGTTGGTGGGAGATGAGAACAGGAAAAGGCACAGAAATCATATTCACAAAGCTCCCCTTATTTGGGCCGTCTGTTGATATGGGTCCAGGGCTAGAATGACAATTAGGGGTAATTTTGGGAGAGAATGCTTTGAGTCCAAGTTTTGGTTTGGAACCTCATTTGCTGTTATTATCTTTGGAAATGGAAAATGGAGAGCCAAATAATTGAGAATGGTGATGATAATAAATTAGTGGTTCTAATTCCTCCAAAAGAACCAGAGGAACCACTGCATACTAAGTCAAAGCAGAACTGGAGTAGGAGAAAAACCAAGAACTTGAATAATTCATAAGCTAATTGAGCTTTTTAATAATTGAGCTGACTTTATAAATCAAATGTCTCCCAAATGCAGAAACCTATTAAGTAGAATGATTATATGCCGGCCATGAGGGCCTTGATTTGGCTATTTGCAGAAGGAAACTGCCAAGAATAGCAACTGGCTCAGTCCTTTAGGTGTCTACACTGACACTAAAGGGAAAAGGCAAGGCCCAAGAGGAGAGCGGGAATATGTTTCTCTGCCTGATCCTTTCTGCAGATCTCATCTCAGCTGCATGACACTGAAGCACCTGACCGAGCAATTGAGCATGATGTGTTCTCCTGACCATCCTTCTTAAACCATTTTCCACCAGATGCTACTTCCTGATAGTGCTTTAGTCACCTGCACTTACAAACAGGTGCCCAAATTGGCCCTCTCTCCCCTCTTTAGGACAAACAGAAGGGCTCTGGAAGAAAACTCCTAAGAGCTCTTCAGCTGTAAAACAGGATCTTCATGGGTTAGGATGGGTGCAGACTGAATCTGAAAAAAGCAAAGCAAACAAGTTAACACAGAGACACACACATGCATTCAGGGCAAATACAGAGAGAAGCAGAGCATTTCTCACAATAACAAGGTTAATAAACATTGTGGAATTAATTATGTGCTCAGAGGGAATGCTCACATGCAGTTCTATCAGTGGCTGCAGCTCAGGGGCATACACTGTATCTGGGTTGGGTCTGAAGATGGCTTAGACCTATGCTACTTCATTAATGACAGCAGATTATACCACTCTAGATAAATACCTAAGAGAGGGCATGACAAATGTTTGGATTTGGAAGGTAACCTAAGTGTTTTCTTAGTATTTTATTTCAATTTCAATATAATCAAAAGAATTAAGCACCAGTGGGGAACATATGGCACTGACTAACTGGATTTGCTTTAAGTATGACTCAAAAGCTCAATTCTACTTTGTACAATATTTAATAAAGGAGCACCTGAAACAATTTTCATGATAAGACAATTCTAATATCATCTTACTGTATTACAACTTATCAAACACCAGAAATGGCATAGAGATCATTCTAGGTATTCTAAGCTTATGATGTCACTATTAATGAAATTAGGTTGAGATTTACAGGAAAAGTGTTGTATGGGAAGTTGGTATGAAGCAGATTTTCTCTTAAACATTTATTTATTTACTTGAGAGGCAGAGTTACAGACAGAGAGAGGGATAGACAGAGTTCTTCCATCTGCTGGTTCACTCTCCAAATGGCTGCAGTGGCTGGAGGTGGGTCAATCCGAAGCCAGGAGCCAGGAGCATCTTCCAGGTCTCCCATATGGCCACAGGGGCCCAAGCATTTGGGCAATCTTCTACTGCTTCCCCAGGCCATCAGCAGGGAGCTAGATTGGAAGTGGAACAGCCAGGACCTGAACCAGCACCCATATGGGATAGCATGGCTGTAGTTTGATGTTCAACCTACTACGCCACAGCACCAGCCCCAAAGTAGATTTTTTTTTTTAATGAAGCACCCCTGCTTCTGTACACTTTGCTACAATTGAGTAAGTAATGGGCACTATAAAGAAAAGTATCAGAAAATAGTAAGAATTTAAGAGGTGCTAGAAAATAACTGATTCTGAAAACAAATTTTGTCAGTTGTTTGAAAAACCCCAGAATAAAAACTGATTTCAGAACCATTCTTCTCAAGAGCTCAGATGTTAGATGCTCTTAATAGTCCTCAAAAGACTACTGAGGGGAGTGGGAGTTTGGCACAGCAGTTAAGACACCACCCATTTCAGAATGCCTGGGTTTGAGCCCTGCCCCTGCTTCTAGCTTCTCGATAGCGTGCACCCTGGGAGGCAGCAGGCGATGACTCAAGCAGTTGGGTCCCTACCACCCATGAGGACCGAGTTCCTGGCTCTTGGTTCAGTCTGCCCTAGCCCAGGCTGTTGCAGGCATTTGAGGAATAAGCCAGGGGATGTCTCTCTCCCTTCCAAATAAATAAAATTAGAAGGGGGAAAAAAGGCGGGGGAATACTGAGAGAGAAAGAGCTAGGTATACAATTGTCATCTGAAAGTCAGAGACAATGAAGGTAGTCTCGCTAGAAAGAAAACCCTTCCACATGCAATCACATATAAACACACACGTTCTTTCACACTCACACAGAGAACCAAAAACACGGCAAGAAAAACAGCCAAAACAGCTGCCTCCTGGCCTAGAGCCATACTGGCCTAAATGACATGAACTTTCAAAACTGGTAAACCCAGGCTCCTGGAATACATGGAATCTGGCCAGAAAATCCAAAGACAGAGGACATCCCAAAAAATAAACTGAGCCCAGCTGCTGGCTCAGTCTGACCTTAACCTGGGCTTCCTGCTCCACTTGTTGAAGGCGGCCCTGCAAGGCGTCCACCTGAGCTGCAGTCTGCTCCACAAGGTCCTGGAAGGACTTCTGCACTTCATTCAGAAGCCTCAGTGTCTGTCGACTCTGCTGAGGGGACAAGTCTTGGGCATGCTTGGAGACAAAAAACTGAATGTCAAAAGCAAGAGCATCCAGTTGGGATTTCCTTTCAGCCATGGGTTGTTTCAAGTCCTAAGATAAGCAGGGAAAGGAAAAAGAGAAGAGATGAAATCTCTGTTTCTATATTCTCATTTTTTAAATTGGCACTGATAGGGCCAAACTAGCCTGCAAGTCTAACTTTTGGTCTCTCCAAACTCCTCATAAATGACAATTACATTTCCTTTATTGGACCTTGATTTCCAAATGCAGTAAACTTTCAATTATTTATATTAACAGAATTACACTATGACTAATTCCAAAATTATCTACGATTTAAAAAAATTTTCTGGAAAGTATAATATGAATTTCTGGTCTAAGATGTATCTGTATAATTGTATTTTCTTAGGTTCAAGTATCTACTTGTATTTGTCCACCAGTGAGTTGCTGGTAGGCCAGTCCTGAGAAAACACATTATTTAGTTGTTAATGCTGCTCATATTTTTTTTAAAGATTTATTTTTATTTGTTTGAAAGAGAGAGAGTTAGAGTTAGAGTTAGAGTTAGAGTTAGAGAGAGAGAGAGAGAGGTCTTCTAGCCACTGGTTCACTCCCCAAATGACCTTCGATGGCCAGAACTGAGTTGATCTGAAGCCAGGAGTCAGGAGCTTCTGCTGGGTCTCCCATGCGGGTGCAGGGGCCCGAGCATTTGGGCCATCTTCCACTGCCTTTCCAGGTCATAGCAGAGAGCTGGATCAGAAGTGGAGCAGCTGGCACTCGAACCGGCAGCCATATAGGATGCTGGCGCTTCAGGCTGTTGTTTTAACCTGCTGTGCCACAGCGCTGGCCCCGCTCATACATTTTTGATCTGTTAAACATCATGTACACTTCTTGTATATTAGCTATATTGCTCTCTTAAAGTAGTAATATGGTCAAACATTAAAGTCATTTGTCTTCAGATCACCAAAAACACAAAATTTTCACATACACATTTAGTGGTCATTAACTATATTATACTGTCTGTATAAAATAAAATTAGTTAGGATATCCAGATCTCTATCACTCTAAAACTGGGAAGAGTTCTGGGAAATTATTCACAAAACAGTGCTTCCTTCACTTATGACATATGAGTTTGGGAAACTAAAAGGAAAGAAGGAAACAAGACTGTCTTGCTTTTCCCAGAAGAGAACTCATGTTAAGATATGAGGGAAGGGCACCAATGCATGAGTTGCTCTATGTTTTCATATTTCAAATTGTGTCACAGAAATTGCTTTCATACTTGTTTCTTTATATTTTAGGGAACAAATAAAGTCTGCAATTCTCTCTCCCAATGATATAGTTGGATAAGGGATATGAAAGAAGGAGGCAGGCTGCCGGTGCTGTAGTGTAGTAAGCTAAGCCTTCATCTGCGGCATCAACATCCCCTATGGGCAATGTTCAAGTTCAGGCTACTCCTCTTCCAATCCAGCTCTCTGCTTATGGCCTGTGAAAGCAGTAGGTGGTCCAAGTGCTTGGGCCCCTGCAACCAAGTGGGAGACTCCTGACTCCTGGCTTCTGGCTTTGGATTGGCCCAGCTCTGGCCATTGCAGCCATCTGGGGAGTGAACCAGTGATGGAAAACCTTTCTCTGTCTCTCCTTCCCTCTATCTCTAACTACCTTTCAAATAAAAAATAAAAATCTTTTTTTTTAAAAAAGGAGGAAGGTCAATTCTTGAAAGATAAAGAAAGATGAGTTTGCATGTAAGGTTGATGATCATGTGCAAATCTTTATGCCTGCTTCTCTTAAGATTAGGGAAAGGGGGGGGCTGGCGCCGTGGTGCAGTAGGTTAATTCTCCGCCTGTGGCGAGGGCATCTCATATGAGCGCTGGTTCTAGCCCTGGTTGCCTCTCTTCCAATCCAGCTCTCTGCTATGGCCTGGGAAAGCAGTAGAAGATGGCCCAAGTCCTTGGACCCCTGCACCCACATGGGAGACCAGGAAGAAGCACCTGGCTCCTGGCTTCGGATCAGCACAGCTCTGGCCATTGCAGTCATCTGGGGAGTGAACCAACAGAAGGAAGACATTTCTCTCGGTCTCTCCCTCTCAAAAAAAAAAAAAAAAAGACTGGGGAAAGGGAATAGGTAGAATGGGGGGGGGCATCTGTCGTTCTGCTCTGACTTTCTGAAGAGTGTAAAGAGATGGCTGATAAAGCAGTGTGAATAATAACGGACATAATTTTAAGTATAACAACAAATAAGAATAATGCTGGGTGGAAAAACTCTCATATACAGAGTCTTAACTTTTGCATTAATTAATTAATTTGGAGCATAATAGGAAGAAAAGGGGCCGGCACTGTGGCATAGTGAGTCAAATTGCTGTCTGCAGCGCCGGCATCTCATGGGAGTGTCAGTTCAAGTCCTGGTTGCTCCACTTCAGATCCAGCTATCTGCTAATCAGTGTGGGAAAGCAGTGAAAGACAACCCAAGTGCACGGGCCCCTGCACCCAGTGGGAGACTTGGAAGAAGCTCCTGGCTCCTGGCTTTGGTTCGGCCCAACTTTGGCTGTTGCGGACATTTGGAGAGTGAACTAGTGGATAGAATACCCCTCTCTCTCTCTCTCTCTCTCTCTCTCTCTCTCTCTCTGTATCTCTGACTTTCAAATAAATAAAAATAAATCTTTAAAAAAACTGGATAAAAAAAGAAAAAGAAGAAAAGCATCTCTCTAGATCAGAGTCAGCAAACTATGGATCCCTCGCCAAATGTGGCCTGCCACCTGCTTTTATGATGAAAGTTTTATTGGAACACATCACAAACATCTGTTTATGCACTATCTACATTTTAATGTTTCAAAGCGAGAGTTGAGTAATTTCAACAGAAATGGACCATTTGTGTATGGCCCTCCAAGCCTAAAATACTAATTATCTGGCTCTTTTCATAAAAGATTTGTCAATCCGTGCTCTAGATCACCAACAAAAAATTTTCCTGAAGTTGTAGGGAGCTGGGTATAGAATCAGATCTTGAGCAAAAGAAAAACTATGGAGGCTGGCGCTGTGCATAGTGGGTACACCTGCTACCTGCAGCACAGGCGTCCCATAAGGGCACCCGTTTGTGTCTTGGCTGCTCTACTTCTGATCTAGCTCCTGGTTAATGGCCTGGGAAAGCAGTGGAGGACAGCCCAAGTGCTTGGGCCCCACACCCATGTGAGAAATCCAGAAGAAGCTCCTGGCTCCTGGCTTTGGATCGGCCCAGCTCTGGCCGTTGCAGGCCTTTGGGGAGTGAACTAGCAGACAGAAAATCTCTCTTTCTCTCTCTCTAACATTGCCTTTCAAATAAACAAATAAACCTTTTTTTTTTTTTTAAAGAAAGTAATAGAGAAATTAGGGATGCTTGGACTCTCTGTGCATCACAGAACACCAGAAAGGAGAAATAATCACAATCACTGAAGTTCCAGGGTGTGATAACTCAAAAAACTAAACATAGCTGACTCTACACCTGAAGTGGAAAGCCAGGATCTTCTAAGTACAGTACAGATACTGGTTTGCCATGCAGAAAATAAAACTGATGCAAATCAAAAGACAAAAGCAAAGCTTGCTTGAGAAATCAAAGCAAGCTTGAGAATAGGTGGAGAATTTACCTCAAACTGCTGGAGGGAGTGATTCAGGCTATCAGGATCTGTCTTATTGCTGCAGCCCTTGCTGCTCAGAGTGAGACTGGTGCTGCCAACCCAGGCTCTCAGGTCCTGGAGCTTGTCTTCTAGCTGTGCATGCTGACTTAACACTGCAGTCTAAGAAAAACGGCAAGTCACATTATAAGAATTTCCAAACCTGCCAAGACTTTTGTGAGCCTTTAGTAATAAAAGCAAGACACTACCTTTTTAACTTCCATAGCATTTTGGAGGTGGAGTAGTCTGGAACTCCAAGTGTCACTCACGGAGCTGAGTGACTTTTGAAGATTCTTGGCATCTTTCTCTAGAGCCTTCAACAGTTGAGCAGGGACTTCTTGAGGCTGACTGATGATGATCTGATTCACGCACTCCAATTCCTGACTCACCAAGGTGGACAGATCCTTTAGCTCCCTGTCTAATACCTGAGGAGACACAGTGCGGTTACCTCTAAAATGAAGACTAGAAATCATTCTGTCTGGGTATCAGCTGTGAACACATGTCTTTCTCACTCATGCCTACGTGGGCTTTAGGGCTCAGAAAATGTTTTCATATAAATTCATCAGTTTATATGATTCTTGTGATCAAAAATTCATAAATTGGCTGGATAGGCATTACTATTTTAGATTTAAAGATGTGTCAGTACAGGGCCAGAGCTGTGGTGTAGCAGGTAAAGCTGCCGCTTGCAGTGCTGGCATCCCATATAGGCGCTGGTTTGAGTCTTTGCTGTTCCACTTCTGAACTAGCTCACTGCTATGGACTGGGAAAGTGGTAGAGGATGGTCCAAGTCCTTAGGCCCCTGTGCCCACGTGGGAAAACCAGAGGAAGCTCCTGGCTCCAGGATTTGGGCTGGCATGGTCCTGACCGCTATGGCCATCTGGGGAATGGACCAACGAATGGAAGACCTCTCTCTCTCCCTCTCTCCCTCCCTCTACATCTCTGTGATTTTGCCTTTCAAATGAATAAATAAATTTTAAAAAAAAGTGTCAGTACTTAAAAATGTGAACTTTTTGTCACCCAGCTGGCAAACAGCAGAGTTGGGAGGTGGATTCAGGTTTGCTGACTCAGTGCAGTGCTTCCTCCGCTACACTTGCTGACTCTCCAAGAGTGTCATTATGATTTTCTCCAAGGAGCTGTTACGCAGAATTAATGCACTGAAAGCTAAGTCAATAAAAAGGAGAACTCTTCCACTCAAAATTCCAAGGGGGCAGGAGCAAAGACCATAAAAATATTCCAAACCAGCCTTTCCACTCAGCTAGTCTATAATATTCTGATCTTCAACACAGATACCACAAATTAACTGTAGAAAAGCTTAATAGTTTTTTGAGGCTTCATCCTCGTTTCTCATTTAGCCAGCCTGCCTAAGGCTGGTTGTTGAGAGAACTGGCAAACCTCTACAGTCTGCATCCTCATTTATATGAGAAGCACAGAGATGGCACAAAAGAGACAGAGACAGAGACATCCTCCCAAACGCCTCAGTGGCTGAGGCTGGGCTGGACTGAAGCTTCCTGCATTTTTAAATTGTTATTTTATATTTTTAAACAATATTTATTTACTTGAGAGAGTTATAGACAGAGAGGAAGAGACAGACAGACAGACATACACACACACAGAGAGAGAGAGAGAGAGAGAGAGAAAGAGAGAGATCTTCCATCTTTTATCCACTGATTCACTCTGGCCAGGGCTGGTCTAGGCGGAAGCCAGGAGACCGAAATTCTACCTGGGTCTCCCATGTGGGTACAGGGGCCAAAGTAGTTGGGCCATCTTCCACTGCTTTCTCAGGTGCATTAGCAGGGAGCTGGATGGGAAGTGGAGCAGCTGGGACTAGAACCAGTGCTCATGTGGGATGCTTGTAATTGCAGGCAGCAGCTTTACCTACTGTGCCACAATGCTGGCTCCCATTTTTCTAACCTGCTTTCTAAAAACTACATTTTCCTGATGTCTTAATGGAGTTTTGGGAAATAATAGAGATTTTACATACATACATACATATATATAATTTACTGTTTTAAGCCCTCAATATTTCTTGCTTGAATTAACTGCAACACTTCCCTAACAAACCACTATGTTTGGTCAATGATCAAATTTGATCGGGGCCAGTGCTGTGGCACAGAGGGTTAACGCCCTGGCCTGAAGCGCCAGCATCTGATACGGACGCCGGTTCGAGACCTGGCTGCTCCACTTTGATCCAGCTCTCTGCTATGGCCTAGGAAAGCAGTGGAAGATGGTCCAAGTTCTTGGGCCCCTGCACCCGCACGAGAGACCCGGAGGAAGCTCCTGGATCTTGGCTCCTGGCTTCAGACTGGCGCAGCTTGAGCAGTTGCTGCCAATTGAGGAGTGAACCAGCAGATGGAAGACCTCCCTCTCCCTCTCTCTCTCTCTGCCTCTCCTCTTCTGTGTAACTCTGACTTTCAAATAAATCAATAAATCTTAAAAAAAAAAAAAGTGATCAATCCCAGATCACATGAATAAAAAAGGTGGTAATCAGATTCATAGCCAAGTCTGTCCAGTCTGTTCAAGTCTAGCCCTTACAAATCTTGTATGGTTCTCCAAACCTAGCCCATGCCACAGTCTGACAAGGGTCTGAGAGTGTTTACCCAGGAATAATCAAGTGACAAGTAGATCCTTTTAAGTCTTGAAATTTTCAAGAAAGATGGAAGCAACTATTCCAAAGTGTAGGCCTGCTGAAAGTCTCCGGGAACCTACCTCAGCCTGACACAGCAGATCCTGCAGTTTTGCCAGGTCTAGTTCCAAAGGCTGAATCTGTCTGGTCCTCATCTCAATGTTCCGTAACAGAGAAAGATAGGATACCAGCATCTCATCATGTTCTAAACAGAGTCGTCGATTAAATACATTCTGGGGAGCCAAAAAGGAAACTCACTCAGTTCTGGTATTCTCCTTTAAGGTCAACTTTTAAAATCAAGCAGAGTTTCTTTATAGACACACAGAAATAAGCAATTTTCACTAAAATCTATGAGATAAAAATACATTATTTCTTCTATTTCAAACCAATAGGCAAAACTGATTTTCTTAATTTTCTCAGAGCAGAAGCCTATCATTTTCTTTTCTTTTTTTTTTCATTTTTTTATTTTATTTATTTATTTTTATTTAATAAATATGAATTTACAAAGTGCAACTTTTGTATTGTTGTGGCTCCCCCCACCAACCTCCCTCCCTCCCGCGGCCCTCCCCTTTTCCACTCCCTCTCCCATCCCGCCCTTCATCGAGTTTCATTTTCAATTACCTTCATATACAGAAGATCAACTTAGTATACACTAAGCGAGGATTTCAACAGGCTGCCCTCACACAACCGCACAAGGTATAGGGCATTGTTCGACTAGTAGTGTGTCTTTAAGTTTCATAGTAAAACACATTAAGGACAGAGATCCTACATGGGGAGCCTGTACCCAGTGACTCCCGTTGTTGATTTAACAATTGGCACTCTTATTTATGACATCAGCAATCACCCGAAACTCTTGCTATGAGCTGTCTAGGCTATGGAAGCCCCTTGAGTTCACCAACTCTGAACTTGTTTAGTCAAGGCCACATCACAGTGGAGGTTCCTTCCTCCCTTCAGAGAAAGGCGCCTCCGTCCTTGATGGCCTGTTCCTTCTGCTGGGGTCTTGTTCACCAGGATCTTTCATTTAGATTGCTTTTTGCCAGCGTGTCATGAGAAGCCTATCATTTTTAATATACAAGTATCATTTTAGCAAAATGTTAAAGGCTATTCTAATCTCAGTAGTATCATCTCAGTATTTCAAATTAGCTCCAATGTTAGTTTCTAATTTAAAATGCTCGCACATTTCAGAAGGATGTTTACAGCTGCTGGCTGATTTTCCAAAAACCGTATTACAAGCAGATGATGAATTTTGTCTTGGAGAAGCACCTACTGGCCTACAATGTAAATATGCATATTGTTATATGTATGTAGACTCTATCCAGTTAAGAATTTTAGAATTAGCCTAGTTCTATCTAACAAATAAAATAAAAATGCAAACATACTCGGAAACTTACTTGAGTCGCTCGGAAGGGCTCGAGATTTGCACCTTCATTTCCTTTTCCTAGAGGTGCAGTCGTGAAGGAAGTCTGTTCAATAACAGGGCTCTGTCTGAGCTTTTCCTGTGGTGTCTTCTCATCCATCTTCTTCACAGAATATGATGCTAGGGTCATTGGCCTCTCTTCACTGGTCTCTGGAGTGGTAGGACTAAACAGGATATCCTGTTGCCTTGTACTTTCTTTTTGAGACACATCTTTGGGTAGTTTCTCTGGAAGAATGGTTACCAAGACAGTGGGACCTCTCTGGGTCACTGTACCTTCAAGAGACTCTGCTTTTGAACCTGTAACTAGAGGGTTTGCCGCTTCTGGAAATTTCTCCCTAGCTATTTCCTGAGTTGTTGCAAGTTCATAATTACCTTTGCAACCCTGATGATAAAGACCTTTTCCATCTAAGTCTAGATAACTACTTTCTTTTGGATTTACTTTATAAACTATAATTTCTTCCAATTCAGAAGGTCTTGTTGAATTGAAAGGAACTTCTTGGTATGACTTTTCTTCATATTCATTAGATGAGAAAATAAGATCTTTAGTTTCCTTAGTTTTAGAAGTAACACAAGAATCTTGATAATAGTTAGGCTGCAGTCCAGTGGTTGCTTGGGAAGTCTTGTCTACTTTGGAAATTTGGGATGTGTCTGTAAATTGGGTTTTTCCAACTGAATCCTGGTAGTGTAATTCTTCAGGTCTTGGGATCACAGAAGAGAACAGTTCTCTAGAGACCCCACTAGTAATTTCTTGAGATAAATTTGCTTCTGGTTTTAAAGTCAAATAGGGGCTTACATTTTTTAATTCCCCTACATTGACCTGTTCAGAGCCGAAGAATGTTAAACTATCTTGATTCTGTACAGAAATATTTTTGGGTATCAGCTGGGAAGAAGAGTTTTCAATTTTGCAAACAACAGAAAATCCCTTCTCTCTAATGGTCTCTTTCCCCTTTTCACTTGCAGTCATTTCCACAGGTTGACTCTTTATAGCAGAATCAGGCTCATCTCCAATGGCAATTTCCTGATTCAACTCTTCTTCAGAAAGAACTGCTGGCTTGCATATTTTTACACTTTCTTCTACAATCATCTTCTTCTCTCTCATACTTCTCACACTTGTATTCACTGGTTGCTCACTCAGCAATTTGCCTGACATTTCAGGATCTGATTCTTGTATACCTGAAAGCATTTCCCTTTGATTTTCCCTTACGTCTTCAGAATCTAGACGTGGAGCAGATGGCTTCAAATGAGTGATAATTTCTATTTGTGTCATTATTTCTTGGTCTTCATTTCTATTTTTTTCCTTGTTATGTCTAGCCCCTTCCTTGAATTTAAAATCACGAACTTTTGAGTGGGGGTGTGTCACTGAAACTTGGCCCAAGGGTTCACGTTTAGGATCACTCAGAGTTATCGTGCTGACAGATTCTCTAGCATCTGGAGGAGTTCTGTGCGGATCTTGATCCTTGTGCTCCAATTCCTTTAATGAAATTTCCCTGCTCATTTTTACCTGCTTTCCATGAGAAACTTTCACTTTAAACTTTTCTGGTGCAGACTCATTTTTTACTTGAAATAATCTCTTGTTTTCTCCTTTATCACAACTCATTTGAGCATTCTCATTACAAGCCACCACTACCTCCTTTCTTGGAAATTCATCCTTTAATTCACATACTTTAGTTCCATCTTGCTTTTCAAACTGAACTCTGTGATCACTGGACTCCAAAGTATCTATTTTGATCATAGTTGCCAGTTCAGGACTGATAAATCTTTTTTCAATGGCTTCCTCTAAAGTCACTCTCTGATCACTAAATATGTCAACAATCCCTCCATTTAACACCTGATGAGATGCAATAATTCTAGCCATGTTTTCATCCACCAGTTTCTGTTCCAAAGCTGATGCCAATGTCAGTCTTTTTCCTGTGGCAGTATCTATGATTCCACCAGTATTTGCCTGAGCTTCCAGAACCTTCAGTGTAGATTCGAAGTCTACCTTTCCAAGCTGAATTGCTTCAGACAAGGTAAGTACTTTGTCACTCACTTCATCTTTGATGTCTGAGAAAGGAATTACTTCTAGATACCTCTGTCCAGATTCAATATCAATCTTACATTTCTTTACTAGTTCTGAGTAGGGAACAATTCTATAACTCTCAGGATCTACAATTCCATGCACCATTCCTGAAGATACTACTGCTTTGTTAGTTAACAACCCTTCTTTTTTAGCTTCTGCCAAGGTCAATCTCTGAGAAGAAATGAGATCCACAAAATTTTCAGTAAAGGCCTGAACTTCTTGGATTTCTCTTTTCAAATCTGGGTTAACAAGACCTAATTCTATGGCTTCAGGTAGAGAAATAGTTTCCTTTGTCTCAGGATGGAAAAATTGATGGACATTTAAGTTCTCAACTTTTTTGAGTTGCTTGGCTAAATCTTCACTGATCAAGCCACGCTGAAAGGCATTATCAACAGAAAGTCTCATTCCAGAGGTGTGGTGAATGATACCTCCATCTACCACTTGCTTAGTCAACAAATGAAGAGCTTCCTCTCTATCTAAGAGGCCTCTGTCCATGGACTCTACAACTGTCAAGGGGGCTTTCCTGTCAGGGTCCATAAGTCCTGTTGTTTCCATCTGGAGGCTAATCAATCTCTCTCTAACTGTTTTTCCAGCATCTCTGCCTTTGACAGCTTTCTCCAGCTTTATAAGCTCTGTCTGGTCAACACTGTCCACCAAGCCAAGATTTGAGGCCAAAGTTACTGAAACTTTTTTCCCTCGTTTCAGGTCAACAATTCCACCAGTCACCACCTGCCCCTCTAAAATTCTGGTGGCTGTTTCCTTGTCAAGAAGTCCGACTGCAACTGCATCCTTTACAGAGCACAGTGTGTGGGTACGGGGGTCTAAGACGCCACTGACGGCTTTGTCTGCCATGAGGACTTTATGCAATAATTTCTCATCCATCAGCCCTTCATCAATGACTTCTTCAGTTGTCAGAGACTCAAAGGTCTGAGAGTCAAAGAAACCCCGGAACATGTTCAGCTTTCCCATAAGCTTCACTGCCGTGTGGCTGGGCATGATGCCTTGAGCTACTGCTTCATTTAGTAAGAGCTTTTCACCGGTCTGTTCATGAAATATACCACCTTTTTTGAGCTGTGCAGATAATAAATTTAAGGTAGCTTCTTCAGGCAATTCTGAGGGATGACTGCATGACTGGGAAGTTTCAATCCCATCATCTTCCTCATTGGTCTTTTCTAACACCTTGATACAAGTATCTGAAATGTTTGCTTCTTCTTGGCTTTGTTTATGGTCATCCCTAGACAAAGATGTTTTATTTAACACTTTCTGTTTGTCTGGACAATGAATATTCATATCTTTTTCAGACTTTGGTTCTGATTTTAAGCCTAGCGTTTTCTCTACCTGAAATTGTGACTTTTTGCTTTGGGGTTTTATGAGTGGTTCTCCAGTTTCATCTGGAATACATTTAATCTCAAGAGGGTTTGCTAGTTCTTTCTGACAAGTAAATGAAATCTTTCTGAGAGCCTGCCATTCTTCCTTTGGTGTTTCAATAGACAGAAGGTCTTCGTCAACCACCGAGGGTACGCTTTCTGTCTCCTCAGGAGGTACCGTCAGGAGTCCTTTGCTGACAATATCTCTGGTAGACATTTCTGTGTGGCTTTGTTTTTTGACACCTATCAACTGTTTTTGCAACTCTGACTTGACTTGACTTAGGACCTC
Organism: Oryctolagus cuniculus; assembly: GCF_051225735.1. Taxonomy (NCBI): domain Eukaryota; kingdom Metazoa; phylum Chordata; class Mammalia; order Lagomorpha; family Leporidae; genus Oryctolagus; species Oryctolagus cuniculus. The sequence goes on from NC_142873.1 coordinate 134,291,241, forward strand.
CAAAGTGCCAACAGCTGGATTTCTCACTCTTTCTTCCCCTACAAACAGATCCTTTTCAGGGTTCTCTACAGAAGGACATGCTATTTCTCCAGCAGCCTTTTTGCCTTTTACTTCAGTGTGAGCTTTCTGATCAGAGTATTCTTCATTCTGAGACGAAAACTGGAATTCATCATGTCTCACAGTCAACCCATCACTGAAAGTTTCTGTGATTTTCACATTAGCTGATTCTTGGAATTCCTCAGGAGTTCTTAGTCCTTGAGGCCCAGTCCCAGACACTGCTGGAGCACTTGTTTGAGCTTCATCTCGGGATGCTAATGTCTGCATCAGCTCTTTATCTAACAGCAGCAGCCTCTGTCCATTCCGCACGTTAATGTAGCTGTGAGTCATCAGCTGAAACAATAGCTTCTCCCTCTGGTTTGCTACACCCTCAGTTTGGTCCTTGTTGCATGGCAGAGCTGCTGCTCCAGAGTTAATGCTCAAGTTGTTTTGTTCTGAAGAGTCTGCTAATTGCATGTGAGGCATCACATCTGGTATACAAACTGATTTTAAGTTATTGGCAAGATCTTTGTCCAAGATACCGTTTTCTATTGCTTTCTCCCAGGAACAAATCTCTGTGGTTGCTGGTAAAAATAGAGCCTTAATATGTTGCCGATTGCTAAGGATTTGATGTGCTAAATCAGTAGACACAATACCTTGCTCTAGGGCATCTGTAATTGGGAGGATCTCTCCAGATTCAGGCCACAGTAATCCCATAAATGACCACAGGGACTCCAGAATCACAAGAGCAATCTTGGCAGCTACCAGGTCATTGCTCACTGCTTCATCTACTGTCAGCCTCTGTCCAGTGACAGTGTCTATGATGCCTCCTGTCTGAAGCTGCCTTATGAGAATAGCACAGGCCATATCTTGGTCAATCAAATTATGTCTTACAGCCTCATGCACCGTGAGTCTGTGTCCTGTTCTTGGATCTACTATGCCACCAGCAAAAAGCTGAGCTTCTAGTAGTCGGACAGTGACCTGCCTATCTATTAGCCCTTCCTGAACTGCTCGGAAAATGCTGACTTTTCGGCCTGATTTCAAGCTCACCATTCCACCTGCCAATTGCTTGACAGGTAGCAATTTCAACCCTGATTCCTGGTGGACAATACATCTCTGCATCAGATCCAGCAAACCGATTTTCTCAGCTGTATTGGGGTCTATCAAATTCTTGGATGATCTCAGGTGAGACTCTAACACTGAATGAAGCCAGGCAGAAATGAAGCCTTGATGAAAAGCCTCTTCCAGATTAATGCAGTTCTCACCAGGGGATAGACTGAAACCTCCGGCTGCCAGGTAAGCTTCTAAGATTTTGAGTCCAACTTTCTCACTGATTATCCTCTTTTCAATTGCTTCCACCACAGAAAGAGGGCCTTGGCTTTTAGTAAACCTGTGTATTAAGAACAGGGTATCCTGTAGCTCCTGGAGCTGCTGGTACATCTGGGAATTAATGAGGTTTCTGGCTAAGCCCTCCTCCAAAGAGAGCTTTTCACTGGTCTCAGGGGCAATGAGGCCAGACGTGATAACTTGGGATTCCAGGAGGACAAGGCCTGTGTCTTGGTCAATGAGGCCTTTTTGCATGGCTCTGAAGATGGGAAATATCTCCACTGTGCCTAGGTCAATCACCCCAGCAACTGCTCTGCAACCCTAAAAAAAAATGAAAAAGAAAACTGAATCAGAGCCAATGGCAGAGCACAGCTGTTGAAAGAAGTAACATATACAATTCTGAACACAAGAAAAACCTATTCTAAATAAACCTCAACATGTCGGAAATATTCTGAAGCAAGCCTGGCAGTGTTAATGTTAAAAAAGAACGTTTCTAAACTGCAGGATGTTTAACAAGGCTAGAAGTTCACAGGTTACTTGAGGAATGGTAGCATTAAGCATATCTAAATAACAAGCTCTATAAAGTGGCAGCAGTGAAAGTGAGAGGACAGCTATTTCTAAGACTAAACCATCAAAAACTGATGAATACCCTTTCCCAAAGACTGAGAATTCAATCCCACATGACAACTTCTTGGTGTTACAACCCATGCAGAACACTGTGGAAATAGCACTTTCCTGTTGATGCACAGGACTGGTCCATAGGATGAGAGGAGAGATTTAAGCAGCCCAGCACTCACAGAACAGTTGTGCATGCCTGTAAGTGGGCCTGTGAACACTACTCAAGCAACTGTCCAACAGTTGGGACAGCCACACTCGTGGAAGCCAATGTTAGCTTCTCCCAAGGCAATAGCCTCAAGTAAATTTGTTCTAGGACTAGGAAGTAGCAAGTCAAGGAAGGGACAGAGCAGGGACCCTTGCCTCTGGAACCACCAGTAACTTTTCTTCTGGTCAAGGCTGGAACAGGCAGTACAATATGATGACAGCTACCACCCATTATGAAATTTATTGAGCAATGATATTTAAGCTTCACAATCCTATGAAAAGAAGTGTTTTAATCTTTAATTTGCAGAAAGAAAATGAGGCATGGAGAGGTTAGGTAACTTGTCCCACATCACAAAACTAGTGAGTTTCCAGAAGCAATCTAAGGTCTGCCTCAAAATCTTGTGCTATTATACTGCCTCTCCAGCAGTTCCAGAGGAGCACAGAGAACAAGAAAAGGAGTCTTATTTGACACAGGAGTTAGGTCCTACAGTCAGTGAATAAGGCAAACCTTACACACTGTCAAAGTTACCCTTGCAAATCCCAGAAACAACCCCAACAGAATTCCCATTTTAAAACCTTTTATGACAAAGTGATAGAATACAGATTTTAAATCACCAAGTGTATAACCACTTGATACATTTCATCACTTTTATTATTAACTTTTCAACTCTTCTTGTTTGCATTTATTATCTCCATTTGATACAGATGATTCTATTTACCCCTCTTTGGTCAGCGTTACTTTCTTGTCCTTATTTAACTCTAATTTATCTGTCGAGAATCTTGTTAAGTCAATGCCAATCACTTCCTGTCTCTTAAATGCATTTCATTCTATCTCAGTGAGGAAGAAGAGAGCCCCCTAACAGCAGAGACTTTGCCCATTCAGGTCTAGGAACAGTGCCTGCAGTTCAATAGATATCTGATGAACAAAGGAATAAATGGGGGGCCGGTGCTGTGGTGTAGAGGGTAAAGCTGCTGCCTGCAGTGCTGGCATCCCATATGGGCATTGGTTCAAATCCTGGCTGCTCCACTTCTGATTCAGCTCCTTGCTATCACCTGGGAAAGCAGTAGAAGATGGCCCAAGTCCTTGGGCCCCTGCCCCCACATGGGAGACCCGGAAGAAGCTCCTGGCTCCTGGCTTCAGATCGGTGTAGCTCCCACCGTTGCAGTGAACTGGGGAGTTAACCAGCGGATGGAAGACCTCTCTCCTCTCTGCCTCTCCTTCTCTCTCTGTGTGTAACTCTTTCAAATAAATAAATAAATCTTAAAAAGGAATAAATGGGTATGTTGAAAGAAAACCCTTCAAGTCATTAAGCCATTTCCTTTGGATTTTTTTTTTTTTTTTTTTTTTGACAGGCAGAGTGGACAGTGAGAGAGAGAGAGAGAGAAAGGTCTTCCTTTTGCCGTTGGTTCACCCTCCAATGGCCGCCGCTGCAGCCGGCGCACCGCGCTGATCCGATGGCAGGAGCCAGGATCCAGGTGCTTTTCCTGGTCTCCCATGGGGTGCAGGGCCCAAGCACCTGGGCCATCCTCCACTGCACTCCCTGGCCATAGCAGAGAGCTGGCCTGGAAGAGGGGCAACCGGGACAGAATCCGGCGCCCCGACCGGGACTAGAACCCGGTGTGCCGGCGCCGCAAGGTGGAGGATTAGCCTATTGAGCCACGGCGCCGGCCTCCTTTGGATTTTAAAAACATGCACTGAGGATTCCATGCTTGATAGGTTTTAAAGGAGAATGTAGAATGGTCAGCAAATGAAGGAATGGCACGATTGACTCTGACCTCTATTCCAGTGTATGAGGCTACTTCAAAAAGGTCACAGAACAATGGAATTAAAAGATGTTTATTTTGGTGCAAGATATTTTGAAATTCCTGCATACATGGAATCATCAAATGGCTGCAAAAGAAGGGCTGGGCCAGGAGCCAGGAATTCCTTCCTGGTCTCCCACATGGGTGGCAGGGGATCAATAACTCAGGCCATCCTCATCCTCCATCCTCCAATGTCTTCTCAGGTACATTAGCAGGAAGCTGGATGGGAAGCAGAGCAGCTGGGACTCAAGACTGGTTCTCTTGATATGAACCCTGGCATTGCAAGAGGTGGCTTAACCTGCTGTGCCATAACACTGGGCCACAAACTTCTTGATATGCCCTTATATAATGTTTAATTAGTGGAATAATCAACTGAGTTTGCCCACTATTTTATAATGTTGTTTGCTATTCTGCTTTCTTCGTTTTCTGACACAAAATGTAGAGTTCAATTTATGTGTATATTATGCAAATTTACTGTGTCTATTTTACAGAAGTTGAAACAAAAAGCTCACCAGCATCAGGCTCTTTGAGATACCTGAAAAATTCCTTTTAGAAAATCCATAGAAGGACTACTCAGAAACAGACAATATGACAAAGCAAAAGATTCTCCTGTGAGATTCCTGAGTCTCAGAAAAGCTGACATGGAAGAAATTTAGCCAAAGAGAAAAGATTACACTGTTCCTTCCAACACCCGCACAATGTGAGGACAGGCAGGAAGCACTGAGCTGGGAAGTAATCCAGAAAAATCCATTTCAGTCCTACCAAACATGGACATTCTGACCTAACCACGCATTAAAAGACAGGGAGAGGAGGAAAGAGAACATAAACGGCTTCTACTTACCAGAGTTGCAGGGCGTGCACGCCTTGGGCAGACAAGAGAGAGAGCCTTACGGAGCAGCTCAGCCGTGTCACACATACAGTGTAAGCTTGGTGTTAGCGTCCAGCATGCGACTGTTTTTTGGTTTTTATTTATTTATTTTTTTTTCAAAAAAGAACCCCAAACAGGTCGTCCTCTTTTCCCTTTGTGCATTTGTGCTTAAACTCCAAAGGGTTAGTGAAACTTAGAAGCAAGGATGTCAGTTAATCAGAACACTATTCACACGAAACACGCACAGTACAGGGACACATCATGCTCAATGCAGTGGTGCTCAGCAGCTTGCCTTTCTTTCCTTTTTTCTCCCCCATCTCGTTCCTGCCCCACTTTTTAACTTTCAAAATGAGAACTGGTTGTTCTCTGCAAGCAATTGTTAAAACTTTTCACATACTCCCTTATATGGTGAAGCAACAAGCCATTAGATGTGGGCTACCTTACACAGAGAATGCAACACCAGCACATTCTTTTTGGAAATACACCATCAAATCATAGCTGGTCCTGTCTTGTGCTCTTTGTAAATGTAGCTCCTGTTGCATACATCTAATATCCAAGGATCAGAATCAAGGCACATTATATCTGAAGATTACTTTAAGTATTAACTGGACCAAATTTGATTACCACATGAGCTGAAATTTTGACCTGCCCGACATAAGTTGGCCATTGCTTCACAACATAGGAAATAAGCAGGCAAACACACATATACACCCCAGAGACACATGTATATAATATGGTGAGTGTACACATACACATAAGGATCCAGAAAGGACTCAGGACAACCAGCAGGAGCTATAATGACGTCCACATGGTCTGGGAAATGAACATGGAGTAGGAACTGGTAAGGATGCCACATGATGGGATGGGATGGGTGAGGGAACCAGCGTCTCAGTCAGTGAAGCTAATCTAACAGTTTGCTTTGAAACTGAACATTTCCCCTTGTTTGCTATATGGAGGAAAGAGGTCTATAGCTTTTTCTTCTCCGTACCCAGATATCTTGGCTACCAGGTTTTGGGGGCAAGGCCATAAAGAAGTAATCTTTTCCCCTGTGACCATATATTATATAGAATATATGTGCTCCCTGACTTGTCTGCCACAAAATGGCAGACAACAATAAAGGTGGAATAGGTCTAAAAGCTGAGCCATGAGTGCCTTCTAGTGTGTTTGACTGACCAACACATCGTGGAACCCCAGTAAAGAAACGCAAGACAAATGGCTGCTAAGGTGAGGTTAAGAATTAAATTACACTGGTCATGGGTAGCTAGTGATCATGACTCTCAATCAGCAAAGCTGCTTTCATACATTACAGATACCCTCCCAGTATTTAGCATTTAAAACTAAAAGTACCTTTTGCTCAGTCTGCTGAGCCAATTGGCTCTGAAGTTGCTGAAGCTGGTTTGCAGAACCGTCACAAAGGTCATGGTAAGCCTTATTCAGGCCACTCAGTTGCTCAGATATCTGTTCCTTCTCTTTTTCTGAGAGCCTGGAAAATGAAGCAGCACAGGGGAAAAAAAATCTCAAAAATTTCCTCTAACGCTTCAGAACTGTTACTTCTTTGACATGGATGGATTATGTGGTCATTCTTCCATATCCACTGACAACTCTGGCATCTTGGTCACTGTTTTTCTATCTCACATAAAGTACTACTCTTGGTGATGAAAATGCTATGTCACCTCTCTGGTGACGGAGATCGATCCGAATGACCTCCTCTCCACTTTAGTCACACCCTTTCATAGCAAACTTAGACCCTGCCATCATCAGAAGTAACTACACTTCTGAAATAATAAACTTAAGAATCTACTACATGATTACAGCCCTACCTTTGTTTCATATTTCTTTACCTCTTTTATACTTATTCTCTTTTAAAATAGAAATATTTTAAATAACAGAAGAACATAAGAGAACTCTCACTTATCCATTACCCATCTATCCAACTTTACAAAATTTTACTCTTTTGCCATATTTGCTTTAGACTCTAAGAAAGAAGACATTACTGAAATAATTAAGCCTGCTGTGTATTGGTCACCAAGACCATTCCTTTTCCTTTCTTGCCAGAGGAAACCACCTCTTGAATATGGTGTATCTTACAACTTGCTTTTATCATTCTATACTACTTTTTTAAAGATTGATTTTACCCGAAAGGCAGAGTTATAGAGACAGGGAGGGGGAGAGAGAGAGAGAGAGAGAGAGAGAGAGAGAGATCTTCCACCTGCTGGTTCACTCTCCAAATAGCCCCAATGGCTGGAGCTTGGCCAGGCCACAGCCAGGAACTTCATCTGCGTCTCCCACATGGGTGGCAGGGGCACAAGTACTTGAGCTATCTTCCATAGGGAGATGGACCAGAAGTGGAGCAGCTGGGACTAGAACTGGTACCCATATGAGATGCCAGTGTCACAGGTACCAGCTTAACCCACTACACCAAACACCAGCCCCTTACATTTCTTTTTTTCTTCTTCTTTTTTTTTTTTTTTTTTTTTTAATTTAGTTGAAAGGGAACAGAGCAACGGGGGGTGGGTGGGAGAGAGACAGCTATTCAATCTGCCAATTCACTCCCCCCAATGGCTATAATGACAGGCTGTGCCAGACTGAAGCTAGGAGCCAGGAACTCCATCTGGGTCTTCCTTGTTGGTGACAGGGCCCAAGTACTGGAGTCACCATCTGCTGCTTCCCAGACTCATTAGAAGGAATCTGGATCAGAAGTGGTGCAGCCAGGACTCAAATCAGCACTCTAGTATGGAATACAGGCATTGCAAGCAGTAACTTAACCTGCTGCACCACAATGCCACCCCCACATTGTATTTCCAAGAATGAATTATGCTGACTCATATTAGAACTATCTATCTACTCTGAGATTTCCCAAGGCTTCCTTGACTCCTCTGTTTTCTCTTAATCTTTTAGTCCTCTCTGCTATGTTCAGTTTCTTCCCTTTGGAGTTCAGATCTCCCAGTACATCTTCTTAATCAGCTCTCTACTATTATTCTTGCTCTTTCCAGTCACTGATCTGATAAAGCCTCAGTCTCAGATCAATCACACTGGGCTTCTCTGCTCCCACATCCAGGCCAATAAATACATCCAGCAAGGGGGGAAAGTCCTGCAACCATGCAGAGATCCTACTGGTTTCCAACCTCAACTGAGCCTCATTCCTTCCTGACAATCCTCTGGCAACTTCCCAGTCAAGCCCCTTGCTTTTCCCCTTAGCCTCCCTCTCACTTTCAGGAAATCCCTCTGCCTATTTCAAAGAGAAAATACCGACCACTAGACATTAATTCTCTCATTTTCTGGCTCCCGTCCTGACAAATTTACCTCTTTCCGTACCTTTATTAATTTCCTATCCCTGTTACACCAGAGGAAATGTTGTCCCACCTCCTATTTAAGTTTGTGCTTTCTTTCCACTGGTGAATTTCATCCTCTCACACCCTCTGAAGAATTTCATTATCTTTCCCCTCCCCTTTTTTTTAAAAAAAAGATTTTATTTATTTATTTATTTGAGAAGTAGAGTTACAGTGAGAGGGAGAGCAGAGAGAAAGGTCTTCCATCCTCTGGTTCATTCCCTAAATGGCTGCAACGGCCAGAGCTGCACTGATCTGAAGCCAGGAGCTTCCTCCAGGTCTCCCACGTGGGTGCAAGGGCACAAGGATCTAGGCCCTCGTCTACTACTTTCCCAGGCCATAGCAGAGAGATGGATTGCGAGAGGAGCGGCCAGGACTAGACCCACTGCCCATATGGGATGCCAGCATTGGAGGTGGAGGCTTAATCTACTGAGCCTTAGCACTGGCCCCGGCCAAGCTTCTTAAAAGAGCACTTTAATTTTTCTATCATGAACTTCCTCACCTCTCATATGCTATTCCTCTTACTAAATCTGGCATTATTACCTACTTTCTCACCAGAGACTTCCAACTTGCCAAATTTAATAGACACTTCTCAATTTTTCTTAACTTCAGAGTACTCCCTTCTTTTTGGAACTTCGTTCTCTTGGGTCCTGAGTTATCATTCGAAGTTTCCTTTTCCTTCTCTGAGTTTTCCTTTATAGCAGGCTGAGAAACTCTGAAAACCGCTTTCAAGTTAATCTTGCCTTATGGTTCTGCCATTAATCCTAAGCTTATATATGCACCTGCCCTTTAGACATCTTTAGTAGAACTACATAAGGCAGGCCGGCGCTGCGGCTCACTAAGCTAATCCTCCACTTGTGGCGGCAGCACACCGGGTTCTAGTCCCGGTCGGGGCGCCGGATTCTGTCCCAGTTGCCCCTCTTCCAGGCCAGTTCTCTGTTGTGGCCAGGGAGTGCAGTGGAGGATGGCCCAAGTCCTTGGGCCCTGCACCCGCACAGGAGACCAGGAGAAGCATCTGGCTTCGGATCAGCGCAGTGCACTGGCCGCAACGTGCCGACCGCGGCGGCCATTGGAGGGTGAACCAACGGCAAAGGAAGACCTTTCTCTCTGTCTCTCTCTCTCACTGTCCACTCTGCCTGTTAAAAAAATAAATTAATAAAAAAAGAACTACATAAGGCAAAAAAATTAATGCAGTAAATATTTTCCTTTTTTAAAAAAAGATTTATTTATTTATTTATTTGAAAGTCAGAGTTACACAGAGAGGAGAGGCAGAGAGAGAGAGAGAGAGAGAGAGAGAGAGAGAGAGAAAGAGAGGGAGGTCTTCCATCCGATGGTTCACTCCCCAGTTCACTGCAATGGTGGGAGCTACACCGATCTGAAGCCAAGAGCCAGGAGCTTCTTCCGGATCTCCCACGCAGGTGCAGGGGCCCAAGGACTTGGGCCATCTTCTACTGTTTTCTCAGGCCATAGCAGAGAACTGGATCAGAAGTGGAGCAGCTGGGTCTCGAACCAGTGCCCATATGGGATGTCAGCGCTTCAGACCAGGGCATTAACCCGCTGCATCACAGCGCCAGCCCCGCAGTAAATATTTTCTAGATATTTCAGCTCTGATGTCCTACATGTTTTTCACACTCACAGTATCCAAAAACCAAATTCACCCTCTTCTCTCTCAAACTACTCTATCTCCTTTGTTCTCTACCTTAGTGTCATTATCATACAACCAGTGGCTTAAGCCAGAAGCCTGGCCATTCTATCTGTTGATTTTCATTTATTATTAAAACTTAATACCTGGGGCTGGTGCCGTGGCTCACTTGGTTAATCCTCTGCCTGTGGCACTGGCATCCCATATGGGCGCCAGTTCTAGTCCTGGTTGCTCCTCTTCCAGGCCAGCTCTCTGCTGTGGCCCGGGAAGGCAGTGGAGGATGGCCCAAGTGCTTGGGCCCTGCACCCACATGGGAGACCAGGAGGAAGCACCTGGCTCTTGGCTTCGGATTGGCGTAGCTCCGGCCGTAGTGGCCATTTGGGAGATGAACCAACGGAAGGAAGACCTTTTTCTCTGTCTCTCTCACTGTCTATAACTCTACCTGTCAAACAAATAAATAAATAAATAATTCTATTTGGAAAAAAAAAAAAAAAAACTTAATACCCACCACCCTTGATAGAACTTGAATCTCTGTCTTCTCTTTTCCACCCTGCCTCATTTCTCACCCACTGTCAACCCATCTCTAAATAACTACTGTAGCAGCCCTAAACAAAATGCAGTTATGTTTAAAAACCTTCACCACTGGCCGGCGCCACGGCTCACTTGGCTAATCCTCTGCCTGCAGCACCGGCACCCCAGGTTCTAGTCCCACTTGGGGTACGAGGTTCTAGTTCCGGTTGCTCCTCTTCCAGTCCAGCTCTCTGCTGTGGCCTGGGAGTGCAGTGGAGGATGGCCCAAGTGCTTGGGCCCTGCACCCGCATGGGAGACCAGGAGGAAGCACCTGGTTCCTGGCCTCGGATCAGCGCAGCACACCAGCCATGGCAGCCATCTGGGGGGGGTAAACCAACGGAACAAGGAAGACTTTGTCTCTCTCTCTCTCTCTCACTGTCTAACTCTGCCTGTCAAGAAAAAAAAAGAAAAAGAAAAAGAAAAAAAAAAAACACAAAACCTTCACCTAAGATAAATACAAATTCTTCAGTATGAACCAGAAGCTCTTTATAATTTGGCTCTTGTTGTCCTACATTTTTCAGTGTGAATTCTCATCATGACTCTAAGATTTAGCAAGGTAGAGAGGTCCCCAGATGAGCCATAATTTCTCATTTAATATTCACTTATGGGGGCTGGCACTGTGGCATAGCAGGTAAAGCCACTGCCTACAGTGCCAGCATCCCCTGTGGGCACCGGTTTGAGTCACGGCTGCTCCACTTCTGATCCAGCTCTCTGCTGTAGCCTGGGAAAGCCGTAGAAGATGGCCCAAGTCCTTGGGCCCCTATACCTGCATGGGAGACCTGGAAGAAGCTCCTAGCTCCTGGCTTCGGATCAGCACAGTTCCGGCTGTTGCGGCCAACTAGGGAGTGAGCCCTTGGATGGAAGACCTCTCTCTCTCGCTGCTTCTCCTTCTCTGTTTAACTCTGACCTCCAAATAAATAAATAAATCTTTAAAAAAAATACTCACTTATGACCATGTTTGGCCAAGAAGATCTGTGATGTTTTAATGGCCTCAGAGACTTGTTCTCTCTTGGTTGTCAGCTCTTCTGACAGAACCTATGTAGTGGAAATAAAGAGAAAAGGTTCAAAACCCAAGCATTACAGAATCGAAATTATTTAAAATAATTTTGTAAAAATCCCGAAGCTTAGGCCAGACTATTATTACCAATGAGCTACAGCTGATTAAAAAGTTGGCCATATAGACAAGGTAGCTTCTTAAGTTGACATCTATTCAGGTAATAATCAGTCTGAAAAGGCCCATATGTGAACTGTGTTATTCCACCAAATGCATTATCACATATTCTCCTTCCCACCAGAGAGAGCTGGGCCACCTTCTACTCACCTGCTGTTCCAAAATGGCTTTCTCAATGTCTGTTGATTCTTTGGTCTGGGATGAGGTAGCTTTGCCTTGCGTATTCCTTGCTAGGGTAGACACCCAACCCAAAAGTTCTTTAACCTTCTCCACGTGTTCCTGTTTTTCCTCTTCTACCACTTTCTACAATAGGAAATAGAAAATCAGTACCTTGATCAATCTACTAGGAGATATGCATAACTTCAGATTTTGTAAAATCAGAAGTGAGAGTTACCTAAAGCAGCAGGTGGTCAGAAGAACTCTAAGTTACATGTAACTGACCCGGGCTACGGCATTGCTCACAGTAGTCTGTAATACTTAATTTAGTGCCTTTCTAAAAAAGCATCATTTTTACATATGATAGGCATTTAATAATAATTATTATTGAATGATTAAAAGATAATTATTCAGGGCTGGTGCCATGGCTCACTAGGCTAATCCTCTGCCTGCGGTGCTGGCACGCCAGGTTCTAGTCCCAGCTGGGGCACTGTGTACTAGTCCAGGTTGCTCCTCTTCCAGTCTAGCTCTCTGCTGTGGCCCGGGAGGGCAGTGGAGGATGGCCCAAGTGCTTGGGTCCCTGCATCCGCATGGGAGACCAGGAGAAGCACCTGGCTCTTGGCTTTGGATTGGTGCAGTGCCGGCCATGGCAGCCATTAGGAGAGTGAACCAACAGAAGGAAGACCTTTCTCTCTGTCTCTCTCCTACTGTCTGTAACTCTGCCTAGCAAAAAAAAAATTAAAAAAATATGATAATTATTCAAGGGTGGATGCTGTGGCACAGCAAGTCAAGCTGCCACTTGGAATGACTGTATCTCATGCTCGAGTGCATGGTTCAAGTACAAGCTGCTCTACTTTCTGTCCAGCTTCCTGATAATACACATCCTGGGAGGCAGCAGATGATGGCTCAAGTACTCCAATCCCTATCACCCCCATGGGAGATCTGGATGGAATTCCAGACTCCTGGCTTTGGCCTGGCCCAGCTCCGACTTGTGGGCTGGTCTGCTCCTGATGTGAACCAGTGGATGCAAGATCTTTCTTTCCCTGCATTTCAAATAAGTAAAAATAAGTAAAACATTAAAAAAAAATCTCTTTAGGGGTAGGTGTTTAGAGCAACAGTCAAAGCACTGATATGCATCCCATATCAGTGTTTAGGTTTGAGTCCTAGGTCTGCTTCTGATTCAAGATTCTTGCTAATGTATACCCCAGGCAGTAGCACTGATGGCTTATGTAGTTGAGTCCCTGCCACCCATACTGGAGCTCTGGATTAAATTCACGTCCTGGCTTTTGCCTAGTGCAGCCCTGGCTGCATGAGGCATTTAGGGAGTAAACCAGCAGATGGAAGATGTCTCTGCAGTCTGTCTCTCTCTGCCTTTCAAATAAAAATACATAATATAAATATTTAAAAAAGAGATCCACATATAGCATCTTATTCATTTTCGTAATTCTTGGTTTAGAAGTGAAGAGACTGAAGTCTACAAAATTATATGAGCTAATATTTATTGATTATAAAGGAAGCTGTGCTAACTTACATAGGCAAAAGATGGTAAAGTTAACGATTTCAATAGCACTCCTTTTATAAGAGTGATTGAGTATGTGGAAACTTATTTAGCAAAGACACAGAATTTTATAATTACAAAAAGATTAAATGTTCATTACAAAAAATGTAAACAAAAAGTAAGCCTATAATATATGTACTCTTAATTTTATTTCCCCAGAAATTTGTTATTTATGCTTTTAAATGTATTTCTGTGACAATATTGTGTCTTTGTGGCATACACTTTTATGTTACTTTATTTTTTAACATTTATTTATTTGAAAGACAGAGTTACAGAGAGAGGAGAGAGTAAGAGAGATCTTCCATGCACTGGTTCACTTCCTAAATGGCCAAAATGATTGCGCTGGGTCATGTGAGTGCAGGGGCCCAAGGACTTGGGCCATCTTTTGCTGCCTTCCCAGGGGCATTACAAGGAGCTGGATCAGATATAAAGCAGCCTGCACTCGAACTGGTGCCCATGTAGGATGTTGGCTCTATAGGCCATGACTTTAACTTGCTGAATCATAGTGCCAGCCCCACATGATTTTATTTTTGCTGAGATAGTTATACATAGTGCAAATTCTTTTGTACATATAATAAATTATAAGAATATTTCAAGGAGTACATGGAAAATGGAATCACAAGTTCATGTTAGAGCATAAAAATTTTTAAAACCATGCAGTTTTTACCTAATGCATTTATCATAACTTTAAAAAAAAGATTTATTTATTTTATTTGAAAGGCAGAGTTACAGAGAGAGAGAAAGAGATCTTCTATCCACTGGTTCACTTCCCAAATAGCCACAATGGCCAGGGCTGGGCCAGGCAGAGGACAGGAGCTTCTTCTGGGTCTCCCACAAGGGTATAGGGGCCCAAGCATTTGGGTCATTTTCCACTATCTTCCCAGGAGCATTAGCAGGGAGCTAGATTGGAAGAAGAGAAGCCAGAAAACGAACTGGCGCCTATATGGGATGCTGGTGCTGCAGGCAGAGGCTTATGCCATGGTGTCAGCCCCTATCATAAACTTCTTGAGGACCCCCTACAAATATCTTCCTATGTCAATTCACTCAAATCTATTTCATTATTTTTATTATTTATTTAAGATTTACTTTTAATTTATTTGAGAGGTAGAGTCACAGAGAGAAGAGGAGAGAAAGAGAGAGAGAGAGGGAAAGAGTTCGTCCATCTGCTGGTTCACTCCCCAAATGGCCACAACAGCCAGGGCTGTGCTAGGCTGAATCCAGCAGCTAGGAGCTGCCTGTGGATCTCTCACGCGGGTGCAGGAGCCCATGCACTTGTGGAGGATGGCCCAGGTGCTTGGGCCATCTTCTGATGTTTTCCAGGCACATTAGCAGGGAGCTGAATAGGAAGTGAAGCTGAATAGGAAGTGAGTCTCAAGCCATCACCCATTCGGGATGCTAGTGTCACAGGCAGAGAGTTAACCTGCTTTGCCATAATACTGGGTCCTATTTCATTATTTTTAATACTTCCATCGCATTCCATGGGATAGAATTTGGGAGTTTATAGTATTTGACTTAAATTATACTTGGAGCTGGGGGCTGGCTCTGTGACGCAGCGGGTTAAGACCCTGGCCTGCAGTGCCAGCATCACATATGGGCACCGGTTCTGGTCCCAGCTGCTCCTCTTCCAATCCAGCTCTCTGATATGGCCTGGGAAGGCAGTGGAGGATGGCCCAGGTCCTTGGGCCCCTGCACCTGCATGGGACCCGGAAGAAGCTCCTGGCTCCTGGCTTTGGATCAGCGTAGCTCCAGCCGTTGCGGCCATCTGGGGAGTGAACCATCGGATGGAAGATCTCTCTCTGCCTCTCCTCTCTCTGTGTAACTCTGACTTTCAAATAAATAAATAAATCTTTAAAAAAAAATTTACACTTGGAGCCAGTTGTGGTGCAGTGGGTTAAGCTCCTGCCCACAGTGCTGGCATCTCGAACAGGCACTGGTTTGAGTCTCGGCTGCTCTACTTCCAATCTAGCCCCCTGCTAATGTGCCTGGGAAAGCATCAGAAAATGGCCCAAGTACTTGTGCCCCTGCACCCATGTGGGAGACCCAGAAGAAGCTCCTGGTTTCTGGCTTTGACCTGGCCTAGCCTGGTCATCGTACTCATGTGGGGAGGAAGATCGATTGATCTCTCTCTCTCTCTCTCTCTCTGTAATTCTACTTTTCAAATAAATAAATGTTAAAAAAAAAAAAAAAACACAAATTATACTTTATTGAAGAATTTTGTTAACATCTGTTCCTTTATATATTCTTATATTTCTATAATAAAGACACCTGGAGGAGTCTTGGATATAATATAATCATGTCTCATTAGCTGTGGATTCTGTATTTGTACATTCATCTACTCATTAAAATGTATCTGTAATTTCAAAATCCATACTTCTGACACTTCCTGGTCATTCACAAGTGTACAGAGTGACAAAAACATTTCAGTTGCTCGGTGCCATGTTATCAGTAGAGGGAAGACACTGGGGCACACAGCCTTCTTGTTTCAGCTCTGAGGTGCTGGTTCTAGTCCCAGCTGCTCCTCTTCTAATCCAGCTCTCTTTAATAGACCTTTCAGTCTATTAAGGGCCATGTTTCTTGCAGCTTTGTGGTTTTTGTTGGTAATTTTACTGTTTGAAATGGCCCCAAGGTAGGGATGAAGTGCTGTCTAGTATTTCTAAGCACAGGAAGGCTGTCATGTGTCTTATGGAGAAAAAACATGTATCAGGTAAGTTTTGTTCAGATGTGAGTTACAGTGCTGACGGCCATGAAGGCAAAGTTAGTGGGTTAACAATCCATATTAGATGTCTTTAAACAACAAGATTATAAAACAAGATTTTAAAACAAGATTATCTATCGATCTGTTGACAAAAACACAACCAGAGGCTTGCAGAGGCCTGCAGGCAGCCAACTCTGTATTTCCCTTAGGAAGCCAGGGCTCACTGATGCAGTAACTTTAGAGGACATGACGACCGCTAAATCATTAGAATCAGTGAGGTGCACTCCACATTCTGAGGGATGAGGCACAGGAGTTTTAATTGTACTTTTAAGACAATTTAGGACCTAACTTTCCTTACCTCCTCCTCCTCCAGCCGCCTAAGCGCATCACTGATGTACTTCACGTGCTGAGTTGTTAAGGTCACCAGTGCTGTGTAGCGAGTCCTTAAATCCATGAACTACGGTTCAAAAGGACAAATTAAATGAATTGTCTTCCAGAGAAATACATGTAAATAGTGGAAAATATAAGAAAATTTTCGTGACGTTGTATATTCAACAGAAAGGTGGGCCTGAATCACAGTGCAAGGCCCAAATGAATCTTTCCTTAAGGGAAGATGGCTTATTTCCTTTTCCCTCCCTTTCACCTCTTGTGTGATGGCATCTGAGGAGGAAAGCATACGACGGCGCTTGCCCGGGGATTTCTGCTGTGATTCCACAAAAGCTTTGTATGTCATCAGCTGTAATTCATAGTCCTGGGAAAGGAAGAAATTTCAAAAATTGACTTGGGTTTTATAGCTAACATATACCATGCAACAGAACACAACATTTTGTTGCTATGAAGTGTTCTGGTGATAATTCAGATGAGAGGTTAGCAAACTTTTCCTGTAAAGGACCAAACAGAAAATACCAGGCTATACTATCTCCATCACAACTACTCATTGTTGCTATTGTAAATAAATGCAGCCATAGCGGCGCCGCGGCTCACTAGGCAATCCTCCGCCTAGAGGCGCTGGCACACCAGGTTCTAGTCCCGGTCGGGGCTCCAGATTCTGTCCCGGTTGCCCCTCTTCCAGGCCAGCCCTCTGCTATGGCCAGGGAGTGCAGTGGAGGATGGCCCAAGTGCTTGGGCCCTGCACCCCATGGGGAGACCAGGAAAAGCACCTGGCTCCTGGCTCCTGCCATCGGATCAGCGCGGTGCGCTGGCTGCAGCGCGCCGGCCGCGGCGGCCATTGGAGGGTGAACCAACGGCAAAAGGAAGACCTTTCTCTCTGTCTCTCTCTCACTATCCACTCTGCCTGTCAAAAAAATAAAAAAATAAAAAAAATAAAATAAAATAAATGCAGCCATAGACAATAAGTAAATGAAAGAGTGTGGCTGTGTTACAATAAAACTACTTACGGACATTGCAAATTCATACAATTTTCATGGCACAACATATTATTCCTAATAGTTTTTTTTCTAACCACTTCTCACCGGTCATATAAAAAAGCATGCAGGCTGGATTTAGCCTATGGGTCATAGCTTGCTGAATCCAGAGTTTTTAATGCTATTTTCTAGCAATGCTTTCATCGCATTCATAAGGAAACTGAAGCCCAGAGAGGGGAAGTGAATGTCCCTAATCAGCTCAGTGGGTGAACAACAGATTACAGTAAGATCCCTGACCCAAGCTCTTCACATTTCATCATTCTATTCTGCCCCTTCCTCTGCAACCCTCACAGGACTGTCCTGGTCCAGGCTTTCTTCATCTCTCCCATGGGTGGGTGCAGCAGCTCTTACTTGCTACCAGTGCTTTTCTTTTGACCTCCAATTTATTCTTCATCCCGCCACCAGAATTATTTTTCTGAAACACAGTGATGCCCACATTGTTCCTCTGCATAAAAGCTTCAGTGGCCTTGAGCAGAGCTTCTCAAATATAAACATGCAAATAAATCAACTAGGGATCTGGTTTAAAATGCAAAATTTGACTCAGTAAGTCTGGGTTTCCACATTTCTGACAAGGTCCCAGGTGATGCTGATGCTATTGGTTCAGACAACATTCTGAAGAGCAAGAAAAAAAGATGTAGCCCAAACAGGTGAACAAGGCTTTTCATAAATGGGCCTCAGCACCCCTTTTTCTTTCTTTCTTTTTTTTTTTTAAGATTTATTTATTTTAAAGGCAGAGTTACAGAGAAAGAGATCTTCCATCTGCTGGTTTTCTCCCCAAATGGCTGCAATGGCTCGGGCTGGGCCAGGCCAAAGCCACGAGCCAGGACCTTCTTCTGGTTCTTTCACATAAGCCCAAGAACTTGAGCCATCTTTCACTGCTTTGCATGCATATTAGCAGGGAGCTGGATGGGAAATGAAGCAGCCAGGTCTTGAATCGGTGCCAGTAGGGGATGCCAGAAATGCAGGTGGCAGCTTTACCCGCTATACCACAAAGCCGGCCCCTCCCTGTTCATTTCCTATGGTCACTGCTCCTCATGTATCATACAGTTTTTTAGTCATAATAGAGTTCCTGTATTGTATGACAAAAGCAGTTATTATGCAGTTCCTTTGCCTAGAATGCACTGCTTCTATTGTCCAATTAGAAAACTCTAGGGAAAAGGACAACATGTAATAGTAGTACCAATAAAAGAGTATTAATAATAATGATAATTAAAGTGGGGCCAACACTGTGGCACAGCAGGTTAATGCCCTGGCTTGGAGTGCTGGCATCCCATGTGGGTGCTGGCTCGAGACCTGGCTGCTCCACTTCCGGTCCAGCTCCCTACTGTGGCCTGGGAAAGCGTGGGAGACCCGGAAGAAGCTCCTGGCTCCTGGCTTCGGATTGGCACAGCTCCAGCCGTTGCAGCCAATTGGGGAGTGAATCATCAGATGGAAGACCTCCCTCTCTCTGCCTCTCCTCTCTGTGTAACTCTGACTTTCAAATAAATAAATAAATCTTTAAAAAAATAAATAATAGTGAAAGCAATTGCTACCGTTTATTGAATGCACTCTAAGTTTGTGGAATTGTCTTATGTATACATTATCTCACTTAATCTTTACAACCACTCAAGCAGTTGTTGTTCCTATTTTATAGATAGAGCAACAGAAACCCAGGTTAAGTGCTTGTTCAAAGTCTCAAGCCTGTGGGACAGCATTGTGGCTGTATGTGACACTGGCATCCCACGCAGACACTGGTTTGTGTCATGGCTCCTCCATTTCAGATCCAGCTCCCCTAATAGTCTGGGAAAAAGAAGCAGAGGAAGGCTCAACTGTTTGGACCTCTACCACCCACGTGGGAGTCGCAGAAGAAGTTCCTGGATCCTGGCTTTGGTCTGGCCTGGTGCTGGTCACTGTAGCCATCTGGGAAATGAACCAGATGGAAGATCTCTCTCTCTGTGTCTTATCCTCTCTCTCTGTAATTTGACTTTCAAAATAAATTAATTCTAAGAAAGTCTCAAGCCTGATTTTTTTCTGATAACAAGTTTTCAGTCATGAACTTAAATGTATTCATTCAAAAAACATTTCTTGGGGCCGGCGCTGTGGCGCAGTGGGTTAACGCCCTGGCCTGAAGCGCCAGCATCCCATACGGGTGCTGGTTCTAGTCCCGACTGCTCCTCTTCTAATCCAGCTCTCTGCTATGGCCTGAGAAAGCAGTAGAAGCTGGCTCAAGTCCTTGCATGGGAGACCTGGAAGAATCTCCTGGCTCCTGGCTTCAGATCGGCGCAGCTTTGGCCATTGTGGCCATCTTGGGGAGTGAACCAGTGGATGGAAGACCTCTCTCTCTCTGTCTCTACCTTGCTCTGTATCTCTGTCTTTCAAATAAATAAATATTTTTTTTAAAAAAAGACAACACAAACAGTATTTAAAAAACAAAAAACATTTGTTGATCACCTACTATGTGCCTACCATTGTTTTGAGACACATACAGTGGAAAACAAGAGAGAAAAAACTTTACTCCCTTGGAACTTACATTCTAGTGGATAAATAAATAAATAAATAACCTCAAGTCATTTTTCTTTATTGATGCTTCAGAGAAAAAGAGAAGGGCCAGATCATCCATGATCTTTTTATTTTTTAAAGATTTATTTATCTATTTGAAAGACAGAGAGAGAGAGAGAGAGAGAGACAGAGTTAGTTCTTCCATCTGCTGGTTCACTCCCCAAATGGCTGCAATGGCTGGGGTTGGTCCAGGATGAAGCCAAGAGCCTGGAACTTATTCTGGGTCTTCCACATGAGTGGTAGTGGCACAAGCACTTGGGCCATCTTCTGGTGCTTTCCCATGCACATTAGCAGGAAGCTGGATGGGAAGTGGAGTAGCTGGGACTCGAACTGGGGCTTGCATAGGAGGTGACAGTGTTGCAGGCTTAACCTGCTGTGCTACAATGCTGGCCTCTCCATGGCTTTTTTTAAATCAAATAAGGATTTTGAATTTTATTATGAGGACAATCTGAAGCCACTGGACAGTCTTAAGCAAGGAGTGATATGATTTTGATTTATTCTATTCTATCCATTCTGAAGTACAGATTTCCCCCTATATTTTATTATTTTTAAAATTAGGGTACTACTAACATAATCAGAGGCATGTCACAGAATTGGCAGTTTTTTTTTCCCCTGGTATGCATGAAATTATGGCATAGATTATCATTGATGATGTCTAAGATTCAATGACGGCCAGCACCGCAGCTCAATAGGCTAATCCTCTGCCTTGCGGCGCCGGCACACCGGGTCCTAGTCCCGGTCGGGGCGCCGGATTCTGTCCCGGTTGCCCCTCTTCCAGGCCAGCTCTCTGCTGTGGCCAGGAAGTGCAGTGGAGGATGGCCCAAGTGCTTGGGCCCTGCATCCCATGGGAGACCAGGATAAGTACCTGGCTCCTGCCATCGGATCAGCGCGGTGCACTGGCCGCAGCGCGCCGGCCATTGGAGGGTGAACCAATGGAAAAGGAAGACCTTTCTCTCTGTCTTTCTCTCTCACTGTCCACTCTGCCTGTCCAAAAAAAAAAAAAAAAAAAAAATTCAATGACATGTCTGAGACTCAGTGACAAGGATAGCCCACCTTCTATGTGGGAAAATAATCTATGGGAGCAGGAACAGAAGCTAGAGACTGGCTCAAGGGTAATGCAATAGTTTAAAGAAGAGTCCTCATCTGGATGTGAACTAGAGAATTTGAGAGGAGGTAGTCATATTTGGGACATATTTGAAGAATCAACCAATAGAGCACTTGATCACAGATTGAACATAAAGATTAAAACAAAAGAGCTAAGAATGAGTCCTGGATTTTTTGCCACGGCAACTGGGAAAAAATGGTGATGCTATCTCCCGAGATAAACCAGACAGGTGAGAGGATATTTGAGAAGGAAACCCTAATATTCTGTTTTTGTTATGGTAAGTTTAAGAGGCCTGTGGTCATACAAGTGGAGACTCCTCAAATCACAGCCAATCTCTGGTACCTCTCTGAGCATCCCTAAACATGGGCCGCTGGACGTGTACATCTGCATTAACTGAAGAATGGGGCCAGCCTCTTGCAGAAGAACTCTGCTTAATTTGTCCTTAAACAGAACAACAGAGGGACAATGCAGATTTTCCTAAGTTGGAGATCATTTATGTTCCTTTTAAGATGTGGTAAAGTTACCTTCACAATAGTTGAGTATTGCTGGGAAAATTTTTGACACTGGTCCAGTTTTGTCTGATTTCTCTCGATTTCTGCAAATAGATCCTAGGAACCAAAAAGCACAACATTATCACAATCATTATCACCACTGAAACAACGGAACATTTAGCATGTTCTGAGGCAGGTACTTCCAATCGCTTCCTGCATTCACATCACTGGGAAGGCTGATCAAAACACAGAATGCTCAGCCCCACCCAAGAGTTTCTGAGACAGTAGGTCTAGGGTTGTACTCAAAAACTCGTGCTGCTACCATGTTCCAGGTGAAGTTGATGCTGTTGGTCCAGGGTCCTGGCTTTAAGAGCTACTCTTCTAAGTATTTATTGTGTTTCACTCAATCGTAACAACAATAGTCTTATAAGGTAGGTTAAATAAATAAAAAACTATATTCATTTTAAGGATGAGGAAGTATTAAGAGGTCAAGTAATTTGTTTGACATCTCATAGCTGGTAGGTTAGTCAGGTAATTAGAATCTAGGTAATAAAACTTTGAACCTCATACTCCTGACTACAATGCTAAAGAAAGAAAAAAAGCAAAACAACAAGAAAAAAGGCTTTAAATAATTTTCTTCTGCTCATAGCTCTCCTTGGGTTTTCAAAACCCTACATTCTAATCCTAGTAAAATAAAATGTAATATCAATAAATAAAATATAAACATTTAATCTATTTATCTAGTGATTTCAATACATAGTCATAGAAATCCAGTATTGAAGAGTTCTTATAGGACTTCTGACCCAAATGTAAAACCAGTATCTCGAGATCATCTGTATGAAACCCTCTAAGAGTGGGATGTCCTGACATTTGGGGGAAGCTTTAATTGCTAGAACATTGTCTATTTGACATTTATGATGAGCGAACTCATCCCCCTGCAACTTCCACCACGCTACTGTAACACCTACCGTCTGCTGGCTGAGCTGCTCCGACAGTACTCTGCTGTCCTCTGCCTGGCCTGGCTTCATCATTTCCTGCTGGGCAGTGGTTTCTTCTATCCACTTGATGAGAGTTCCATGGCAGGCTCGGTAATCTCCCAGAACTTCCTGGATACTTTCTAGTTCAGATTGGCTGTAGAAGCAAAGGGAAACTGCTATCAGAGACCTTAGTATAAATACAAGGAAGTAAATGAGGCAATTCCCTCCTATGCGCATATGTCTAGTTGGGCTTGATTTCAGAGGATACATCTTTATTTATGGGGAATGGCAATGCAAAGCCAACAGAGTCCAATTCATCTACCCAGCATGTGGAATAACAAGTGAGTAGAAAACATCTGTGCCCTAAAGGCCTGGCATCCCCTAATAAGCCCTGTCACCATCTAAGTTGTCAAGGATCACCATAGCTGCCCATAATGTTCCGCTGGCTATACACTTCTGTATCCTGACAACAGGGTAACTTCTAAGAGTACCACAATTATGACTTACGAATTACTAAAATTTTTCTGGGGCAAGAAAGCAGAGAGGAGTGAAAAATAGTAGTCATTTATTGGCACTTCCAATTATATCATTTCTGTTAGTCTAATCAACCTTGGAATTATTATTCAATTAGAATCA
The DNA here is from genome assembly GCF_051225735.1 of Oryctolagus cuniculus. Taxonomy (NCBI): domain Eukaryota; kingdom Metazoa; phylum Chordata; class Mammalia; order Lagomorpha; family Leporidae; genus Oryctolagus; species Oryctolagus cuniculus. The sequence continues at coordinate 134,314,388 of NC_142873.1, forward strand.
ATTCAAACATCTAGGAGTTGCTAAACTCCTCTCCTTACATTTTTTCCTACCCAGGTTAGTCTCAGAAAGGGCAATTTTCTCCCTTTCCTATTTATATCTGTCAACAGAAACAGGACCTCAAGTAACAGGGATTAAAAACCACTGAATTACCAAATGAGATAGAAGCAAAATCTGCGAAGCCTCACTACAAAAATGACTCACATCTGGATTCAAAGCTAATGAAACAAGAACTAAAATCTAGGTTCTGTCCTTAAAAAAGATCACTAGGTAACCTTTCAAGTCTATCTTCTAAGAAGCCACTGTCATCAGTGTCTTAATTAAATAAGACCTGGGAGACAGGAGAGGCACGGTTAATAAGATCAATGCTACTAATCCAAAAGGAAGCCATTGGTCTGCATTGGGGTGAGTGATTTCAACATTCTGTCACTTATCTTGTCCAGAATTCATACTATTGTAAAATATCTACTACTCCCTATCAATTCCTTTCTTTAAACTTGAATACACAGACACAGCTTTATTATGTTTAAGTCCCCAAACTCTAACTGGAGAACAAGTTGGAACCATCACTCACCGGGTCTCCAGCTGGGCAATGACACGGTGCCAACGCTCCTGCAGCTGGGAGCCTTTCTCCTGGTAGCGCTCCAAATCCAGGTTTCGCTCTGGTGTCAGACGATTCAGCTGCTCTGCCACTACCTTGGCCTTGGAAATTTCCTCATCCAAGACTGAAAACACTGAATTCTTGTCCTTCACATCACTAAGCCAGTGCTATAAAAACATGAACACAGGAACAGATTAAATATTTTCCATGCCAAAAACAGTTCAGACTAAGGTAGGAAACAAGGATATTCTCTAGAGTTGACCCTACGCTGTATTTATGATTCAGAAATTAGGCCCTGAAGTATTTGTGTCAGAAATGCCTCCAAAAGTCATCTAATCAATCCTGATGCATGTAGGGAGGCTGAGGGCAGAGAGTACCACACAGAGAAATGTACAAAGAACTTTACCACTCATAAGCTATGAGAGTAAACAAGTCAATTAACCAGTCTGAGTCTTGATTTTCTCATCCATAAATGGAGATAAAAATCCCTCCCCTATCCATTTCACAGAAAATTGTGAGAATCAAATGAGGTAATAGCTAAGTATGTTACAAACTTACACCTTAACCATTCATTGTATCTAATTAAATTGGGGGGAAGGGAGAAAATAAATCAAAGATAAAGTACTGGTCAGCGCTGCGGCTCAAAAGGCTAATCCTACACCTGCGGCGCCAGCATACCGGGTTCTAGTCCCGGTTGCTCCTCTTCCTGTCCAGTTCTCTGCTGTGGCCCAGGAGTGCAGTGGAGGATGGTCCAAGTGTTTGGGCCCTGCACCCACATAGGAGACCAGGAGAAGCACCTGGTTTCTGGCTTCAGATTAACACGGTGAGCCGGCCACAGCGGCCGTTGTGGGGGTGAACCAATGGAAAAGGAAGACCTTTCTCTCTGTCTCTCTGTCACAAAAATAAATAAATAAATAAATAAAGTCCTTTCTCTTTTTCTTTTTTTAAATTTTTTTGATAAAGTTCTTTCTTTTTCCTTTTTTTTATTTTTTTGACAGGCAGAGTGGACAGTGAGAGAGAGAGACAGAGAGAAAGGTCTTCTTTTTCCGTTGGTTCACCCCCAATGGCCGCTGTGGCCGGCGCAACGCGCTAATCCGAAGCCAGGAACCAGGTGCTTCTCCTGGTCTCCTATGTGGGTGCAGGACCCAAACACTTGGACCATCCTCCACTGCACTCCTGGGTCATAGCAGAGAGCTGGACTGGAAGAGGCGCAACTGGGACAGAATCCGGTGTGCCAGCACCGCAGGCGGAGGATTAGCCTACTGAGCCGCGGCAACGGCCCTTTCTCTTCTTTTTTTAGCTAGGCATATTTCTCAGTTTCTTCTTCTTTGCAAACATATTAAAATATACTAAATGACATTCTCCCTAATTCAAATACAAACTTCAATCAGCTTCATGCCATCCAAAATTGCATTTCTCTGCTAACCCATGGTGGTGTATATGTTATCAGCCTTCTAAGAAACTTGGAGCCACCAACCCGTAATGTAGACCGATGGGACTCCAAAGCTGAGAGATCTGCTGGGACTGCTTCTTCTTGACTCAGCTTGATTTCATAACCTTTGACCAAGAGTTCAGCATCCTGCATGCTACGCATTATAACATCAATTGTCTTCAATCTGTGGGAATAAAAATCAACATCCCTCATGAATACATGGATTTGAAGATCTGGATTACATAGCTACTTGTACTACTGAGAGGGTCACAATATATAACTACCAAAATCAATGTCACCATTATTAGATAAGGGCATGGTTTTCTAAAAACAAGAAAGCATAGTACTATTTCTTTGAGTTTAATCAAGCTCAAAATGAACTTCTAAGTGGTACCAGGACATACACACGTGTGGTAGACTCAATGGAGAAAAGGCCTGGGGCTGGAAACCTACTCAACATCTTGAATAGCCTAAGATGGCCCATTGATGGAGATGGTTGGAGAAGGGAAAGACCTTAAAGAGTTAATAATATCTAGTTCAGCTGGAAACCTTTCTTTCTTTAGTCTATCTTCCTTCCTCTTAATGCCCTTAAGCAATATTTTCACAGGCATCTAATCAAATGGAAATCAGGTTCAAAATAGTTTTAACATGGCAAATTAACTCTCCATTCACTTGATTGGTTCAAATGAGTCTACTTTGTGTTATTAGGAACTAAAGACAAGAGTTACTCATCATGAATACACACTCCTCAAGATCTACAATCTTTCTGGATTATTCATGAAATATTTCAGGCCCTTCTCTTTCTCATTCCAGTGGGAAAATACTGCCCTTTGGACCCAAAACCTCAGCTCACTCACTTATTTAGATAGACAGTAGAGAGACCATAGACATGGTCCATTTTCTCCACCAGTAGATTCAGTTCAGAGCGTAGAGTTGGAACACTTGAACCAGATGGGGACTGATGGAGAAAGCTGTTGCATTTCACAGAAAAAGCATCCAGGTCTGACCTCAGTTGCTGCAGATCCTCTTGTGTGTGCTATCAGGAACAAGACATACAACAAAGATGGGTAGAGAATTTAATGAGGAAGCTAGAAAGAAGTACTTATTTTTAATAGCAAAATACTGGCCAGCGCCCACGGCTTGCTAGGCTAATCCTCCGCCTTGCGGCGCCAGCACACCGGGTTCTATTCCTGGTCGGGGCGCCGGATTCTGTCCCGGTTGCCCCTCTTCCAGGCCAGCTCTCTCCTGTGGCCAGGGAGTGCAGTGGAGGATGGCCCAAGTGCTTGGGCCCTGCACCCCATGGGAGACCAGGATAAGTACCTGGCTCCTGCCATCGGATCAGCACGGTGTGCCGGCCGCAGTGCGCTGGCCGCGGTGGCCATTGGAGGGTGAACCAACGGCAAAGGAAGACCTTTCTCTCTGTCTCTCTCTCTCACTGTCCACTCTGCCTTTCAAAAAAAAAAAAAAAATAGCAAAATACTATAAACTACTTAGGAGGCAAGAATACACACAAATAGCTTCTAAACATAATATGGGGACTATAGATTTTTCTTCAGGCTAAAGACAAAAGGAAATATAAATAATGTCAAACTCCAGTTTAGTAAGTTTATTTAATGCAGTAGTATGAGTTACTAATTTTGCAACTTCTATCTGTAAATACTAGCTGAACAAAATATACTGTGGGTCACAAAGCAGGATTTTTCACTCTTAGGAAGAGAGCTACAAGTTTGGAAAGGGGTAAGAAGCAGCCCAGTGCTACTGCTTTGGAACTAGATGGAGACAGATACACATGAATTCATGGATGTATGCGTTTGTGTACATTATGTGTGTTTGACACAGATCAATAAATACATTTATCTATGTGAAATATACATATGTAAATACACAGATACAGGTATGTATGTACATGTATACATATGTAAACATATAAACACAGTTGAAGTATCCCTTACCAAAATGCTTGAGACCAGAAGTGTTTCAAATGTTAGATTTTAGAATCTTTGCATATGCTTATGAAATTTCTGGGCGACAGGACCCAGGTCCAAACACAAAATTCATTTATATTTCTTTTTTTTTTAAAGATTTATTTATTTGAAAGACAGAGTTACGGAGCAAGAGGAAGAGACAGAGAGAGAAATCTTCCATCTGCTGGTTCACTCTCCAAGTGGCCACAATGGCCGGGGTTGGGCCAGACCAAGGCCAGGAGGATCCAAGAGTTTCTTCCAGGTCTCTCACGTGGGTGCTGGGACCCTGGCAGTTGAGCCATCCTCTGCCATTTTCCCAGGTGCATTAGCAGGGAGCTGGATTGGAAGTGGAACACCCAGGACTCCAACCAGCGCCCATATAGGATGCCAGCATCACTGCTGGCCCTTCATTTATGTTTCATATCACCTTATACACATGAACTGAAGTCAACTTTATACAATACTTGAATAATTTTGTGTAAGAAACAAAGTTTATGTATGCAGAACCAGCAGTTTTATGGCTGCATATTGGCAGTCAAAGAGTTTCTGATTTTGGATCAGTTCAGATTTCAGATTTTTGAATTAGGGATGCTCAACTTGTATAAATGCATGCATATATGTAACATGTATGTATGTGTGTATGCAAATATTTGTAAACATGCTTTCTCATATTCTCTGCTGAGCAGGTCTATGGTCAATGACATCTCAAAAACAATCAGCACACAAGCACCCAGATCTTGGGTTCTAAACAACATTCTCCATACGAAAGCAGTAGCACTCCTTGGAGAGATAGCTGATTCCAAGGTTGGGGCAGGCAAAGGCAAGATGAACTTCAAACATCTTGTTTTGTCAAAAAGTTAGGGCTCACAGATGGATGAAGTCATGTTAAAAGGACATAGAAGCCTTGAAAGGGCTCCCATTGGCTAAATTTAGAGCATCAAAATCATAAAAGATCAAAATTTACACACCACTGAATAAAACTAAGAAATTATGAATGTAAACTGACATAAATAAAGGAAGAAGGGAGAGAAGGTGAGGAGGAGAGACAGCAGATTGACTGTTCTCTTTCCAAAGAATGAAATTTGTTTTTAAATGTAGAAGGAATAAAAGAATCAGAAAATCAGGTTTTGGCAACTGTGATACTGATGAGTGATTCAATCAAGAATCAGCAATGGAGGGGTCGACATTGTGGTCTAGTGGGTAAAGCTGCCACCTACGATGCCGGCATCCCATATGGGCACTGGTTTGTGTTCTGGCTGATTCACTTCCAATTCAGCTCCCTGCTACTGGCAAAAGCAGCAGAAGATGGCCCAAGTGTTTGGGCCCCTACACTCACATGGGACACCCAGATGAAGCTCTTGGCTCCTAGCTTCACCTAGTTCTACACTTGCCCTTGTGGCTACTTGGCTACTTTAACCAATAGATAAAAGATATTTCTCTGTCTCTTCTTCTATGTAATTCTGATTTTCAAATAGATTAAAAAAAAATCAACCATTGTTAAAATTAATTGGTGAAAATCTGATGAAAAATAGGATATTTACAAAGTATCAAAATATCTTTCCATAGTATCCTTGGTCATTACAAAGGAGAGAACAGTACCGACTAACCAAAGTTAACATCAGTAGCAAAAGGATATTTCAGCATTGCACATCTTCTAATAGGAAACACCAAAATACATTGTCACACCTGTGGCATTCCTACCAAAAACAAATAACCTAAATCGAATCATGAGGAAGCCTCATATAAATACAAAGAGAGGGACAAAATGCTCTACAAAATAAATGGTCTGCATTCTTCAAAAATCTTAAGTTCAGGAAAGATGAAGAAAAGCTGAGAAATTATTTCAAGTTAAAGAAATCTAAAGAGATACAGTAACTAAATGCAATGTGTGATCCTGGACCAAAAACATTCCTTTTTTTTTTTTTTTCAGGGAGAAACAAAGGAGTATATGTGGCATTATTAGGTCAACTGATGAAATTTTAATGAAGTCTGAATTTGTATAACAGTATTACATCAATTTTAATTTTAACTGATCTATAGTTATGTGAGACTGTGTTTTTGGAAATAAATATACACTTAAGTATTTAGGGGTAAAAGAACACCATGTCTGGAACTAAAAAAAAAAAAGAGTACTATAACATATATAATATAGAAGAAATGATAAATCAAATGCAGAAACATGTTAGGAGTGGGCATTTGAACTAGCAGTTCAGATGCCAATTGGGTTGCCTGCATCTCACACTGGAATGCCTAGGTTCAGTTCCCAGCTCCAGATGCTTACTCCGGCTTCCTGCCGATGAAGACCTTGGAAGGTAATTGCTGTTTTGTCAACCACACATGGAAGACCTGGATTCAATCTGTCACTCTCCGCTTCGATTTGGTCCAGCCCTGGCAATTTTGGGCATCTGAGGAGTGAACCAGTGGATAGGAACTATGGCAGAGCAGTTAAGACACTGCTTATGACACCCACATCTCAAACTGGAGTGCCTGACTTTAAGATCTTGTTGTGCTTCCAATTTTAGTTTCCTGTTAATATGCACCCTGATGGCTCAAATATTTTAGTCCCTGCCACACACATAGGAGATTCAGACTGAGTTTGAGGCTCTTGGCTTTGGCTTGGCCCTGCTCGATTGGTGCAAGCATTTGAGGAGTGAACCAACAGAGGAAAGATCTTTCTGTCTGTCTCTCTGTTTTTCCAATAATTAGACAGGAAAAGGAGGGGAGGAGGGAGAAGAAAGAGATTAACATTTGGAGAATCTAGATGAAAAGAGTATGTGCTAAAACTTTTTTGCACATCTAAAATTATTTCAAAAAAATGTTTAAAAGTTGGGAGAAGGTCTTTTAGAACAGCTGGATATTGATCTTCATTTTTTATCACATTCTATTTTTCAGGGACAAATAGATTCAGGATAACCCTATAGAAAAGTACAAGACTTCCATATTCAAATTACAGGCTTATATGATATGCCTCTTACAGGCATATTACATCCCTTTCATCTTTGTCTTCAGGCTTAAGAATAACTGAAAAAGGTTAAAAAAAAAAAACACTCCTCTTCATTAGCCATTCTGTTCCATCTCCTTTAAGCTCCCAGATCAAATTTAATAGTCTTCATAGAGCTCCTTTATACCATTCCAAGCAGAAAGATTCATATGTCTGCTTGAAAATCTGGAACTACACTAGTTATTATGACATATCTTACACTGAACTCTCTGTGACTTCAACCTTTTCTTCTTCTTCTTTACATTACAAGCCAAAACAAGGACCTTGGCTTACTTTTCATTGCATGCCTCAGAGGACTTAATAAAGCTATTCATATTTGCTGCTTTTGTTTCAAGAACATGACCCTACATTTTTATAGCTTTCTATTTTCTCAGGAGGCTCATTCTACGTATTATGCCACTTCTGTGACTTGCATTTATCATCTCCATCTTATAAGAAAGAAAACTAAGGAGGAAAGTTAATTTGCTCCATACTGTGCATCACAGCCCGCTTGAGAATTTGATTCCTCCCTTCTTTCCTTATATTTATTAAGTCCTATGATCAAAGGTAATCATACCTTTGATGAATATATATGAATATATATAATATACATATATACATATATATATATAGAGAGAGAGAGAGAGAGAGAAGCATCTCTAAAATGCAGAGCTTACAACAATTCACTAGTCTGCTTCTCAACTCTGTAGGAAGTTAATTAACATTCAGCAATACACTAAGCTACAATCCTGCTTCTCCGCAGAAAAGGCATGTATAGGCTGCAGGGCAGAATTCCTGAACAGGGCTATCGTGAGTCTATTTGCTGCATTTCTTAGGATCCATCCTCTTTTGCCATCCAATTGATTCCAAAAGCATTTACTCTGCAACCAGCACCCACCTTGCTCCCAGGGCTTACCTCCTGCTCTGCAATCCTTAACGCACTTTCCTGCCGGGCATCTTTGTCAGTCCTAGAGCTGGCTGGAGACTGAATTCGTTTGACCAGCCTCTGTTCACACTCCTCCAGGCGTAGCTGGATATTCTTCAGCTCTGAAATGTACATCTTGGCCACAGTCTCCTCTTTGTCTTCTGTGAATGCACAAGCACAGAAGACCATTAAGCTCTGCATCTAAGATCAGCATACCTGAGGGCATCACTGGCTCTAGCAGACTGGACACTGCACAGATAAAAGCAAGGTCTTGCTTAGAGGATCCTTTGTCTGACCCCTTATATTACGTATTAGTGTTTAAGGATGCAAATATGTTATAGCCACAAGAAAATGTGGCAGGCTGATCAGCAATAACAACTTAAGTTTCAATAGGCCTCTTCTTCCATGATCTGATTTTGAGAGCCCATCTCTACGAATTTTCCTCTACCTCAGGTTTTTAGCAAGTCAACTGGGGAGAGGTGGCAATGCCACTCTCCATTTTGAAAGAAGGGTCTAGCAGTTTCCTTCAGGGTTCTATTCACATCTGCCTCTCTCCCCACAGTATACACACACCATTTTCCATGGACTTCACTAGGCGCTGGAAGTGGGCTTTACAAGCTTCCACTTCCTCTTCCAAACGCAAGCGATCAGCCACGGAGAAGAGTACAGAGTCACGACTGTCCTGCAGAAAGTCTTCATAGTGGGCCTGCAGGTTCTGCATAACCTGGTGGCACTCCCCTGGTGCTGAGGATCGAAGCTAGTGGGAATAAGCCAGAAGAAATTTCAATGATGTGAACATAACCCTTTTTTTTTTGAGTCTAACATATATGTAAAACAGTACACAAACCATGATTGTAAACATGTTGATTTTCATAAATTCAATTCACTCACACGGCCAACATTCAGAACTACAACCACATGCCTTTGCAAAGAAGACCAAGATGTTACTTATTTTATTTATTTTAATAGAAAGCTTTTATTTAGCATATATAAATTTCATAAGTACAACTTTTGAATTATAGCAATTCTTTCCCCCATACCCATCCTCCCACCCTCAAACTGTCCCACCTCCTACTCCCTTTCCCATCCCATTCTTCATTAAGGTTCATTTTTAATTATATTTATATACAGAAGATCAACTCTATACTAAGTAAGATTTCAACAGTTTGCACCCACACAGACACACAAAGTATAAAGTACTGTTTGAAGACTAGTTTTATCGTTAATTCTCATAGTATAACACATAAAGAACAGAGGTCCTACATGGGGAGCAAGTACATAGTGACTTCTGTTGTTGATTAACAATTAACACTCTTATTTATGACATCAGTAATCACCTGAGGCTCTTGTCACGAGCTGCCAAGGCTATGGAAGCCTCTTGAGTCCACAAATTCTGACATTATTTAGACAGGGCCATAATCAAAGTGGAAGTTCTCTCCTCCCTTCAGAGAAAAGTACCTCCTTCTTCGATGGCCCCTTCTTTCCACCAGGATCTCACTCACAGAGATCTTTCATTTAGGTCATTTTTTGCCACAGTGTCTTGGTTTTCCATGCCTGAAATGCTCTCATGGGCTTTTTTAGCTAAATCCAATGCCTTAAGGGCTGATTCTGAGGCCAGAGTGCTGTTTAGGGCATCTGCCATTCTATGAAGTTGCTGTGTGGCCTGCTTCCCATGTTGTATCATTCTCTCCTTTTTAATTCTATCAATTATTATTATTAGACACTTGGTCTTATTTATGTCATCCCTTTGACACTTAATCCTATCATTATGAACTTAAACTTATCATTTTAACTAGTAAGATGGCATTGGTATCTGCCAACTTAATGGGATTTGGAGTCCCATGGCAAGTTATTAGCTTTACCCCTAGGGGTAATGCTACTTATTTTTATCAGGGATTTCTTTAACAATTCAAGCTGTTGTTTCTAGTTCCTAGGGCCCATAGTCCCCTAACTCTAAAACTATCCCTGATGCCACTGCATTCTATTTGAATGGGAAGAAAATATCACAGTAATGAAAAAAATCTCCTTCTGGAAAAACAGAACCAACAGGATGCAAGCCTGGGGTAAAGTTTTAATTACCTTTTCCAGGTTCCAAGTCTGTACAAGGTCAAGGTCCTTCCGAAGGTAGTTCCAGGAGATAAGGCTTTTGGTGTTAACATGTAGCTGGTGCCAAAGGGCCATCACCTTCTGGTAAGATTGTTCCACCCTACAAACAACACAGAACCTGGCTAAAGCTTTTTCAATACTTGAACTTTTTTTTTTTTTTAATATATTTATTTGACAGGTAGAGTTATAGACAGTGAGAGAGAGAGAGATAGAGAGAAAGGTCTTCCTTCTGTTGGTTCACTCCCCAAATGGCTGCCACAGCCGGCACTGTGCTGATCCAAAGCCAGGAGCCAGGTGTTTCTTCTTGGTCTCCCATGCGGATGCAGGGGCCCAAGCATTGGGCCATCCACCTCTGCCCTCCCGGGCCACAGCAGAGAGCTGGACTGGAAGAGGAGCAACCGGGACTAGAACCTAGCACCCATATGGGATACTGGTGCCGCAGGCAGAGGATTAACAAAGTGAGCCATGGCACCGGCCCCTCAATACTTGACCTTTATAGTTTATAGACCTTTTAAGGAAAAATGGGATTGCTTGAATGAAACTGAGTTTACATGTTGAGCAGAGAAAGGCAACACTCAAATACTAATCTTTGGAACTAAATTGAGATCTTCAATTTGGATTTGCTAGAGTATTATGTATGTTAGCATGTATTTAGCAATCTCACAAATATTACAAAAATGTACTAAATTACAGGAAGCTAGAGAGAAAAAATAGCCAGGGAAAGTAATAATAGAGAACAGTATAGATAAAATAACCTCATTTGCTGAAAAATGACATTGATGCTTAAAAAAATTAAATTTCTGTGTTCTATATATTTATAAAAATGCTAAAATGTGTACAAGTTAACAGCAACTTAAGAGGTTCATCTGGAATATAAAAGAAAACTGCAGTTGAATGGTTTGAGATTTTTTAGAATGCATTTATCTGAGGGGCAGAGTTACAGATAGAAGGAGAGACAGAGAAAGGTCTTCCATACACTGGTATACCCCCCAAATGACCGAAACGCCTGGAGCTGGACTGATCTGAAGCCAGGAGCCAGGAGCCAGGAGCTTTCTCCGGGTCTCCCACATGGGTGCAGGGGCCTAAGCACTTGGCCACTCTCTACTGCTTTCCCAGGCCATAGCAGAGAGCTGGATCTGAAGAGGAATAGCTGGAACAGGAACTGGTGCCCACATGGGATTCCAGTGCTGCAGACAGAGGCTTAGCCTACTAAGCCACAGCACTGGCCCCTGGTTTGAGATTTTTAATAAGCATTCCATGTCTAGCTGATTCTCTCAACTTCTAAGACTTAAAAACATGAAGATACATAGACACACTCACACCAAGTTACTTTGAATTTGAGTTGCGACCAAAATACAAGATAAAAAGAATAGGATAAAAAACCAGAAGCTAGGATATCAGCTACATAACAGACTCAGTTTATCTTCCCTCTCTCCAAAAATCCCACTAAGATTTTAGTAAAGTTGAAGTTAAAAGTTCATGGGACCAGCACTGTGGTGTAGTAAGCTAAGCCTCCACCTGCAGAGCTGGCATCCCATATGACTGCCAGTTAGTGTTCCAGCTGCTCCTCTTCCTATCCAGCTCTCTGCTATGGCCTGGGAAAGCAGAAAAAGATGGCCCAAGTGCTTGGGCCCCTGTACCCACATGTCAGACCTGGAGGAAGCTCTTGGCTTCTGGCTTTGGATTGACCCAGCTCTAGCCATTGTGTGCATTTGGGGAATGAACCAGCAAATGGAAGACCTTCTCTCCCTCCCTGTAACTGTGGCTCTACCTCTCAAATAAATAAATAAAACTAAAAAAAAAAAAAAAAAAAAAAAAGAAAGAAAGAAAGAAAGAAAGAAATTAGGGGGCCAGCGTTGTGGCACAGTGAGTTAAAGCCCTGGCCTGAAGCACCGGCCTCCCATATGGGCGCTGGTTCTAGTTCTGGCTGCTCCTCTTCTGATCCAGCTCTCTGCTATGGCCTGGGATAGCAGCAGAAGATGGCCCAAGTCCTTGGGCTCCTGCACCCACGTGGGAGACCCGGAAGAAGCTCCTGGCTCCTGGCGGATCAGCGCAGCTCCAGCCATTGGAGCCATCTGGGGAGTGAACCAGCAGATGGAAGACCTTTCTGTCTCTACCTCTCTGTAACTGTCTTTCAAATAAATAACATAAAATCTTTTAAAAAAATAAATAAAAGAAATTAAAAGTTCAGGACATCTCAAAAGAAATGAAAAATAGAAAATAATAGAACCCAGGAGAACTGATAACAGAATTAGTCCAATATCTGACATACGGGGATTCTTCAAAGCAAGAACAGGAAAAACACAGAGAATTAAAACTGTAAATAATCCAGTAAAAATTTATGCATATTAGAAAGACGAGTTTCCAGTTTGTATTTTTTAGCACAATGATTGCAAAAAGACTCACTCAAAGGTACGGCATTCCTTTCAAATGTTAGTGATAAAGAGAAGTGCTTAAAAGCTTCCAGAGCAACAGATTTCATTCACAAGGCAAGTTACCCCTTAAAAAAAGGATAAAGAATGAAAATGACACTATGTGTCTCTTAGTTAAGATACCCTGGAAGTAAGAAAACAACAGAGCCACACCTTCAAGGTTCAGACTTTTCCCAAAGAATGTTGTATGTATGTCTACATAATAGTGAAGGGAGAAGAAAGACATTTTCAGACATGAGAGGTGTCAAAACAACTACTTCCCATGCAGCCTTTTTCAGTAACCTACTGGAGAGTGTGCTACCGTAAACCAGGCCATGAATCAATAAATAAGATCTGGAAACTAGGACTCAATAGGCCCAGCAGAGAGGTGAAGCAAATCCCCAGGTGAAGGAGAATGCCAGAGAGGCAGCACTGAATCACATCTACAGAACAAGGCCAGACAGAAAGGAAGAAGAGAATGGATAGGCCAGAGAGCTGTTCCCAAGAGAAAATGAAAGGGAACTTCAAAAAGTTCACAGAAAAATGGAATGAGAAGTCTATTTTGGTGCAAAAAACTATTTTGAAATCCATGCCTAGCTTTTTCATAATATGCATTTTGCATTAACTTTTGGAAGGCCCCTTGTAAGTATAAAATCTGTTAAGCAGTATTAAGTGTTCTTAGTGTTTTTAAGCAAAATAAAGACAAACAAGGAGAACAGAAAGGGACATTTGCAGTGAGTGGGGATGGTGGCCCATGAGAGAGACTGGACGCACTGGATGAAGTGAGGAGTGAACTGCGCGGATATCTAGAGCAAACATGAAGTACAAAGCTCCTGGATGAGGCAAGAGCAGGTTAGCTGTGCTTGGGAAACAGGAGGAAGACCAGAGTGACTGCAGCAGAGCACAGGAGGAGCCCAGAGGAGGAGCAGTCCAGAGAAGGCAAGCTTGTTACAAAGATCCCCTGGAGTATCACCTGGCTCAGCGGTAAACAGTTTAACAATAAAATTAAAATTACCAATTTAAACAAAAAATTGTAACTTAACTACATTTGGGACATGAAGAAAGGAGCAGTGTGTGTACAGAGAGCTAAATGTTAATCTCCTAGAGTAAGAAATTAATTTCTGAAGTTGAAAAAAATCAGGAAAATTATTCAGAAACAGAGTTAAAACTCCAAAAGATCTGTTGAAAGAGTTGAAAGCAGTTGACTCTGGGAAGAACACTGGGGTCAGGGAGGAGACTGTTTACTTTTACTATAAGCTCTTGGATATAATCCAACTTTCTAAACTATGTACATACACTACTTTAATAAAATACAAATTAAAGAAAATTAGCTGGGGCCAGCACTGTGGTGTAGTAGGTTTAAGCCTTTGCCTGGTGTGCTGGCATCTCATATGGGTACTGGTTCATGTTCCGGCTGCTCCTCTTCCAATCCAGCTCTCTGCTTATGGCCTGGGAAAGCAGTGGAAGATGGCCCAAGTAATTGGGCCTCTGCGCCCATGTGGGAGACCAGGAAGAAGCTCCTGGCTTCAGATCAGCCCAGTTGTGGCCATCTGGAGAGTGAACCAGAGGGTGGAAGACCTTTCTCTTCATCTCCCCTTCTGTCTGTCTGTAACTCTGCCTCTCAAATAAAATAAAAATAAATAAAATCTTAAAAAATAACTACCAAAAAACTGAAAATTAGCTCTCACAATAGTTGATTTTCTAAAAGTAAGCTATTTACAAGCAATAATCCTTTCAAAAATAACTATCACTGAATATACCTCAATTGAACAAAAACATTTATTGAAGATCTGTTATGTAGCTGGCAGTGTCAGACTCATCATCCCTAGTAAGAGGCCTTTCTTTCCCAGAAACACACAATTTGGTCACTGTGTTCAGGGAGATCACGACCACAGGCTCATCCCTCCATCCGTTCACCCAGGACAAACAGCAGAGTGGACAGTGAGAAAAGTTACCTGCTGGCCATCTCAATGGCATCCTTGTTGGGTGGGGGGATGAGGAAGCAGACTGATGGCACCATTGCCTCATTCCCTGTGGGGCTGATCACTTTCCATTTGGTCCGCTGAGAATTATCTTCTAGCACACACTCATCATTTTTGCAAATCGTGATCTAGAGATACAAATTCACAAGTTATTGCTAATGGACAAAACAATAACCCATTATTACCTGTTGTCTGATGCCAGAGCTGTAAAATCCTTTCAAAAAATCTGATTAAGATATGTTATCATCTAGTAAAGGCTCTTGATTTCTTAAATCTACAACACAGGAAAAGTTATGAAATGAAATAAATCAAGGAAACATGTGTTCATTAAATGCCTGTTACATGTCAAGTAACTTAATACTTGAGAGTCATAGAGATCATAAAAGTCCTCAAGAGCAATCTCTGAACCAAAAACTATTAGAGTAAAAATGGTCTTGTGATCCTTCCTCCTCCTTTCCTATCCTTCCACTAAACCCCCTGTAAATGGTTAAATATTTTATAATCAATTTTCTCTTGAGAGACAAGTAACCAACATTATGATCCCTGTTTTATAGACAGAAGAACTGAGACAAAGAAGAGTGCTGTCTCATTTTTCCACTCATTCACTCTTCCATTCAACAAATATTTATTGAGGGCCTGCTATGTGCCTAGAAGTGTTCTAGACACTAGCGATGGAAATGGTACAGTGGCAAGTAGAACAACACAGTCTGTATTTCACACACTGAGGTGGGACCATATGGTAAACCATGTTGTTTGACAAATGCAATTTTCCAGGATCAGTGGAAAGGACGGGACCCTGTCTTGGCTTGAGAAGTAGACAGATTATTCAGCATTGAAGGCCACATTAGGGAGTTCAGACTTTCTCCCAAAACCAGTGAGAAATTGTAGGAGTGTCTTTTTCTTTTTTTTAAGATGATGATTGTTGTAGGACAAAGTATGCATTAAATGAGGAGGCTGATACAATATCCAAGTGAATGAAACTTATGATCGAATGTAGGATAGCAGCAGAGAGACAGAAAGAACATGTAAGGGATATTTACAGATTAGTACTGACTTGGTCCGACTCGTTATGGGGGATAAGAGGGGACAGCAAGCAAAGATATCTCCCAGGTGTCACAAAGGAGCATTTTCTCCAACACTTAGGCACCTATGTGGTTGGTGAGGCCAATCACTGAGGCAGGAACAGATCAGGACTATAGAGTTTGTTTAAATGATAGAAAAGATGTGAATGTCAAAAATTCTACAATTTGATCTTTCCCTATTATCATAACCCTAACTGAAGGTTTCCTTTTTCTCTTCTCTCTTCCTTCCCTCTGAAGCCCCAAGTTACCCTTTTCACCTCCTCACCTCGATCTGCCGATAGTCACAGATGGCCTTAACAGAAATGGTGCTCTTTAGCACATGGTCTGGACTGCGTGGCTTTAGCTGAACAATGGTTTTTGATCTCCCAACAAGACTGGCAACGGAACTCTTGGACTGTATAAGCTGCTCCTTTTCATCCTACAAAATAAACAAAACAAAAAGACATGTTACCACTCAGGGTGACCAAGCCAACAAAGAAAACTGAGTGCTCCACTCCCCTAAGAGAATGTCATTTCTCAGTTAAGCAGGGAACCTTGGTGGAGCCATCTTAGATTAAACTTTAGACAAGGATAAAGGAAAAAGGAGAGAATGTTTCTGTCCGCTATCAAGTGCTTTTGCACCAAAAATTTGCAGCTTCCTCCCTGTTTCTCTTTCAATGAATCATAAAGCCACATGCAAAAAAACAAACAAAAACAAAAATGAACTTCAGCTGCCAGATATAGTGGCATATAGCTAATAAAGGATTTCCCAAGTTCAGAGAACATGGCAGTTAAAAACAATAATAATAATAATGGCATTATTATTATTATTATTATTATTAAATTTCTCACTGGCAAAAACCAGTTCTTAACCTTCCTGCTTAGGAGAAGCTAGACACTATTTAAAAATTTTTAAATTATTGTATCTCCCACACTGTACTTCACATATCTCACTTTCTTAAAATGAGTTAAACTTTATAGAGAAAGATCATAGCTCTTCAACCAACAATCCATAAACAAATGCTATTGGTGAAAGCATTATGATAAATGGATTTAGGGTTTACCTTTCAATATCTTGCCATGCGATATTCACGTGAATCTGATTGATTTGAAAAAAGTATCATGCAAAATTGAAACACTCAAATCTCTGCAAACTCAATTATCTTAAAAACTAGTAAAATTCTTGTCACCAAACTTGATAGCAATCTACTAAAATTCCATTAGAGAATAAAAGATAGCCTTTATCTATTAACCATGATGGTTCAAGCCCATTTTGTGGCATAAAAGTCCCCAGAAGAGGGCTTTCTTTGGATGGATGTAGATGTGATGACAGCGAAGAGTTAATAATGTTAAGAAATGCCATTAAAGAATTAAGAATATGCAAGTAAAGAAAAAAAAGAAATGCTTAAATAAACTACCTGTGCCTGTCCCCGGGAGCATGATTGGAAGAAATACAACTTTAACTTCTTAGTTAAGAGAGAGGAATAGAATATATCAGGGAGGCAGCCATACGTCCATACTTGAGAGCTGCTCTACCCATTTCAGTTTCCTTGCAATAAAGATGTCAATTTCTCTCTAACCCACAGCCAAACATCTCAAGCTCCAGAGATCAAGTGCTCAGCGTGGTAAAAGTTCTGAAAAGAACCAGAAGCCAGGACAGATGCTCCCGAACCTGACAGACAAGCCGAGGAGCAGACCCAGGTGACTCCATGCCCCGATGACGCCGCCAACCCGATGCCCCTGACCTGGAGAGGAGGGAACACAGCAGCGACCCTCGAGAAGAGAAGATATGACAATTGCAGAGGAGTTACCCTACGACAGGAAGACACTCTGTGGGAGGGAGGAGATAATAGCCAAGGATTATATTTCTCCTTCAATACTGTAGTACCCCTGAGAGAGACATTTTAGAGACAACATCTGAAAAGTCAGATTTTTATCCTTCATGCCAAATAAATTAACAGATTATTTGCTCAGGTGAAGCACTGAACACAAAGTTTACTATAGTTGAAGTGTTAAAAAAATCAAATAATAATCCAAATGCCCAAATCTCACCCACCAAATAAAGGAACTGTTTGGGGTTATTCTGGTTCTCCTCTTTATACTTTCCTATGGAAATGTGAGGATCCCCTAGCTTCTCATGCAGGAAAAGCAATTTCCCTTTTGCACACACATTTCTATCTCAATTTGAGATGCAGCTTGAGCCCTGTTGCCAACTCTGTGTAACAGACATTCAACAAATGTAAATAGTTTTGCTATTAATTTTATAGCTAGCCCCTCAAGAAGCAAGTATTTTTTGGAGAAAACAAATATAAAATTATTTGGATAAAATATTAGACTTTTTAAAGTTAATATGGCTATATAAACTGGACAAATACTGTATTACATCTAAATAAGATTTTAATGTTAGCCTTCATTAAAATTAATTTTCATCATTACCAAAAGAAAATTACCAAGGAGGAAAAATTTGGCTCAGAACTATTTCATTTTTTAAAAATTTTCTTTTGCATAAGAGAGTAAAAAAGAATTTGATGTTAGCTAATCTGCTTCAGGCCCCTCCCCCTTTTTTCCCATGCTCTATCTACCTCATTCTAGGCCCCAACTTCTGCACTGAAATAGGGACAATGCAAAGAAAGGACAGCGAGCACTAAGTGGCTCAGGGAGATGACTAGGACTCCACTTCAGTAACATACCCAAAGAAATCTCACCAGCAACTTACTAAGGAAAGAAAAGGAAAAAGGAAGGGGACAGAAGAAAACTGGGTAAACTTTCTGAATATGAGCTAACTGTTTTCTTAACCATGGCCCATCGCCCTGGAGCTTTCAAGGATATAAACAGCAGCCGCTGACAGGGTTTACTCTGTTGCTCAGAAGTAACCATCCCCACTGATACAACACCCACCATGGAGTCCTGGAGCAGGTCCTCGAGGCGGGACAAGCTGGTGTTGTGGTCGCAGGAATATTTGCGCTTGATGGAGTCTTGGAGGTTCCTCAAGAATGACTCCAGGTCCCGCGCATCACTGAAGAACTGTGGGAAGGTAAGGAGGGCATGCCTTCTGCTTAATGCACTGGAGGTGCGGACTAGGGAAGTGTGACTTCTGTGCGGTCCAGCAGAGGGGTCACTGCATCCCTGTCAGTGCACCACAAAGCGCACCCAAGCAGCAGCCGGAGGACTGAGCCTTACAGACAAGTTGGCCCGTTTCACCCCTCAGAACCCACTGTTCTTTCCTCTTGACTTCTGGCTACTGACAACCCTGGGCTGTGAGGGATATTGCATGAAAAGCCTGGAGGTCAGGGGATCAAACGTTTCAATGACTTAATATGACTACAAAATGGTCACAGAGATACATAGGTAACAGCTGATTCCTCCTCCACCCTCACCTGAAAACAAGCAGTGGAGTCTTTCTTGCTGTGATAGGAAGTGGTATGGCCACATGACTTGCTTTGCCCACAGCACGTAAGTGTGACAAGGAGGAAAGAGTGCTCGTGCCCTGGGGCATGCTCTCCTCTGCTGCGGAACACAGTTACTATACAAAGAGGGTTGTCAGATGCTACAGATGTAAGGCTTTCCATCCTGACCCCTCCACCAACTGTCAGATATGTGAAGGATGCTGTTTGGGACCAAACAGCTCCCAGCCTAACCTCTAATGGTGAAAAGCATTTAGCTAAGCCCTGACCAAACTGAACTAATTAAGTGATGCTGTTTTAAGCAACTATGTTTTGGAGTGGTTAGTTTATATAGTAAAAGCGAATTGATAGAAATGTGTTCTTAGCTTCACCTTCATGCACACACACGTGCACACACACACAACAGCCCACTATACCTGAAAGTAAGCAGTATTCTCTTTGACATGCTGCTCAACACACAAGCACAGCTGCTTCATCCACTGCAACTGGGACTGAACAGCAGCACTGTAAGCCTGCAGCAACACACAGACAGGAGGGCACGAGTTGAACAGGCCTTATCCATATATGCAATGCTCTCTTGACTCGCCACCAAAAGAGACACTGCAGATACCTGTCTGGCACCTGATCAATGCTTCCAATGAGAAAGAGGACTGCCTCTTATCCAACATCATTCTGTTAGAAGGGTTACACAGAAAAGGCTTCTTCCACATTCAGTTGCAATTAAATGATCTAGTCACAGAACCTAGGCCTAAAGAAATCCCTCCTGGATTCCTCCACAGGTTCTCTTCTCAGGGAAAAGAAACCATACCAACTAGAGGCAGGGTATACACAGGTAGTTATTTGAAGAAATAGGGTCCAAGTCACCTTTCTTCCTGAAGTTAAGAGTCAGCCTCTCTTCTGTTGTTTTTCCTAGTATGATCCTTAGACTATCAAAACTGCAGGCTTTTGAGTGATGCAGGAACAGTGGAAAAGGAAGAAGACCCAAGGCAAATGATCCCAGATACTACCTCCAGGTCTTTCAGCAGAACAAAGACTCTTATTTGAATACTTTTACAACAACCACCTCTGAGCATCTGACCTTCATACATTCTCAAGCCACATACCTCCACTGTCTGTTTGGCTGGGTGGTTCTCAAGTGACAGCAGTTCTGCTGTATCTTGGAGAGACCGGAATACATCCTGTTTCTCTTCCAGTTCCATCATCAACTCCTGAAAACAGAATTCAGTTTTATGGAATAAGTGTAATAAAGACAGAGAGTACAATAAAGAAAAAGCTACATTCCTTGTCCTCCTATAAAGGAAACTACAACAACCCAGGGTTGGTTCCAAAATGAGATGTGTAAGTATCATGTGCCAGAGGACTTCAGTGTAGGACAAGTGCACTAGAATCACTGGGAAATGATTTCCAAAGGACACAGGACCTAGCCAGACCTGAGCAACGTGAGGGATCACAGAATGAGCACCAGAGGCAGAGAAAGAAGACAGCACGGCT
Source organism: Oryctolagus cuniculus (assembly GCF_051225735.1). Taxonomy (NCBI): domain Eukaryota; kingdom Metazoa; phylum Chordata; class Mammalia; order Lagomorpha; family Leporidae; genus Oryctolagus; species Oryctolagus cuniculus. The sequence goes on from NC_142873.1 coordinate 134,334,742, forward strand.
AGAGTGGACAGTTCACATTAACTCCCATGCCAATACGTGACACATCAGTAGAGCAGTTATCACTCTCCAGTTGGCTTTACACAGACTATTCCCACAGCCTACAAGGCCCCCTTCTGGCTCTAACTTCCAGTAATACTGCATGACCCAATTTAAATGCCAGCTCTAATCCTCACAATCAGATTTATCCCTTCTCTTTGATGCTTTCAGAGTACTTTCTTTGTATGCCTAGCACAGCCTGACTTCCGTTCTCAGATTATTTGCATCAATTTCTTCCTTCTTCAATCAGGAAAAGCTCGTTTTTTATATAAAAGCTCATATTTTTAAGAACCCTAAATGAATGAAATTGAAGTATCTAAAGTGAGTGCTAATAAGAAAGCTTTCAATTTGCATAGGGTTTATAAAATCCTTTAGAGACCTCTGAGAGTGGGAATATTGAAAGCAGCAAAAAAAAAGATAAAAAGAAAAACCTGTTTGTCTACATCTTTCATTGAAAAGTAAAGATTATCTCTTTGTCCAAAACTGAATTTTCCTTCCCATTACACAAAAGAGATTCAGACCGAAACATTGTTAATTAAGAATGGTTATCTTTTTAGAAGTGTACCTATGAGGGGCTAGTGCTGTGGCACAGAGGGTTAACACCCTGGCCTGAAGCACAGGCATCCCATATGGGTGCCGGATCAAGACCTGGCTGCTCCACTTTCCATCCAACTCTCTGCTATGGCCTGGGAAAGCAGTAGAAGATGGCCCAAGTGCTTGGGCCCTGCACCCAAGTGGGAGACCTGGAAGAAGCTCCTGGCTCCTGGCTTCAGACTGGCACAGTGCCGGCTGTGGTGGCCATCTGTGGAGTGAACCAGCGGATTGAAGAACTCTCTCTCTCTCTGCCTCTCCTTCTCTCTCTATGTAACTCCAACTTTCAAATAAATAAATAAATATTTTAAAAAAGAAGTGTATCTATGAAATCTGTTCTCTTTATATTAATAAAATTTAAAAATTAATTAAGAAGAATTCAGAAATTTATGGAAGCTAGAAGTACACTACAGTTAGATAATACTAAGCTCTATACTAAATCTTTGGCCTAGATTAACTTATTCAATCTTAATGTTTTATTCAACTCTTTAAAGTGATGCTGTTTTCCCACTTCACAAATGGTCCAAATTAAATGATTTGAAGAGGGACATAGAGCTAGTTAGCACAGAAATAAGAATTTGAACCTGTCTTTCTCACTCCAAAGCTTATAACCTTACCACAAAGGGTTTGCCTTTGAATTGACTCAGCTTGCAGAGGTCTGCTCCATTCACCCAAGACCCTGTCCTTCTAAATAAATCACTTCTACAGCTCTACTGCCCATCTCTCAGTACACATTTCTCACATGCATAGATGCAATGAGCAGGGTCTCTATTTTTGTCTATCAAAGTGCAACTCTGGAAACCCAAGCAGACTAATCCTCTTTCCTTCTGGTGCTATTAAATAAATATGACAGGCCTGCTGTGCTAGACTCACAGAGAAGTAATTTTTCTTGGCTGAGATATTGGGATTGTTGTCACTCCAGTCATATGCTAGTTCCTCCTCCTCCTTCTCATTCAACCAGATCAACTCAGCAGTAGCTCTGGAGACAAATTTATGCAGACTCTGAAGGTGCCTCATTCGGAAGCTAGAAGTTTCCTAGACAAAGCAAAGATTATAAAGTTAGACTGACAGTCTTTGCATCTGTAGAAGATAGCACATTTGACATAAAAGGAAATAACAACACAGGAAGCAAATTTAGTTTTGCTTTTTAATCTCTGGGTTTGTCTTTATGGAGTCAAGTTTAGTACAAATTTGACATAAAACTCTCAGAGGGGCTGGTGCGCCGTGGCACAGTGGGTTAAACCACCACCTATAGCACCTGTAGCATGATGTGCATGCTGGTATGAGTCCTGGCTGCTCTTCTTCTGATCCAGCTCCTTGCTAATGTGCCTAGAAAGGGGCAGAGGATGGCCCAAGTGCTCAGGCCCCTGCACCCATGTGGGAGACCTGGATGAGGCCTGGCCCAGACCTAGCCAATGCAGTCATTTGGGAGTAAACCAGCGGATGGATCTCCCTCTTTTTGTCTTTCCCTCTAACTCTGACTTTCAAATAAATAAATAAATCCTTAAAAAAAAAAAAAAAAAGACTCCCACAGAGCCATTGTCAATCCTAGACAGCAGACACAGCACATAAGGCTTTTACAGGGGTTTCTGGATAAAGAATGACCCTTTGGCTGGCGCCGCGGCTCACTAGGCTAATCCTCTGCCTTGCGGCGCTGGCACACCGGGTTCTAGTCCCGGTCGGGGCGCTGGATTCTGTCCCGGTTGCCCCTCTTCCAGGCCAGCTCTCTGCTGTGGCCAGGGAGTGCAGTGGAGGATGGCCCAAGTACTTGGGCCCTGCACCCCATGGGAGACCAGGATAAGTACCTGGCTCCTGCCATCGGATCAGTGCAGTGCGCTGGCCGCACCACGCCAGCTGGGCGGCCATTGGAGGGTGAACCAACGGCAAAAAGGAATACCTTTCTCTCTGTCTCTCTCTCTCTCACTGTCCACTCTGCCTGTCAAAAAAAAAAAAAAAAGAAAAGAAAAGAAAAAAAAAGAATGACCCTGGGCCTGTGCTACTCTGGAAAATCTTGATACATAGAAATAAAAAACAACAAGTAGGTGGGGAGTCCCCTCTCTATCAACCACAAACTTTTAACTTTGGTGTCTCAAAGCACAATAGCTAGGTTAAGTTCTATTTATTTAAAACTTTCTGGGCCGGCGCCGCGGCTCACTAGGCTAATCCTCCGCCTAGCGGCGCCGGCACACCGGGTTCTAGTCCCGGTCGGGGCGCCGGATTCTGTCCCGGTTGCCCCTCTTCCAGGCCAGCTCTCTGCTGTGGCCAGGGAGTGCAGTGGAGGATGGCCCAGGTGCTTGGGCCCTGCACCCCATGGGAGACCAGGAAAAAGCACCTGGCTCCTGGCTCCTGCCATCGGATCAGCGCGGTGCGCCGGCCGCAGCGCGCCGGCCGCGGTGGCCATTGGAGGGTGAACCAACGGCAAAGGAAGACCTTTCTCTCTGTCTCTCTCTCTCACTATCCACTCTGCCTGTCAAAAAATAAAAAAAAAATAAAAAAAAAAAAAAAAAAAAAAAAAAAAAAAAAAAAAAAAAAAAAAAAAAACTTTCTGGAGCAAGTAGTTTCTGACCCATTAAAGAAAAAATTTTACCTACGAACATAGTAAATGATACAACCTGATAAACAGAAAACCCAAACACAGCCAAACCATAAACTTTTCTGAATTGGGGAAGACAGCTGTCTGGAACGTAAGAGTCAGTCAAAATTTACCTTCAGTTTACAATACTGTGTCTCCAGCTTTCCAAGTGTTTCAACATAACTGGTATGGAAATTTTGGGACATTTTTCCCTGATAAGAAAGGAATGAAATAATACTACATTAGAGAAAGAGTAAGTAAACTACATGTTATGGTTTCAACTATGTAAATATTATGTCTGCATATAGATAAGGGTTGGCATCCCTAAACAAACAGAAGCTGAGACAAGTCTGAGTCAGATCCTATAGGCTGGAGCAACACTAGGTGGGCAACAGCTTAGCATGATGATTACAACCAACAGACTTCCCCATGCTGTGTTTCCAGTAACTGTGGGAGGCTTCTAAGCAAAACTTGTGTTCAGTGAACCCCAAACTACTCTATTGCTTTTCTGAAGGGCAGAGTTGAAATTAAAAATGGAAAGACAGAATAACAAAAGAGAGGAGAGATTTAATAAATGGTTTCTCCACACTGGCTCTCTACTATAGAAGGTGAAGGGATAAGAACATGAATGTCTGCGGTCAGAGAGCCTGAATCTAGATACTGCTTCTAGGATGTCTTCGCTTTTTAGTAAAAAAGGGGTTAATAAAAATCCTTTCTGGCAAGGTTATTTCAAAGATTAACAGACACACTTCACATAAAAAGGAAATGTATTGTAAAGTGCTGTTCATGAATATTCATTATTCTGCCTTTCTAGAGATCCTTCTCCTTAGAGACAGCTGTACTTTGCACACTGTCCCATTACCGCTTCCACCTCTGCCCCTCCCATAATGTGGATTCTGAATGATACTCACCTCATACAATCTGGCCTCTTTGACGCTTGAGCCCAGTTCTTCTACACTGGTGTGGATGTGCTGCTGTGTTTCAAGCTGCAACTCCACACTAGGCAGGTCATTACCCCACTCTGCTCGTTCTAGTTTCATCTGGAAAAGGAAAAAATGGGTATAATTTACTGTTGCACTGGCAGGGAACAAAATAGTCAGAATCGATGTTTGGACAAAAGTATTATCTAAATCACCTCTATCATTCCATGGCTCTTAAAGAAAACCACACCATAATCCATAATCATCCCCATGGAGCTGGAGATCAAACCCCAACAGCTAAAGTAACAGAGGCAGCCTTTTGCTGCCACATATAGAAATATAGTCCTGAATTTATTATTCAGAAAGGAGTCTTAGAGCTGGCATTGTGATGCAGCAGGTTAAGCCAGTGCTTAGAATGCCTACGTCCTGTAGCGGCATTCTGGTTCCAGTCCTGGCTACTACTCTTCTAATCCAGCTCCCTGCTATAATGCCTGGGAGCTAACAGATGGTGGTTCAAGTAGCTGAGTATTTGCCAACCACTTGGGACACTCAGAGATCCTGGCTCCTGGCTTCTGCCTGGCACAGCCCTGGCTTTTGCAGCCATTCCAATAGAATATCTCTCTCTGCCACCCCTTCATATAAATCTTTTTTTTGTTTGTTTTTTTTTGAAAGGCATCTTCATGGGATGAAAATGCTTTACTTAACAGCCTAGTTTTTCCCTTTATGGAGTCTCTTTATTTCACAATCAGAACAGATACAAGGGTATTTCAAAAAGTTTGTGGGAAAATGGAATTTAAAATAAGTTTATTTTGGCATGCAAAAATGTTTAAATCCATGCACTTTTTTTTCATAATACACATCTTCCATGAACTTTTTGAAGACCACTTGTAGCTTCACTCATGGAATCAACTACTGGCCAATGGAAGATACTTTTAGCTTGTCTTTGGATATTTTTATTTATTTAGCTTGTCTCTGGATATTGGCACATGGGACATATACCATCTGCAAAAGGGAAGAATATAAAACAAAAGGATTAGAAAGATAAGGACAACATCAAATTTGAACCATTATCCTAGAATACAACAAATCATGTCCCTTGGAATTGTGGAACACAGAAACATTGTTTAAACTTAAGAGCTAAGACCAACTGCAGAAACTGAAGAATAAATTCCTCTGTCTATGAGGGAATTTCAGAAAAGATAACAGATTCATAAACACTGAAATTTTCCCATAAGCTTCGACCTATAGCACAGTTAGCTGATTTCCAAAGAGCTTCAAATTAGAAAACAATGGGGTATGCAGTACAGAATTGGGAGGATTTGAGTTGACCTTGTCCACTTAAGACCTAAGGAGAAGGGACTTAGGTCCAGACAGCATCAATAATTATGGGAATCCAGGGGTCAGCATTAAGGTGTAGCAGGTTAAGCTATGATGCTGGCATTCCATATGGGCCCCGGATCAGGCTGCCCTTCTTCCAATCCAGCTCCCTGCTTATGCTCCTAGAAAAGCAGTGGAAAATGGATCAAATGTTTGGGGCCCCCTGCCACCCATGGGGGAGATTCAAAAGAAGTTCCTCGCTCTTGGTTTCAGCCTGCCCAGTCCTGGCTGTTGTGGTCATTTGGGGAGTGAACCAGAAGATGAAGATCTCTCTGTAACTCTGCCTTTCAACAAAAATCTTTTTTTTTAAAGATTTATTTATTGGAAAATCAGAGTTACACAGATAGAGAAGGACAGGCAGAGAGAGAGAGAGCGAGAGTGAGAGTGAGAGAGAGAGAGAGAGAGAGAGAGAGAAAGGTAGGTCTTCCATCTGCAGGTTCACTTCCAATTTGGTTGTAACAGCCAAATCTGTGCCAATCTGAAGCCAGGAGCTTCTTCTGGGTCTCCCACATGGGTGCAGGGGCCCAAGCACTTGGGCCATCTTCCACATAGCAGAGAGCTGGATCGGAAGTGGAGCAGTAGAGACTCAAACTGACACCCATATGAAATGTCGACATTGTAGGCGGTGGCCACAATGCCAGCCCCATAAATAAGTATTTTATAAAACTAATTAAGGGAATCCATACAAGGGATACAGAGTAATAAACATTAGTGCATTGTATTAACACTGTGGACATATACCTACCTGCATCTCTTCTACCCAAGATAGTAGTTCATACACAAATCGGAGATTGCCTTCATCTTCAGAGGAAGAGATTGACACAAGTTCAGCCCGAGTCATGGGCTTGCGGAACCAGGAGGTAGAAGAAGAATGGGTTGTCTTGGTTAAGGGTTCTGCTTTCAGATGAGTAGTGGTTAAAGTAGAGGGTGGAACCAATTCAAGTGAAGTGAAATGGCCTTTCTGGTACAGGTTTGTACACTCTAGACGCAAGGTGACCAGCTCATCCTGCAGACGCATGACCCTGAAATGGAAGAAGAGAAAAAAGGAAGACACTTAAATCTATAACATATTTTGTTTAAATGTTTATTTATTTGAAAGGCAGAGCAATAGAGAGAAACAGGGAGAGAGACTGAGATCTTCCACCTGCTGGTTCATTCCCCAAGTGCCTACAACAGCCAGGGCTGGACCAGGTCAAAGTTAGGAGCCCAGAACTCCATCTGGGTGTTCCACATGGATGGCAGAGACCAAAGCACTCAAGCCATCATCAACTGCTACCTTCCAGGATGTGTTAGCAGGAAGCTGGATTAGAAGCAAACTAGCTGGGACTCCAATCAGTATTTGGGCATCTCAAGTGGTAGCTTAACCTGCGGTAACAACAGCCATCCCTGTAACATATTTTTAAATATAAAACTTTCCCTAATCCATATGACAAGAACATGGTAAAAATAAAAATGAGAACATATCTGGAAAAGTGTTACATGAATGCAAGGTGATATTACCAACATCTTCAACTCGTTCTGAGTTGTCTTTAAGGCAAATGCCAAATTACAGTTCTAATTGGAAGGAATTAAATCAATATCTATTTAAAGAATGCCTGAATGGTATAAAGGAAGAAAGCAAAGATTAGAGGTGAAGAAATGAGGGTCCAAGTCTTGTTTCTGTAAAAAAAAAAAAAAAAAAAACTAGCCCTGGGGGCCAGTGCTGTGGCATAGCAGATAAAGCTGCCACCCACAGTGTTGGCATCCCATATAGGTGCCAGGTTGAGTCCCAGTTTCTCCACTTCTGACCCAGCTCTCTTTTAATGCACCTGGGAAAACAGTGGAGGATGGCCCAAGTGCTTGGGTCCCTGCACCCACGTGGGAGACCCAGAAGAAGCTCCTGGCTACTGGCTTCAGTCTGCCCAGCTCCATCTGTTGCAGCCCAGTGGGTGGAAGATTTCTGTTTCTCCCTCTCTCTCTGTGTAACTCTGCCTTTCAAATAAAAAATAAATAAGTCTTAAAAAAAAAATTAGCCTTGTGACTTTAGACAACCCTCTTCCACACAGTGGGTCTTGGTTTCCTCCTCTATAAAATGAGTGCATTGGATCAATGCTTCTAAAACAGCTGTGCTATCACAAACTAGCAGGTCATGCTGAAATCAGGGTGTGTGTGTGTGTGTGTGTGTTGTAAGATGCCACAGGGACTGGGGGACTCCTACAGGTATTTAGTGGGAGGGGTATGCAATAAGGGGAGATTGTCCTCTAACATGAAAATTTTTCTGCCCAAAGTATGTACTTACAGTATCTCCATCAAGACCCTGACTGCGCTCTAAGTTCCAAATTATAAGACTCAGGGCCTGACTCTTGATCCCATCTTGATCCTTGAACTTCAGCAATAAGCAAGCCTTTCATTTGAATCTCGTTTCTCACCTAAAAGCCAGCTCTTCTAGTTGGTAGTAATTCTCATCCCGTAGGATCTGGAGATCCACTTGCAGCTGCCTGATGAGACCTTCACACTCTTGAATGTACATGATAACATCTGACTCACACTGTACTGGTTGTCCCGATTCCAGGTGAGCGGCGTCCTGAGACAGAAAGGGAGAGTAAGAATGAGAAAACTTCCACTCCCCCCCCTGCTAAAATGGAAGGAGCCAAGCAGTCCACTGCAATCTCAAGAAAAAAGCAAACGATACGGCTGGATTCCACACCTGTTATCTTTGACCATTAGAGCAGAGAGTAGGTGTGGAGCACATGTGACAGAGGAAATAGGACAAAACCGTCAGAGACTCACAGCCTGCAGTGTATTCTTGGCTAGTGTCAGTTTTTCTTCACAATTCAAAGCACCATTCTGGATTTTGTTTGCAATCTGTAGCAGCAATTCTAGCCTAAAATAAGGAAACCACAGTCAAGTGCAAGTTCAAGCAGCTGAGTAGTCACATCAGATCATCCTCAGGCTCTGGACTCACCTCTCTACAGCTGGCCGAAGGGATTTCTCTCGCTCCAGCATCTCAATGATGAGCTTTCCCCACTCTTCTTCCACATCATTAGGGTGATAACCTTGAGGCAGTTTAATTCGGCCAAATTCTATCCACACCTGAAAGAGACACTCCTTCAGTACAAAACCACAGCCATGTCCTCAGGCCTTTCTTCGCTTACTCATGTACATGCTCAGTGCTTCTTTATCCAGCCATTATCTAACATGATTAAAGTTGATGAGTTAGCAGTGTCTCAACTTGAGGTGAGAGCAACAAAATCTCTAAAATGCAGGGACAACTTGCTCTAAATCTTTTCATTCCTTCTACATATCTTCATGTCCTCTTAATAACCCCCATCCTGGCAAGGTTAAATGCCCATTTCTACAGCTCCACATTCTCTAAGAATCCAATCTGAATGGAAGCTCTTTGTTTTCATCCTAAAGAAAGATTTAGCTTCCTTTCCTCTGAGAAACAGGTTAACATCCAGAAAATTCAAGATTTCTAGAGCAGGCCTTTGGTCTAGTAGTTAAGATGCCAGTTGAGACACCTGCATCCCATATCAGAGTACCTGGGTTCAAGGCCTGGCTCTGGCTCCTGATCCTAGCTTTGTTGATGCAGACCCTGGGAGCCAGTAGTGATCAGGTTCCTGCTACCAACAAGAGACACCTAAATGGAGTTCCTGATTCCCAGCTTTCACTCATGGCCTGCCCCAGAGAGATGCAGTGGAATGAAACAGCATATGGGAGCTTTCTTTCTCTGTCTCGCTGCCTCTCAAATAAATAAATAAATTTTAAAAACCAAGAAACTCAAGATTTCTGAATACGATACACCATTTTTCTGTAAGTTCTTTTGAAAAAGCAGATGGCAGTAGGTTAGGCACTGTGGCACTGCAGTTTAAGCTGCTGCTTGGGGGGCTTGTGCTGTGGCGTAGCAGGTAAAGCCACCGCCTGCAATGCCAGCATCTGATACAGGTGCTGGTTGGAGTCCTGGCTGCTCCACTTCCGATCTAGCTCTCTGCTATGGGAAGCAGTAGAAGATAGCCCAAGTGCTTGGGCCCCTGCACCCAGGTGGGAGACCCAGAAGAAGCTCCTGGCTCCTGGCTGTGGATCAACCCAGCTCTGGCCATTGGGGCCATTTGGGGAGTGAACCAGAGGATGGAAGACCTCTCTCTCTCTCTCTCTCTGTGCCTCTGTCTCTCTGTAACTCTGCCTTTCAATAAATCAAATAAATCTTTAAAAAAAGCTGCTGCTTGGGATGTCATATCTCATATCAAAATGTCTAGGTTTGAGTCCTGGCTGGTCCACTTCCAATCCAGCTTCTTGCTAATGTGTCTTGCGAGGCAGCAGAGAACTAGATGGAGTTCCAGGCTCCTGGCTTTAGCTTGGCCTAGCCCTGGCTGTTGTAGGCATTTGGGAAGTGAACCAATGAATGGAAGACAGACAGATATCTCTCTTTTCCTCTCTGCCTTTCAAATAAATAAATGCTTTTCTCCCTCCCTCCACCCCTCCCTCCATCACCTACCCCTTTCAGAAAAGAAGCAATTAACAGTACAAGCCAGCAAACCCCAAGACTCAGCAAAGGACAGCTTTCTTACCTCTAATAATTTGTACAACTCCTCGATTCTTCCTTTTTCTCTCTCCTTGGCCAGAATTTCTGTTTCTTTGAAGTGTATGTATTGGTTATAAAGTGCCTAGAAAATTAATATTTGGTAAATGAATGAATGGAGATAAGCACCTAGTCCACTTTTTCATTTCAGCTCATCCAGAAGCCAGCAGAAACAAGCTGAGACTTACTCCCTAGAGGAAATTTATAAAAATAGTTTAAGTTCATGGCTTTACCTTTAGTTCAACAGGGTTTTGGGGAAAAGATTTATCTGACATCAGTATAGTGTGCTGTTTGATCCATGGAATGAGGGAATCCACCCGACTTTGGTATTCTTGCCACCTGGAGTCCACTTCCTATTGTCAGAAAGTAAACGTCATATACCTGATTAGCAATATCCAAAACAGGCACAGGAGAAGGTAGTTCAGGCCACCCCAAATCACATAAAATCTTTTCCTTCTAATTGCTTAGAAAGTTGCTCAGTTTATTGCACACAGCTCCAATTTCAAAGCTCCTCAAGGGCTCTCCGGATGGGACTCTATTTCCTGACACCTTAAGTCTACACTACCACTAAAAATATTTAGACAAGAGTCATGCTACACCTAGACAAGCTGGTATCAGTGGCTGAGAAAACAATGCCTTACAATGAATTACCGCGGGGAATGATGAGAGGGACATTCTTTGCTGGCATTTAGCATCAAATGACCTGGGCTGGATGATTCAAAATTAGAAATATTGAAACTTGTTCCCAGAGACAAAGACAGTGTCCACGTACATCCAGTCTACTCTGTATAAAAGTGCTCTGTGTACAGTGAGTTCTTGAGAACATTATCTTATGAATGCATTCCACCCAAACAAATCAAAGCCAGAAGGTATTTTAGGAAATGTTCTCTTACTGTGGCACTGATCCCTTCTCCACCCTCAGGGACTTTAGGGAAGGCATCATAAATTGAAGACACATAAGTGATTACAGACTTTTCATCTGGAGATGGCACATCCACATCTAAGAGAGAATGGGCAAGAAATCCCTCAGTTGGAACAAAGCAATCAGCTAGGAGAAGGTACAGTGAATATATGCCAAACTGAGCTCAAGTTAATTAAACTCTCACCTTCTGCGTCCAACAACCGGGTGACCCCCAGTCTTTCTGCTACTTCAAAAGCCTGTTCCAGGTTTTCTCGGTTACTCTGGATTTGCACCCTCTCCATATCTACCAGATCAGGTCTGTAAAAGGCCACCATTTACACATCACACAAGTTCCCACAAAGAAAACCTCTCAAATGTCCCCAGAGCCCAAAAAAACATTGATAAAGTTAGAAAGCAGGAGGTTTAAAAGGGCACTAATCCCATTTTAAAATTACACATCAGGAGCCTGTCCTCCCTAATTCTAAATTTACACAACAGCAGGTTCATGGATTGCATGAGAAAGGAGTCATAAACCAGTACAAAGTGAAAACTGGGGCATGTTTATGACCACTAAGAGCTCAATAATTTTTATTTTTGTCATTCAAAATTCCTATCTTCCTCACTTCAGCCACCAGCTATTCCTCAACCACTCTAAGTAACTACTTCAGATCCTTTGCACTTGCAAAGGGAATGCAAAAATGTTCCTCCTACTGGAACACCCAGACCCCAGAGGCTCATTTGGCTCATTTTTCCAATGTCCTTATCAAAAAGTCATCTCTGAATCTTTTGTCCAAAATACAACCCTTTGTCACTCTATCCCTCCACTGCATTTTTCACTGTAGGACAGCATACAGTTATGTACTCCTTATTATGCCCATTGGAGGCAGGATCTGTAAGAGAACCCTTGCTGTTTTATTCACTGCTGTATATGCCCGTTGTTTAGGAGTTCAATAAATATTCATTTTTCAAATAAATAAATGAAGCGGCCTTGATTCTTGGTTGAGGGGGAAATGACATTATAACTACTGACCAAATAAGAGATGAGAAGGAACTCCTCTAGGGGCATGGAAAGCCACTGTACTTACCTATATCGGTGAATAAGTGCATTGAACATCTTCCCGTCACTCCAGCAGGAGGAAAAGTTTGTGCATTTGATTCCTGTATAACCAGCTGTCACCTTCTGAGTCCACAGGAGTAGTTTCTCCTTGGCTGACATGTCCCCTGACTCCCCACTAATGTAGATGTCAGAGATCTGCCAAAAGATAGGACACACAATAATTAAACACAAATAAGATGAAGGCTTTTAATCTTCTCTTCTCCATATAGTATAACTCTGGCAGTGCTTCAGATAACAACTCCAACCTATGATACATTTTCTTTTGTAGTCGAAGAAATGTAAGTTAAAACCATGTGTGGCTATTTTCCACCTATCAGACCAAGGTAGGCTGTTTCTAAATAATGATACTACTTAGGATTGGACAGAATATCTAAAGCTGAGTATTCTTATACCCTGTGACCAGTGAGAGTATAAATGGTACAACTTGTCAGGATGTCAGCTTTGAATCAAGTCTTAAAGGATACAAACAATTTTATAAGAAATTACCAGAGATAGGTATAAAAGGATTTTTTAAAAAGATTTATTTACTTGAAAGGCAGAGTTACAGAGAAGCAGAGGCAGAGGTAGACGCAGAGAGAGAGAATCCTCCATCCGCTGATTCACTCACCAAATAGCCACAATGGCCGAATCTGGGCCAATCCAAAGCCAGGAACCAGGAGCTTATTTCAGGTAGGATTTTTTTATATAATCTTTACCAAATCATGATAAACATGGCATAGCAAAAAAAAAAAAAAAAAAAAAAAAAAAAAAAGTTATAAGGAGAGGCCAGTGCTGTGGTGCAGCGGGTTAAAGCCTTGGCCTACAGTGCGGGCATCCCATATTGGGTGCAAATTTGAGTACTGGTTGCTCCACTTCTGATCCAGCTCCCTGCTAATGTGCCTGGGAAAGCATGAGAAAACGGCTCAAGTGCTTGGGTGCCTGCACCCATGTGGGAGACACAGAAGAAGCTTCTGGCTCCTGGCTTTGGATCTGCTCAGCTTCAGCCACTGCAGCCATTTGGGGAGTGAACCGGCAGATGGAAGACACCTCTCTCTTTGTCTCTGCCTTTCTCTAACTTTGTCTTTTAAATAAATAAAATTTAAAAAATTGTAAAAGTTATGAAGAGCTTCAACTCTAATGAGAGATTGATCTCAAAGTATATAACATATATGGGATAGAATTCTTTGTAGAACTTTAAAACATGTGCTTTAAATATGTTAATGAGGGGCTGGCACTGTGGCACAGTGGGTTAAAGCCCTGGCCTGAAGCGCCAGCATCCCATACGGGTGCCGGTTCTAGTCCTGGCTGCTCCTCTTCCAATCCAGCTCTCTGCCATGGCCTGGGAAAGCAGTAGAAGATGGCCCAAGTGCTTGGGCCCCTGCACCCAAGTGGGAGACCCGGAGGAAGCTCCTGCCTCCTGGTTTCGGATCAGCACAGCTCCGGCTGTTGTGGCCATCTGGGGAGTGAACCATTGGATGGAAGACCTCTCTCTCTGTCTCTACCTCTCTCTGTAACTCTGCCTTTCAAATAAATAAAATAAATCTTAAAAAAAAGTCAATGAAAACAGTTGTCAAATTTTATAAAATATAAAATGTATATGTGTGTGAATGTGTATGTACACATGTAGTAATCCTGATTTTGAACAAAGGATATAAAAATGTATATTTAAGTATAAAGAGATCCTGAAAAAGTTCAGGGAAAATGTGTATTATGAAAAAAACAGTGCATGGATTTCAATTTTTTTAACACCAAAAAAAGATGTGCATTTTATTTTAAAAGATGTATTTATTTATTTGAAAGGCAAAGTGACTAAGACAGAGAGATTTTCCACCTGCTGGTTCATTCCCCAAATGCCTGCCTAGAACTCCATCATGGTCTCTCTTTTTTTTTTTAATTTTTTTTTATTTTTTGACAGGCAGAGTGGACAGTGAGAGAGAGAGACAGGGAGAAAGGTCTTCCTTTGCTGTTGGTTCACCCTCCAATGGCCGGCGTACCACGCTGATCCGATGGCAGGAGCCAGGTACTTATCCTGGTCTCCCATGGGGTGCAGGGCCCAAGTACTTGGGCCATCCTCCACTGCACTCCCTGGCCACAGCAGAGAGCTGGCCTGAAAGAGGGGCAACCGGGACAGAATCCAGCGCCCCGACTGGGACTAGAACCCGGTGTGCCGGCGCCGCAAGGCGAAGAATTAGCCTAGTGAGCTGCGGCGCCAGCCCATCATGGTCTCTCAGGAGGATGAGCCATTACCTGTTGCCTCCTAGGCACATCAGCTGGAAACAAGACCAGAAACACAGAATAGTCAGGTGCTCCAATGTGGGATGCACATCTCCCAAGCAGCAGCTTAAACTCCTGTACCACAATGCCTGCCCCTAAACCTTTAATTCTATTTTTCTATGAACTTTTTGAAGTACCCTCATGTAGTCATATATATGTGTATATTTATGTACACATATGTATATGTACATAATGTAATACAAATATCTTTTTATATATGAGTGTAAATACTAGAAATATACCAAGCTAGTAATAATAATTATCTATGAGTGGCATCATTATAGTTAATTTCCATATTTTCCAAATCTTCCATAGAAAGTACATTTGTATATAAGAAATCTACAAAATATAGACCAACTTTAGAAAGATGGAAGTATTGAAGAGGGAAAAGTGTATGTCTTTGAATCCACACAGACCTGGATTTGAATCCCAGCATGACCAACTAGAAGCTTACTTAGCAAATCTTTAGAGTGAGAATAATATCTACCCTCTTTCCAAGATTGCTGTGATAATCAATCAGACACACATGAAAGCACCTTGCGCAAACTCAGGGTCATACTCTACAAAGGGTTTCCTTCCCTCTCTCTACCTAGTAGAGATGATGGTCTGCCTTCAATTTTTTTGGTCTAAGTCCCACAGCATGGATAGTTGTATCATTTAAACATTATTTTGCATTACTGACTATCATTTAATAAATATAATTTGTCAAGACTATAGGTTTCCTGAGGGACTGGCACCACATCTTAATCAGAATTACAGTAGCTTAAAAATGAATAGCAGAGGTGTGCATTGTGCTGCAATGGGTTAAGTCGCCACTTGGGATGCCCACATCCCATATTTGAATGCCAATTCAAGCATGGGCTACTCTGCTTCTGATCCAGCTTCCTGCTAATGAGGCAGCAGATGATGGCCCAAGCATTTGTGTTCCTACCACTCATGTGGGAGATGTGGATGGAGATCTTGGTTCCTGGTTTCAGTCTAGCCTAGTTCCAGCTGTTACAGGCATTTGGGGAGTGATCCAGCGGATGGAAAATTTTTCTGGTGTGTCTCTTATACTCTCTCTCAAATTCTTTCAAATAAAATAAGTAAATCTTTAAAAAATAAAAATTAAAAAATAAAGTTGAACCATCATCATAACCAGGTAGCATTTATTTCTTTCGATTTTTTAAAAAGATTTATTTATTTACTTGAAAGTTGGAGTTACACAGAGAGAGAAGGAGAGGCAGAGGCAGAGAGAGAGGTCTTCCATCTGCTGGTTCACTCCCTAATTGGTCGCAATCGCCGGAGCTGTGCTGATCCAAAGCCAGGAGCCAGGAGCTTCTTCTGGGTCTCCCACATGGGTGCAGGGGCTCAAGGGCTTAGGCCATCTTCCACTGCTTTCCCAGGCCACAGCAGAGATCTGGATCAGAAGTGGAGTAGCCGAGACTCGAACCAGCGCCCATATGAGGTGTCGGCACTGCAAGCGGTGGCTTTCCCCGCTATGCCACAGCACCGGCCCCATCTTTCAATTTTTAAAAAGAGAATACAATATTAAAAAATTTATTTGTCAGGGCCATCGTTGTGGCCCAGAGTGTTAAGCTGCTTCCTGCAACACTGGCATCCCATATGAACACTGGTTTCAGTCCTGACTGCTCCAATTCCTCTCCAATTCCCTGCCAGGGTGCCTAGGAAGGCAGTGAAGAATAGTCCCAGTTCTCTGGCCCCTGCCACCCACATGGGAGACCTAGATGGAGTTCCAGGCTCCTGGCTTCAGCTTGGCCTGGCCAGGCCCAGCCCTGGCCGTTGCAGACATTTGGGGAATGAACCAGCAAACAGATCTCTGTCCCCCTCCCTCCTCTGTAACTTTTCCATTCAAATGAATAATAAAATAGATCTTTTAAAAGTTTTATTTATTTGAAATGTAGAGAGAAAGAGACAGAGACAGAGACCTCCCACCCACGGGTTCACTCTCCAAATACTTCCAATAGCCAGGGCTGGGCTAGGCTAAAGCCCAGAGCTGGGAATTCAGACTGCGTCTTCCACTGTGTGGCAGAAACCCAGCTTTAGCCATCACCTGCTGTCTCCCATGGGTACACATTAGCAGGAATCCAGAATTGGGAGTGGAGCTGGAACTTGAATCCACTTTGATTAGGGATGTGAGTGTTCCTAGCAGTGCCATAACTGCTTAGCCAAATGCCTACCCCTTCAGACAGTTGGAGGGACCGATTATTGACATCAGCCTGATACTACTTTCACAGCATTGCACCTGATAACTTTAGAGACAGGATGTTCTGTAGACATGCCCATGCCTTCCCTGCTACAAACATCCAGCCTCAAAACTGTACTGGCTTTGCTGTTGTAGTATTATGGGAAGCGAATATGCATTTCCTAAGCACTGTCCCTATCACCTGACTTAATCCTTGTAAGGATCCTATGTGAAAATTACCCTGTGTTAATGATGATGAAAATAGAGGGGCTGGCACTGTGGTGTAGCAGGTAAAGTAGCCGCCTACAGTGCCAGCATTCCATATGGGCACCGGTTCGAGTCCCAGCTGCTCCATTTCCAATCCAGATCTCTGCTATGGCCTGGGAAAGCAGCAGAAGATGGCCCAAGTCCTTAGGCCCCTGCACCTGTGTGGGAGACCTGGAAGAAGCTCCTGGCTCCCAGCTTCAAATTTGCCCATCTCTTGCTGTTGTGGCTACTTGTAAAGTAAACCAGAAGACGGAGGACCTCTCTCTCTCTCTGTCTCTCTATAACTCTGCTTTTCAAATAATAAATAAATAAATATTAAAAAAAATAAAAGAAACAAAATGGACAAGAGGTGTAAGTGATTCACCTGAGTTTACATTCCTAGTATATGCCTCCTTTCAAATGCATATCTAGGGGCCCATGCTGTGGTATAGCTGGTGGAGCCGCTGCCTGCAGTGCCAGCATCCCATATGAGTGCCAGTTCAAGTCCCAGCTGCTCCACTTCCAATCTATTTCCCTGCTATGGCCTGGGAAAGCAGTGGAAAATGGCCCAAGTGCTTGGGCCCCTGCACCCGCATAGGAGACCCAGAGGAAGCTCCTGGCTCCTGGCTTTGGAACAGCCCAGGTCCAGCTGTTGTAGCCATTTGGGGAGTGAACTAGTGAATGGAAGACCTCTCTCTCTCTCTCTGCCTCTGCCTCTCTGTAACTCTTTCAAGTAAAATAAATAAATCTTGGTCTCAGGATTAGAGGTTCCTTTTCCTTTTCCTTTTCCCTTTCCCCTCCCTTCCTTTCTTCTTCTTCTTCTTTTTTTTTTTTTTTTTTTTTTTTTGACAGGCAAGTGGACAGAGAGAGAGAGACAGAGAGAAAGGTCTTCCTTTGCCGTTGGTTCACCCTCCGATGGCCGCCTCGGCCAGCGCGCTGCGGCCGGCGCACCACGCTGATCCGATGGCAGGAGCCAGGTACTTATCCTGGTCTCCCATGGGGTGCAGGGCCCAAGTACTTGGGCCATCCTCCACTGCACTCCCTGGCCACAGCAGAGAGCTGGCCTGGAAGAGGGGCAACCGGGACAGAATCCGGCGCCCCGACTGGGACTAGAACCCGGTGTGCCGGCGCCACAAGGTGGAGGATTAGCCTAGTGAGCTGCGGCGCTGGCTTCTCCCTTCCTTTTTAAAGATTTATTTATTTGAAAGGCAGAATTACAGAGAGAGAGAAAGAAAGAGAGAAGGAGAGATCTTCTATCTACTGCTTCACTCCCTAGATGGCCACAACAGCTGGAGCTGGGCTGATCTGAAGTCAGGAGCTAGCAATCAGGAACCAGGAGCTTCTTCCTAGTCTCCCATGTGGGTACAGGGGCTCGAGCACTTGGGCCATCTTCTGTTGCTTTCCCAGGCAAATTAACAGGGAGCTGGATCAGAAGTGGAGCACCTGGGACTCAAACTGGCACGGATATGGGATGCTGGCATTGCAGGCAGTGGCTTAACCTGCTGGTGTCACTGCACTGAGCCCCTCTTTAATTTTTTAATGATTTATTTTTACATATTTGAAAGGCAGAATGACAGAGAGAAAAGTACAGAGAGAAAGAGAACTATTTGCTTGTTCCCTCCCCAAACGGCCACAATGGCTGTGGCTAGGCTAGGTCAAAGCCAGGAGCCTGGAACTCCATCAAGATCTCCCACTTGGGTAGTAGGGGTCCAAGCCCTTGGGCCATCTTCCACTGCTTTTCCAGGCCCATCAGCAGGGAGCTGGATTGGAAGCAGAGCAGCCGGGACTTGAACTGGTGTTACAATATGTGATGCTGGTATCACAGGCAGCAGATTAACCTACTGTGCCACAATGCCAGAATGATTTGACTTTTTGATGCTGCAAAAGCATACTCATACAACCATTCTGTTTTTGATTTTCAGTACAGTATCTAAAAAATCACATGAGATATTTAATACTTTATTACAATAGGCTTTTTGTTAAGATGATTTTGCCTAACTAGATGCTAATGTAAGCGTTCTGAGCACAAGTAAGGTCATCTAGGCTGTTCAGAAGTCCAGGTGTATGAATGCGTTTTCAACTTAATGTCCCTCCCTAGCACATATTCTATTCCAGTTCTCTTCAACAACGCATTTAGCTGCCTATTTCAATGGCTGAATGCCAACACTGATATACCCCAGCACCTTCCCTGTAGCCACTTCACATACATGCACGAGTTAAGGCAACACATTATTGGGAGCAGGAAAAAGATTTGTTGAAGCAAAAAGAGATAGAACTTGAATAAATTAAATGAAGTCTCAGTAGCTAGGCTCTTTATCAGAAATTAAATTCCAGTTAGTTTATTAATATTGTATGTTCAAAAAAAAAAAAAAAAACCAAAGCCAATCTCTGATAACCTCTCCTATCTGCCAATCATATTATTTGCATATATTGCACTGAAACTACTTCAGTAAATGGCTTTCCTTCAGATTTTCAAGACAGCTATAAATGAGACAGGGAAATATTTAGATCCCTCAGGAAAAGGAAGAATACCCTATGTGGATTAGAGCCCTTCCTGGACTGTAAACTGGATGAGAAAAATGGGATTATCATCACAACCATCTCAGTAATTAAATTTGGCTTTTGTCCATATCTTCTTATAATACTCACATGTGATGCGTGTGCACAGTGCAGTCCTTTGGGCCATGCAGAAGCTTTTATCTTAATCTCTCAAATGTAGAAATCCAGCTCCAATTTTAGGGAGCTTTCTCTACCATCTGGGTTTTAAGTAAGAGGCCATTAGGGGAGAGAGGACAGCCCCAATACCATACCAGAGACTATACATATCTATCTGAATTTTTTTAATTCCCACTTCCCCAGTCTTGGTTAATTCCTTCTCTAAAGCATTCCCGGAAACTTATATTTCTAAAATCCAATGTTTTATTGAACAGGGTTTCTTTTTTTTTTTTTTTAAGCTTATATTTATTTATTTTATTTACTTGACAGGAGAGAAAGAAAGAAAGAAAGAGAGACAGAGAGAGAGAACTCCCACTAACTGATCTGTTCCAAGACAGACAGAGTGCTCCCATCTGCTGGTTCACTCTTCAAATGCCTGCAACAGGCAGCAGTGTGTCAGGCTGAAGTCAGGAGCCAGGAACTTAACCTGAGTTTTCCATGTGAGTGGCAGGGATGCAGCTACTTGAGCCATCACCTGGCGTCCCCCAGTGTACACATGGGTAGTAAGCTGGAAACCGGAGCAGAGTCAGGACTCAAACCCAGGCACTCCAATATGGGATACAGTCAACCCAACTGGTATTTAGCCACAGCACCTTTTATTCATTGTTATCTTTTCTTGGGCAACCACTATGTTCTGGGAGATGTGTTTAAGTTTTGGACATCTCAAAATAAAAACATAGGCTCAGGCCTCAAGCAATCTAGTCAGGGAGACAATGTACATATAAGATCAATGTTGTGACAGAGATAAGCAAGTAATCCAAGCTATCAATGACAAGGAACTTCTTAAAGACAATATCTACACTGAGTTTTATGAAGCACAAGTTAGGCAGGTATAAAAGGGATGAAACAAACACACAAAAGACATATTTGTACTTAAGAACTTAGTTGAAACATGCTCTATCTGAACTAAAATAAGGTTATCCCAGATCTTTCCTAAATGACAACAGATGGACAGAAGTAAAAGATTAGGGGCTGGTGCTATGGCATAGAGGGTTAATCCACTACTTGTAGCATTTGCATCCCATACAAGGTACCAGTTCAAGTCCCCAACTGCTCTACTTCTGATCCAGCTACCTGCTAATGCTCCTTGGAAAGCAGTGGAAGATGGCCCAAGTGCTTGGGCCCCTACACCCACATGGGAGACCTGGATGAAGCTCCCGGCTCCTGCTTCAGTCCTACTCAGCCCTGGAAATTGCAGTCATTTGGGGACTAAATCAGCAGATGCAAGATGGATCTCTCTCTCTCTCTGCCTCTGCCCCCCCCCAAAAAAAACTCTGCCTTTCAAATAAATTAATAAACCTTTAAAAAAAAGTTCATGGAAACAAGGCAATTATTTTAAAAAATAGATTAAAAAGTAATAGAGTGATAAAGGAAGAGAAACTTTGAGTCCTGTTGAAAACACAAAAGTTTGATAAATTTATTTACATGTATATATATTCAAAAATAAGCAATATATCTAACACATTAATTCAGTGCTCATGCTTTTCCTGCCATTACATTTCATTTTTTTTCTTTCTTTCTTTCTTTTTTTTTTTTTTTTTTTGACAGGCAGAGTGGACAGCGAGAGAGAGAGACAGAAAGAAAGGTCTTCCTTTTGCCGTTGGTTCACCCTCCAATGGCCGCCGCGGTCGGCGCGCTGCAGCCGGCGCACCGCGCTGATCCGATGGCAGGAGCCAGGAGCCAGGTGCTTTTCCTGGTCTCCCATGGGGTGCAGGGCCCAAGCACCTGGGCCATCCTCCACTGCACTCCCTGGCCACAGCAGAGAGCTGGCCTGGAAGAGGGGCAACTGGGACAGAATCCGGCGCCCCGACCGGGACTAGAACCTGGTGTGCCGGCGCCGCTAGGCGGAGGATTAGCCTAGTGAGCCGCGGCGCCGGCTACCTGCCATTACATTTCAAAAATGCCTATTTCAAACTTTACATGTATCTTTTTTTTTTTTTTTTTTACAGGCAGAGTGGACAGTGAGAGAGAGAGAGAGAGAGAAAGGTCTTCCTTTGCCGTTGGTTCACCCTCCAATGGCCGCCGCGGCCAGCGCGCTGCAGCCAGTGCATTGCGCTGATCCGAAGCCAGAAGCCAGATGCTTCTCCTGGTCTCCCATAGGGTGCAGGGCCCAAGGCCTTGGACCATCCTCCACTGCACTCCCTGGCCACAGCAGAGAGCTGGCCTGGAAGAGGGGCAACCAGGACAGAATCCGGCGCCCCGACTGGGGACTAGAACCCAGTGTGCCGGCGCCGCCAGGCGGAGGATTAGCCGGCCTTTACATGTATCTTTGACATCAATGTCTTTTTCATCAATAAAACTAATTTTTAAGCAAATCTTCTAGAGACTATCATCAACATTTCTGAGATACAACATTTTTCTGATTCTCTAGGAATCTGGAAATCTCACTCCAAACATCAAGCACATAGTTGCATAACAATGAATCCGTTTTTTTTAAAATATCATTCTTTGCTCAGTATGACCACTTGCTGGTGTCTATTTGTGTTTTGTAAGAGATATGCATAGTTTTTTTAAAAATTTTAATGTTAAGGCTAGCAATTATGTTCAATACTTCACATTAGGAGGTTCTTTTCCTAAAAACAATAACTAAAACTTTCTTAGATTTGTGGCCTCTTTTTTATTTAATGAATTATCTCAATTGAGCTCCACAAAAACTGATCTCAATTGAATAAGCACATGGTGATGCAGATTCATCCATTTTTTTTTTTTTTTTAAGATTTATTTATTGCCGGCACCGTGGCTCAATAGGCTAATCCTCCGCCTTGCGGCGCCGGCACACCAGGTTCTAGTCCCGGTCGGGGCGCCGGATTCTGTCCCGGTTGCCCCTCTTCCAGGCCAGCTCTCTTCTGTGTACAGGGAGTGCAGTGGAGGATGGCCCAAGTGCTTGGGCTCTGCACCCCATGGGAGACCAGGAGAAGCACCTGGCTCCTGCCTTCGGATCAGCGTGGTGCGCCGGCCGCGGCAGACATTGGAGGGTGAACCAACGGCAAAAGGAAGACCTTTCTCTCTCTCTCTCTCTCTCACTGTCCACTCTGCCTGTCCAAAAAAAAAAAAAAAAAAAAAAAAAAAAAGATTTATTTGTTTATTTGAAAGTCAGAGTTACACAGAGAAGGAGAGCTCAGAGAGAGAGAGAGGTCTTCCATCTGCTGGTTCACTACCCTGTTGGCCACAACAGCTGGAGCTGTGCCGATCCGAAGCCAGGAGCGAAGAGCTTCTTCTGGGTCTCCCACACGGGTGCAGGGGCCCAAGCACTGGGGCCATCTTCTACTGCTTTCCCAGGCCATAGCAGAGAGCTGGATTGGAAGTAGAGCAGCCAGGTCTTGAACTGGTGCCCATATGGGATGCTGGTGCTTCAGGCCAGGATGTAAACACGCTATGCCACAGCACTTGGCCCTCATCCATTTTTTTTTTAACTGACTATAATATCACTGGGAGCCCAGTTACCACAAGGCTTTATAAGATAATATAAATAATAACTTTATAAGTCAAATATATAGAGAACCCCTCTTTCCTTAAGGCTAATTTCTGGAGGAAACAAAAAAGCTCAGCTGCATTTAGTCTTATGTGGGAGGTCACATGAAAGAGCCACACACAATTTAGTGCCCAAACCAGCAACAATCACAGTAATATCCAACACAGAATCTTGGCAGAACGGAGTTAGTGCAGGCTGGAATGATCAAATCACTTTCTTAAAGAAATATGATTTAAACTCATTTCTGAAGGAAAAGAATTCCAGAAAGAAAGTGGGTGTAAGCAAAGATTTAAAACTGAGATAAGTTTAAACAGGAATAAATAGTACAGGGTTAAGGGCTTGGTTCAATCTGGGAGTTGATAGGAGAAAAGAATGGACAGACTACAGAGGAGCCAGGCTATCAGGCGGAGAAGTCTGTATTTTGTTCATCTCTATAAATCTTAGGAAATGAGGTGAGATGGTCTGAGCAACCAGATACCTGACCATTATGTGCTGAAGTTACCAGCTGACCTCATCCTACAACAGAGGAGGCACAGACTTTGAAAACTTTCATTCAGGGAGCAGCTGAGTACACAGTGCAGTGGTTCTTTACAAATGCCTGCCTAAAGGTATCTAATGACAACTTTGTTGGGGAAATAGAAAGAAGGTGTTGATAATCAATGTGACAGTCAGGTAAAGGTCAGTGATTGCTTGTTTAAATATTTAGATTGAGTCTTGAAGGTCTCAACAGAGAAGAACTAGAATGGAAAATCTATCTCCAGAATATAGGCATTTTTCAATCCTACTAAATATGGTCAAACCGCTCTGTAAATAACTGCACCAGTTTATTCTTCTACCCACAGTGTACTAAGAGGTTTCCCTTCACTCTACTACCTCACCTACACTTGATATTTTTAGACTTTATTTTCTGCCAATCTGATGGATGTAAAACAGTATCTTGCTATTGCTTTCATTTTATTTTCTTGGATACTAGTGAGAAATACTCTAGTGTGTGATGCATTTGGATTTCCTTGTTTGTGAATTGCTTGTTCCTGGCTCTTCACTATATTTCTGTAAGGGTGTATGTCTTTTCCTTGTCATGTGTAGAAACCTTTTTTATAACTAGCATTTATTTCACTTCACTTGCATTAACTCATGTAATTTTCACAATTCTGAAAGAATATACTATTCTTATCCTCAATATACAAATGAGGAAATTTTGGCACAGAGAAGTCACTTGCCCTATACCACTAGTCAGTGATAGATCTGGGGTTACAATGCAGCCAGTCTGGCTCCACACTCTTGGCTGCTTCACTAATATGACATTTCATATATCCTGGATGCTAACCTTTCCCCCAGTATATGCATTATTATTTTGCTCATTTTATATGTATTTGTCTTAATTTTCTATTTCATGTTTCTTAAGTTCCCATTTGAAACAGAAAATGCTTAAATATATATATACACATATATATGTATATATGTATATGTATATATGTATAACCATAACAATCCTCTATGCAGTCATCAGTTTCAAACATTGTCAACTCAACTCCTCTTGTTTCACCCACACTCCACTCAACCTCAACCTTCCCTTAGTACAATGAGGTAAATCCCACACATATCATTTCCTCCAAATATAAGGTTCTTTTAACTTACCCACAACACTACTGGTATACCTAAGACATAATAATGCTTCCTTAGTAGTATTTTTAATCAAGAAAAAAAACTTTACAGAAATAAAATGTTATCTTGAACAATGCCTTTACTGTAACTTTAATTTCTACGTTCCTTCAATGGTATCATCTGGCTAATTTTTCTTTCTTTGTGCAATACAAAGCCAATACTAATAAAACAACTTTCCTTATAAATAAAGAGGAGAAATGAGGAAGGGATACTTATAAACTGAAAAGGCCGAGCCTGGAGATAATATGCCACCTGATCTCTTTCTCATCATTGAGTCCCCAGTGTTACAGGACTATTCATTTCCAGTTGCAGGGACTACACAGGCTGTGGCAAGCACAGAGGTACAGAGTCACATTCTTCATCCATCTGGATCCATTAACAGTGTGGACAGGAGTTTGGCAGAAGAAGCCAAGAGGAGGAGGAGGAAGGGATTTTTCAACAATTTTCCTTGTTCAAAATAAGCCAGGTATTAGCAATACGATGGCAGCTGAGCGGAGGGCGTTCTGGGAGAAGGAACAGGCCAGAGAAAGCCTTTGTTTGACATCAAAGAACAATTCCTATCAGCCTGTTCATGTCCAGCTTCAAATCCTAGTCTAGTTATCATTCTGAAAAGCATTCCTGTCAGCTAGCCCTGTCATCCTTCTGCGTTAACTGTTTCCTGACAGTGAAAGTAAGCACCATACCAATAGAAGAGGGAAGCAGAGCATTTATCTTCTATTATCCAAACCCTGTACTCAGCAAGAATCAGATCGCCCACCATGTCTCAATATCCTTTACAGCAACAAAATCCATTGTGAAGTTTATTTCTAGCCACAGCCTGGTCCCACTCCCATCAACATGCCCTGAAATAATCAACCAGAGACAAAATGCAGCTTGAATTATTCCAAGTTCAGATACCACTCTGGAACTTGAATTATTTTCTGAGAAGGGTTACTACACTGACATATTAAAAACAAAAGCAGTACCAAAGAAGTATACAAAAAAAATCAAGTCTACGGAACGGCCAGCTGACTCCTGTTGTGTGACTGGCAGCAGCTGCCTGGCTGACATACATCCCTTTGGCCAGTGCTCCTACTCTCAGCACTGTGAGCTCTCACTTTGAGTCTCAATCCTCATTCACAGGAGGCCTGCAGCGACAGGATATGCTGCTCTCTGGCCTCAGGCAGCCTTGACAGTGAAGGTGGGAGCTCCCTGAAGATAGGCCAGGAGGACTTCAGGCCTTTACCATCAAGGGGCTTCACATCGATCTTGAGAAGTTACTTCTCATCTGTCACATAGGATGGTCAGTCTGTGGTCCCTACGTGATACAACAGACACAGAGTCTCAGAAACACACCAGGTGTCTGAGCTGTGATGTGGTCCCTTAGTTGTTTGGCCTTGACTATCTGAGTAGTCTGCTTGTATCTGCATTGAAAGGGTAGAGGGACGGATGTAGGGGTTGGCTGCCTGTAAAATGTCAACAGTTGGACTCACTGAACACCAGAAGAACCACACTGCTGTGGATGCTCTCAAACTACAGTGTCACTGCTACCTATGGTCTATTGTCTTAGACAGATTTCTACCAGGAATTCCTAAAATTTTACTCTATAGACTTTCTGAAAATGTAACACACAACTATAAACAAGTATCCTATGATATTATGACTCCAGAATATCAATTTTGATGCCAGTGGTATTAAAAGAGCAATCAGACAGTAGTTGGTTTTATCCCCAGTTACTCTACACCCATTCCACACAAATACAAAAGCTGACTTTGACATTTCCTATATTCTGATGAAACCCCAAACATTTGTAGACTCATTTGGTGTCACTGCCATCCTCCTTGCTAGAATACATGGTTATATATGCGTACACTTGCATATTCAGAAATATCTATTTTTACAAGAGGCCCAAGGAGCCTCTTTGCCCATCCAAATGTAAATAACAGCAGGCTCTGAGATGGGCCCATCCACAGAAGAAATCCATCCCCAAAGAGGAGATCTCGAGTGCACATTAGCTTAAAATTTGTGTCTATTCTCAGGCTTCTGCTATTGGGGATAAGAAGAGCACCAGTAGTTGGGCCATATCCCTTGCTCTGCAAGCATCAGGGCCCACAATCTATCCAACCAAGGTGTCTTACTTTGTCTTCCACCTAGAACTGCTTTGAGATCATAAGTTTCTATTTCTTTTCCCACAGAGGTCAACACATCAGTAAAAGATCTTTAGCCACCACTGAATTATAACTTCAGTCACCAATATGCCAGACCAGGATGCTACTCAGGGTCTTGCTGAGTTGTTATCTGAGTGTTCAGATCTTGGAATTATTACTTGCTCCATGATCCTTAGAAATAGTCACAGCAGGATGGGCATTTGGTGCAGTGGTAGACTGTTGTTCCAGACACCTGTACCCTGTATCAGAGTGCCTCGTTTGAGTCTTCGCTACATTGCTTCCAACCCTGCTTCCTGCTAATGCATGCCCTGAGAGGTAGTAGGTGATGGTTTGAGTCCCTGCCACTCATGTGGAAGACCCAGATGGAGTTCTGGGATCCTGGCTTCAACCTGGCCCAGCCCTGCTGTTGAGGGCATTTAGACAATGAACCATTTGGATAGAAGCGCCCTTTGTGTCTGTTTCTCTGCCTTTCAAATAAAATGAAATTAAAAAAAAAAGTATTCACAGCAACCACCACCACCAAACTCACTACATACCTCACAAATAAAAACATGTTAAAGCCCCGAATCACAAAACAAACTCTTTCCAGCCTTGGAAATTCAAACTGCCCTAATATCTCCTTTCCCCTCTCTTTCCCACTCTCCCTTCTTCGCCCTCCCTCCCCATCCCTTGAAAACTCAATGGCCCCCTGCTCTATTCCTGGAATTAACAAGCGAAGGAGGATGAGCCCTCTCCATCGACAAATACTGAATGAGCGCTGTCATTCTCCCCATAGGAGAGGGATTGCGTCAGCTCTAGTAAGAACACCACTCTCCAGGGGAGAAGAGCAAACATGCTGAAGATAGTTGCCTCACCCCCAACCCCTTCCACATTCCTCACCCCTTCTGCATTCTTTTTGGGGACTCAGCTAGGCCTCTTCATAGTCTTTCATACAACATCACAACTTCTTACAGCAGGAAAGCTGGAAAACAGACCTGCCTGAGAATAAGTACACCTAGCACTGCACCTAGAGAGACAGTCCCACCAGACAGCTCAAGCAATTATGCCACTTGGTTACCCAGAATCAGGATTCCCCAGAGAAAACAAGTCTTGGTTTCAATTATCAAGGGTCAGATCTCAAATAGACTCTGCTTGTCAAGCCCCAGCAGTCACTAACTCACAGTTCCCAGCGGGCAATAAGTTGGAGAAGCACTCACTGCTTACCACACTGGAGGGCCAGGAATCCAAACCATGGTTCGATCATCCTTTGACATGCCCACCTACCTCCTCCAGACCCCATGATGGGGTGTGGTTTGCCTCCAAGGAAAGGGTGCCATCCTCTTCTGAGAAGGATGTGGAGCTCTTTTCTGGCTCTGTGTCTTTAAGCTGGGTCCCATGTACGTGTGGCCCATCACTGCCATAGCCAGAAGAGGAGGGCAAAATGCTCACTGTCATGCCACTGACGGATAAATCACTCTGAGAGGCGGACAGTCTGAGACCCTGGTTGGGCTCTTGGCCCACGTGGACAAGTTCTGTTTGTCTGTGGCCTCCGGACTGGTCCAGCAGTGATGAAGGAACAGAACATTCTGCCGTCCAAGAAGCCGTGTGAGAAGCATCTGAATTACTCTTGGTTCCTCCCCCTGCTCTCTGGCCCTCTGGAAGTTGGTCTCGGCTTCCTGCGTTGCTGTGGTAGTCTGTCCTAGGCACAGCACTGCTCCGAAACCCAAGCTGAGGATTTCCTTTCTCCACGGCAGCCTCCCCTTGCAAAGGCAGCAGCACAGCCCTGCTGCTGCAGGATGCTGTCCTCGGAAATTGCACCAGCTGGCTCACTGACTTCTCACAGTTCCTTTCTGCTGGGTTATCAAGCAGGCGAGCAATGACAGTCATCCCCTCTTCCAGGGAATCCCAGACCCCTCCAGCAACCGATGACTCATTCTCTAACAAAAGGTGAGCAGTCTGGACCTCCCCTTGGAATCTCTCCTTCACCTGCACAATCATCCCCTGGTCGCCGGCCCCTGAGTTAGAGGCTGAATCTCCAGGCAGCAGAATGTCTGAGGGGGGAAGCTCTGCCCCTCCCACTCCGTCCTCCTTTTGGAGACTCACTGTTAACTTCGTTAGGGTTTCAGTCTCTTCAGTGACTCCAGTTCCTTCCAAGGGCTCCTCCTGGTGAGATGCCTCTGGAGTAGGGATTTTCTTCCCCCTCCACTTCCTTTTGAAGCGAACCCTTTTCTTTGGAGATATGGGAGCCTTCGCAGGAATAGCTATTGACTCTTTCGGCTCCTTAACACAGCCCAGCGAATTTCCCATTTCTTACCTCTCCTAATCTCAGCAAAAATGTAGCTAAGACAGTCCTGGAATCCCAGAGAAATCCCAACCTTGGCTTCATCGGATTCGATGCACATTTAAAAACACGCACTATGCCAGCAATCCCTCCAATTCTTCCTCCCTCCCTCCCCGCCTCTCTCTGTCTCTTCCAGCCGCTGCCGTTCAGACAGCCATCTTACAGGCTCAGAGCTGCAACAAGACAAATTCAAAGCATCTCACTGCAGTTCAGAAATCACTTGACCTAAAAGCAGACAGAAACCGGATTGGCTGCAGCTTCCTCTCTCCAAATATGAGGTAATTGGAGCACTGCCCTCAGTAACACAAACAGAAAGCAAAAGGGAGCTAGAAACCAGGGGAGGGGAGAAACTAGGGAGGCTGAGGTGGAGGGGGGGGATGTAAGAGTAAATGGAAAAGGGAGGAGAAAAGAAGAGAGGCCATGGGAGAGGGTAACGTGAAGGAAGGAGGAGGGGAACAATATCAAAGAGGGAAAAAGCAAACCAGCTCGGCTGGCACCAAGCAGCCGGGGAAGGGAAGGGCCGAGAAGAACCAGGGCTGAGGAATTCGCGATTATGGCTCCCAATACACAAAATGAAATAGATTTTAATTGCTGCACCAAATGTACAAAAGAAAATATAAAACAACATACACATTTTCTCAATTTTTTCACTTCAGAACACAATAAAATTATTTAAATCAACTGTAACCTGAAAAGAGACCAGAGCCTACTCCTAGTGCTTAAGAGAAGGAACACAACCTTTGCCAGCCTCCTGCATTATTTATTTCCCTCCAGTTCTTGAAAGAAAGAAATATAGATAGATAAATAGACAGACAGACAGACAGATAGATAGATCTGTTCATTCTGCTGGCCAATGACACAGAGGAAAAACCTGGGAATCAGTTTATATCAGCTTGATATAAAGGACAGCACTTCCAAATACAACACAGAAGCAAGGTCTCTAATGAATGATATCTGGCACAATCTGGCATCAGTGAATCCTGATGCTGCTGCTGTGGGCAGCCAACGTTTTCCCAACACTTGTTATATGCCAAGTGCTGTGTGGTGCTACTTATGTGGATTTTCTTATTTAATTCTCATAGTGAATGCATGAGATCAAAACTACTATTTTACATTTTACAAGTAAATAAACAGAAGTTGGGCACATATTTGGCCTAGAAGTTGAGACCAGTAAAGATGCCCAAATCTCATATTGGAGTGCATGGGTTTGATTACTGGCTTCCGATTCTAGCTTCTTGCCAATGCAGACCCTGGAATCCAAGAAGTTAGGTCTCTGCCCGTCCACCTGGCAGACCTGGATTGAATTCCTGGTTCTTGGCTGCTGTGTATCCCCAGCGTGGCAGGCATCTGAAGAGTGAACTAGCTAGTGGGAGCACTCTCTTGTGCATTCTCTCTCGCACTCTTTCGCACATGCAGATCTTCTCTCTCCCCTCCCTCCCTCCCTGTCTCATACAAATATATAAGAAACTGAGATTTAAGAAAGACAATTAATTTGCCCAAGGTTATATAACCAGTAAATGGCACCATGAAAAGATGAATTCCTGCTGTTGAGACTTAATTTCAATCCCATGTTACATTACCTTCTAATCACTGCAGGAATGAACACTGTAATGTCACATAAAACAGAAAAGACCCCTCCCCCACCCCACCCAACTGTTCTGAAGTGACACCCAGGCTCTGAATGAACCAAGAGATCAAACAAAAAGAGAACACTTGCTGCATCTGGGAGTAAGAGAAGCAGCTGCTAAAATGAGGGCTAGGTGATTTTTATTCGAACTGAAGTAGGTCAGAAATTCTGAATCACAGATTTTAAAAGCTAAACTAAAAATCCAAATCACCCTCTGATGTCAATGGGATCCCCCACACACAACACAATACATACATGCACACACGCGATTTTTTAGTACAGTGTCTGACAGTTTCTTCCCTGTTTAGCTTTTGATTCCACAAAGATCTAGACTAGACAGCAGCAAGTGACCCATTAGGCTCTTCTGGTACTGGAACAGCCCTACCCAGCTTTCCTGGAGACTTTCAAGGAAGCAGTAAGAAGTCCTAAAGCAACAGCTCCTACACAGCTCCTTCTGAGACCTTGCTAACGCCCCACTAGCCGCACAACCGCAATAGGTCTTTTCCTCTAAGTTGGTTCCTTAAGGTTGACTGCAAGGCTGCAGCACCATCTTATGGCTATCATAAGCCACAGCAAGAAACAAAAGGAGGTAGTATGGGAGAGAAACTCAGAATATGGCCAATCATTAAATCAGCAAAATACCTGATGTTATAAAATACAGTTCTCTAGGCAGGCACCAGGCCCCCATTTCCTCAGTGAAGGCAACTGCAACCGCAGAACTTTCCAGCTACACATCTTAAGGCCTGCACTTGATTTTATTTACAAAACACAAGCAAACCAAACTCCTGAAACTGATCAAGGCAGGAACAAGAGAAACAACTGCCTAACAGTTGCTACAGGGTTTCTTTGAGAGAAGCCAGATAGAACCTAGCACATAAACTTCTGTGAGCCTAGTCTTTTCTAAACTTCTGCATGTATAGAACAATGAGACTTTCTTTTCTTCTGCTCCAGAGAAAAACAGGATGAGCAAAGGGACAAAGATTTCAGTAAGGTACACCTAAGTTCAAATTCCCATCTTGGTTAACATACAAGCTCAGTAAGTTATCTCATTGACTAGGCAATTCCATTTCCTTACTTGTAAAATGTGGATACCAGCACATACTTAATGTGGTTGTAGACAGGGTTAATGAGATGATGTCAATAAGTACTTGGCTCGGTGCCTCATCTGCGCTAAGTCCCTTTGCTCCCATTTGTTTCCAGAGCTAAACGTTATGAGACACCTCCAAACCCTCAGAGGATCCTAATATGAGGGTGCCTCAAGAAGTTGCTGGAAAATGGAAGCAAGAGATGTTTATTTTTGGTGTAAAAAATTGAAATCCACACACAGCTTTTTCATAATACCCATTTTCCATGAATTTCTGAAGCCCCCTCACATATGCATGGATTAAAAAACTTTTCAAACCAAAATAAACTTAAATTTTTCATGAATATTTCCTATATTTCGGTGCCCATACAGAATGCTGGCATTGCAGGTGGTGGGTTCACCTGCTACTCCACAACGCCAGAATTTTACAGTCTACCTATTCTTCCTGACTTTTCCTTCTGCTTTTCTATAAAGACATACTGCCCATAATTCTCCATAGAGACGGCCAGAGTAAAAGACTACAGAATGAAAGTTCATCCATTTGCTCCATATACATGATCTACATCATCTACATGCTAGGGACTAAGTGCTATCAAGTGCACAAAAATGTAAACCGGGCCGGCACTGTGGCACAGTGGGTAAAGCCACTGCCTGCAGTGCCTGCATCCTATATGGGCACCAGTTTGAGTCCTGGCTGCTCCACTTCCAACCAACTCTCAGCTACGGCTTGGGAAAGCAGAAGATGGCCCAAGCCCTTGGGCCTCTCCACCTGTGTGGGAGACCCAGCAGAAGCACTGGCTTCAGATAGGCATAGCTCCAGCTGTTGCAACCATCTAGGGAGTGAACCAGAGTGAAAGACCTCTCTCTCTGTCTCTGCCTCTGCCTCTCTGTAACTCTGCCTTTCAAATAAATAGATAAATCTTCCTGCCATTGTGAAGCTTTCATCTTACTGCACGGATCCAGAGAGAAACAATCAATCATGTAAACATGTAATATGTCAAACAGTATTGACAGTAAGTCATACAGTATTTTTGAGAGCAATTTGGCAAAACACAGGCAAGCTGAAGCAAAGTGTATAACACGGCAATTCCAAGTATTTATAAAAATTTTTAAAAAAACCCCTTTTCTATATGCATAAGGACACATGTTCAGTGTAGCAATGATCACTTTGCTCATACAATTAAATAACATATTAGAAATAGCAGCTGTGTCATACCACTGCAGGGGATGGCATTCACATTATACTCTCTATATATTTAGCTAAAATGAACAAATCATGTCTCTTTTATTATGGACAAACCTCAAAAATACAGCGAGTTAAGCTACCACCTGTGATGCCAGCATCCTATATGAACACTGGTTCCTGAGTCCTGGCTGTTCCACTTCCCATCCAACTCTGCTAATACACCTGGAAAAAGCAGCAGAAGGTGGCCCAAGTGTCTGGGCCTCTGCCATTCACGTGGGAAACCAGGGAAGAGTTCAAGGCTCCTGGCTTTGGACTGGCCCAGTCCCAGCTATAGTGGCCATCTGGGGAGTGAATCAGCATACAGAAACACACACACTGGCTCACTCTCCCTATCCCCTGTAACTCTGCTTTTCACACAATTTTTGATTGATTGATTGACTGATTTGAAAAGCAGAAATACAGAGAGAAAAAGAGGGAGTGAAGAGAGAGAGAAGTCTTCCATCCACTGGTTTACTCTCCAATGGCTGTGATGGCTGGGACTGGGCCAGGCCAAAGCCAGGAGCCAGGGGCCTCCTCCTGGTCTTTCTCATGGGTGCAGGGGCCCAAGTACTTGGGCCATTTTCTGCTGCTTTCCCAGGTGCATTAGCAGGGAGCTGAGTCAGAATTAGAGCAGCCAGGACTTGAACAGGCACCCACATGGGATGCCGACACTGCAGGCAGAGGCTTAACCTTCTATGCCTTAGCACCAGCTCCTCACATAAGTTTTTTAAAAATAGAACACATAGGGACAACTTTGTGGTGTGGTGGGTTAAACTGCCACCTGCAGCGCTGGCATTCCATATGAGCACCAGTTCAGGTCCCAGCTGCTCCACTTCCAATCCAGCTTCCAATCCAGCTAACGTGCCTGGGAAAGGCCCCTGGCTTCAGTTTGACATAGCCACAGCCACTGAGGCCATTTGAAGAGTGAACCAGTGAGTGGAAAATCTCTTACTATCTCTTCCTCTGTCTTTTTCTGTAACCCTGCCTTTCAAATAAATATTTTTAAAATACATAGAAAATATTATTTGTGTCAAAAATAAAAACATAAATAAGAGCATATATTGTTTATTAATTCCTTGTCTGCTCTAAATGCACAAAAACATTTGATAATGATACACATCACCTTCAGGATAGATCGTACCTGAGTGGCAGAGGGGGAAAGAAAGGTGCCTATGTTGGAAATACTTTATTAAAGAAAGGAAGAAAGAAAAAAAAAAAAACTGAAGCAAAGAAACTCTTAACATCTGTTTGATTTTGAAGGCACTACACATTAAAGGATCTGTTGTATATATTTCTGAGTGCTTGAAATTGTCATAAAATTCAAATAAAATAGAAAAGAACCCCTGCCATTTACCTCCCAAGTGTCAGTCTCATCAGGATCAGCAAATTCTAAACCTGGAACCATCCCTTCCTTCCAATGACTGCTCCCTTGCCAACCATGGCCTATGTCTACACGTACCCCCTGTTCTACTTCATTAGCACCAGTAACACACTTGACTACCATGGCTACTTTGCTGATGCCCTAACATTGGACACTTCTACTCTGCATTTATATTTGTAAACAGTCGCTCAATAATATAAAAGACTGGAAAACCACAAGGATAGGTAATTAACATCAAAAGACAAGGAACACTGAGAAATCTACATAATCCTTACTAGCCAAATAAAACTTTGCAAGCAGGAAGCCTTTCCCAAACACTAATACAGCAAACACTAAGCTTTCAAGAGCAGCAAGAAATGGAATTACTAGTTAGTTGCTCCACTCTGGAAGTGGAGCTTTCCATCTACAAGAAAACAAAATAGGCTTTAGCTATGCTGAAACAGTAAACAGAAAAACAGGTAGCCAATATGCATGTAGAAGAGAGAGTAAACAGAAAGCTGTTACACTTTTCTGTAAAATTGGTAATGACAGATAACAGTGGGCTAAGCCAAGAGTCCCGGAAGTTATAAGATCCCTTAATAATTGTAACAAGTTGCTATTGTAATTGCTGCCATGGCTGCATTCACACTGTGTTCTAGCACCTTACCCCAAGCAGTCCTGATTTCTCTCACTCCTCTGAATTACACAGTCCAACTGGACAGTCTGTATCTAGTTCAATGTTCTTTCTTGTACCCATGCTACCTAAGACCTTGCTCATAGCTGGTTCTCAGCTAATTTGAGGAATTAAACAATGTATTTTTATGTAAACTAAAACCACAAGAAGGTATCTTTCCATACCTACTGTGATGACAATACAGACAATAAATGTTGGTGAGGATGTAGAGAGACACACATTGCTGGTAGGAATGTAAAATACTCCAGCCACTCGGAAGACAGTTTGGCAGTTTCTTAAACAAACCTGCCAAGCACTCCCACAATTCTGCTCCTAGTTGTATACACAAGAGAAATGAAAACACCCACTCACACAAAAACTGGTACAAAATGTCCACATCAACATTATTTATAAGGGCTGGCATTCTGGTGCAGCTAGTTAAGCTGCTGCCTACAAGGCTGGCATCCCACATCAGAGTGCTGATTTGAGTCCTGGCTGCTCTACTTCCTATACAGCAGCCTGCTAATGCACCTGGGAAAGCAGTAGAAGATGGTTCAAGTACTTGAGCCCTTGCAACCCATGGGGAGATCAGGATGCAGTTTCATGTTCCTGGCTTTGGCCTGGTCAATGCGATCATTTGGGGAGTGAACAGGCAGATGAAAGATTTCTTTTTCTCTGTCTTTCCCTCCCTTTCTGTCACCCTGTGTTTCAAATAAAATAAATCTTTTTTAAAAAAACCATTATTAAGCCGGCGCCGCGGCTCACTAGGCTAACCCTCCGCCTTGCGGCGCCGGCACACCGGGTTCTAGTCCCGGTCGGGGCGCCGGATTCTGTCCCGGTTGCCCCTCTTCCAGGCCAGCTCTCTGCTGTGGCCAGGGAGTGCAGTGGAGGATGGCCCAAGTGCTTGGGCCCTGCACCCCATGGGAGACCAGGATAAGTACCTGGCTCCTGCCATCGGATCGGCACGGTGCGCTGGTTGCAGCGCGCCGGCTGCGGCGGCCATTGGAGGGTGAACCAACGGCAAAGGAAGACCTTTCTCTCTGTCTCTCTCGCTGTCCACTCTGCCTGTCCAAAATTAAAATAAATAAAAAATTAAAAAAAAAAAAACAAAAAAACACCATTATTTACAATAGCCAAAAAAATGAAAACAACCTAAATGTCTGTCTATTGCTGAATAAAATATACCAATATCCATAAAACAGAATACTATTCAGCAATAAAAATGAATAAAGTACTGATACAAACTACAGCATGGATGAAGCTGAAAATTATGCTAAGTGAATTAAGCCAGATATAAAAGACCATATATTGTATGATTTCATTTACATGAAATGTCCACAACAGGTGAACCTATAGAGATAGAAAACAAGTTAGTGGTTCCCTGAGATCTGTGATGAATGAAGAGCACCGTAAATGGGTAAAAGGCATCTGATGAGAATGACAATGTTCCAAAACTGGATTATGGTTTTGGTTGCACAATTCATTACAATCATTGAACTGTGCAGTAAAAATTGGCTAATTTTTATGATACAAAGTTACAAGTCAATGAAGATGTTTTTAAAAATCAGTGCATTTTCCTAAAATAAACAAACAATAGAATGATTACCCAAAAGATGTTTCAATGGTGAGCTATATGGAAAGGGAAGAAACAGGATGGCGAGGACACAGGATGGCGAGGACACAGGATGGAGGGAATCCAAACTTCCTGAAAACACCTTTCATTCACTTTTTTTCCCCCAAAGATTTATTTTATTTATTTGAAAGGCAGAATTAAAGAGAGAGAAAGAGAGAAGTCTTCCATCTGCTAGTTTACTCCCCAAATGGCTGCAAGCCAGGAGCTTCTTCCGGATCTCCAAAGTGGGTGCAGGGGCCCAAGCAGTCGGGCCACTCACTGTTTCTTTCCCGGGCACATTAGCAGGGAGTTGGATGGCAGCGGCTTAACTCACTAGGCCACAACACCCAGCCCCGGTATTCCTTTTTAACATTCCCCTTAGGAATAATGTAAATGATCTACACAATGTTAAACAACACTGAAATAAAAAACAGCAATCCTTAAAAACAGAAAGCAAATAAAAACAAACCTGTGTATAGAATTGGTGGTTTAACAACAGAGAGAAATGATTTCAAATGACTTTAAAATATTTGTCCCTAAGGACAAAAAGATTGTAGAAAAATCATCAATGTCTAAGCAAGCCTTTTAATAACTCTTATCTTGATTCACAACTATAATACATATGACTGCATGTGTATGGAAAAGGGAATAAATAATTTTGTAACTTAGAATCAACATTTTCAGTGTAAAAAAAAACACCAAGTCGAAGAAGGCAAATAAAACTCTGTAACTCTAAATTTCAATTAAAAATATCAGTATAAATTCAAGAGAAAAATATAAATATTGCCTAGTTCTATTTACAGAAAGGGCCTAGAAACATCAAATAACTTGGCAATTCTCATATCAGGGTCAATTAATAAAGAATTGGTTCCTTGGAGAAGTTGCAAATTTAAGATCCAGGACAAGAATTATACAAAGTGTCTGCAACATTTCATCACATAAGAAATAAAGAAAATTATCAAAGACTACTAGGGTTATAGAATAGGATAATCAACTTCAGAAGTCTCTTATTGGTTAAAGACAGAGTTATTTTAATATTAGGAAGAATGGTAACTGTATTTGATGAAACATATTAAGTCTGTTAAAAATCCATGAATTTGGGGCCAGCACTGTGGCATAATAGGTTAAGTATCCACCTGTGGCACCAGCATCCCATATGGGTGCTAGTTTGTGTCCCTGCTAATGTCTTGGGAAAGTAGCGGATGATGGTTCAAGTGCTTGAGCCCCTGTACCCATGTGGGAGACCCGGTAGAAGCTCTGGCTCCTGGCTTCGGATCAGCCTAGCTCTGGCCGTTGTAGCCAGTTGGGGAATGAACCAGTGGATGGAAGGCCTCACTCTCTGTCTCTGTCTCTGTCTCTCTCTGCAACTCTGCCTCTCAAATAAATAAATAAATAAAAAAAAAACACCTATGAAAAACAGTGACAAGTTTTTTAAAAAGGTGAATAATCTTAGGGAACCAACCAATTATTCTGAACATTGGCAAATAATGGGAAGAGGGGACCAGTTTTCTTGCCTTGCCTGTAGGATCTCTCTCTCAAGACAGATGATGAGATTAAGTTCCTATTAACTGAGAAGGAATAATAAAATGTGAACACCACCATTCTGCAACCCCTAATAAGAGGATGGAATGAGCAATTATGATCAGTAGCTGCTAAAGCAATTGGCTAGAAGTACATGTGGAATAGATGAATCAGGCTGCTAACACTGAACCCGCTGACCAATCTAAACACAAGAGAGAACAGACATCCTGGGCAGCAATTAAAAGTGCACAACCCAACATCATTATGCTTGCCAAAAAACAGCAACAATAAACCTGAACCTGAATGTGATGGAATCTGAGGCCTGGGTCTAAATCACCAGTTTACAGGCAATGCAATACAGAGATGCAGGACACTATTAACATATACCAGGGGCTGGTGCTGTGACATAGCAGGTAAAGCTGCCACCTACAGCGCCGGCATCCCATATGGGCACCAGTTCGAGACCCGGCTGCTCTACTTCCAATCCAGCTCTCTGCTATGGCCTGGGAAAGCAGTACAAGATGTCTCAAGTCCTTGGGCTCCTGTACCCACATGGGTCTTCCTGGAAGAAGCTCTTGGCTCCTGGCTTAAAATCAGCCCAGCTCTGGCCATTGCAGCCATTTGGGGAGTGAACCAACAAATGGAAGACCTCTCTCTCTCTCCCTCACTGCGTCTGCCTCTCTGTAACACTGCCTTTCAAATAAATAAAATTTTTTTTTAAAGACATCCTAGAGATGCCATCAGCATAATTTGTGGACTTTACTTGGATCCTAATTCAAACCAATGTTGCTGTTTTCAAATGAGATAATTGGGGAAATCTGAACACTAGTCAAATATTAGATGATTTTAAGAAATTATTAACTTTTAAAGCATGACACTATTGTACTCTGCACACCAAGTTCATTGAAGTTCCTTGTTATTCCTATATCCAAAGCTTTCTAAGATAGCCCTGTGGTTCCACAAAAGATGCATGTTATCTTCACACATCATAACCCTACTCATGCTGGAGATCGCCAGTTCTGACTCCGAACCAATACTAAAACAAAAGCCTGTGCTCAGAAGCAAAGGTCTTAAGGAATTCAGCAACATCTGTTCTCCCTTCCGTCGGTAGGTGTCGCTAACTGCCCACAGTGACCTCACCCCTGGAGCGAGCCTTGAGTACCTCCCTAGCTGCTGCCTTTTCCCACCTGCTCAAGGAGTGCTTCCTCTACCACCAGGCCTACTGGGCAGCAGTTGGGCAGTGTAGAGCTGTCTGATAAGAAGCTTTGTTATGTTAGGCTAAAAGTTATTCAAAAGAACAATCTTTATAAAAAAAAAAATAGGAATGTTTCTTTCCAACAGCAATCATGACTTTAAAAGGATTGGTCTTCTTAGGACAGAAAGGCCATGTGACCTTGTGAACATTCTTTAAAATGCCAGTGCTACAAGGCCAACACAAATATCACCCAGCTAACTAAGCTGCTACAATGTTGCAATTAACCAGGCTCCTTAGATCACTAGAGTTCAGAAAACATCAAAGCAGGATTAGGAACCTTCATTCCGTCCCCCCACCCCCAAGCACACTCCTCTCTCTGCCTCTCATGTAGAGAGCCTCATGCTCTGAGTCTGCAAGAGCCTGGCTTTGATTTTGCTAAGGAAACAGACTTCTAATAACCAGACTGCCAACACACCACCAAGCCACAAACAAGTGAAAAATCCTCCAATTTTGTCATGTCAATAATCATTAGTTTTGGGTTTAGGATACAACAGCTCACCTCCAGGACAATCTTAATTTTCCTTTTCAACTCCCACTCAACCTTGTTCACTGCCAAACACAGAAGGAATGGAAGCAGTCCAGTCCAACTTTCCAGGCCATGTCCAGACAGAGCAGACGGAAACCCAACATCAGAGTCCCTACCTGGAAGTGTAAAATAATGGTCCAGATGAGGCCCAGGGTCAGCTTGGGGTTGCCATCCGTAATGTCATCATTGCGAATGTTCACCAGTTTCACCTGAAAAAGAAACAAAAGCCAACCTCAGAGCACTGAACTTTTTGATTTTTACAGATTTTCAGTACTGATATACAATGAAATTGATTTTTAAAAGCTTCTTAGTTCTATGAGTTTTAACACATGCATAAATTCAAATACTTATCACTCCAATAAGGTCCCTTGTGATGTCCCCATGTTGTAGTTAAACCCCACCCCAAGCCCCAACTCCTGTGACCAGTGATCTCTTGCTGGTCCCTAGTTTTGCTCTGTTCATAATGTTATATCAATGTAATCGTGTAGTATGTAAACTCTTTGATACTGGTTTTTTTTCTACTCAGCATGATGCCTTGAAGATCCCTCACCAAGTTGTTGCTCCTTTTTCTTGCTGAGTAGTACTCCATTGTGCAGACCCACAGCCCTGTCTATCCATTCATCCAGTGACAGGCATGTGGGTTGTTTCCAGCATTTGGCAATTATGAATACAGCTCCTATATTCATGTACAGGTTTTTGTGTGAGCACGTGTTTTCATTTCTGCACAGTAACTCCCTAGGAGTGGGACTGTGGGTCATAAGGTAGATGTTGAGCATTGTAAGAGACAGCCAAAGTGTTTTGCAGAGCGGCTGGACCATTTTGCATTCTACCAGCAAAGCAACCCTGCAAGCTCATGGTACTGTGAGCTGCTTTTCTATTCCGTTGTTCAAGCTCTGACTTTTCAAACTGAGGAAGAGATGCCTCTTCATCACAATAAGTCTTTGGCCTTCTCCCACCCCACACCCCCTCCTTTGTCACAGACATCCACACCTGTCACGCCTCTTGTAGCTGTGCACAGCCCCACAAATCCTTCCCCAACCCAGGGTGATCAGCCATCCCAGCATACTGGGAACTGAGGGGTTTCCTGGGACAAGGAATTCTAAAGCCGAGAGCATCCTAGGTAAACCACTCTGCTTCCACCTCAACCCCATTAGCCTCTTTGTCATGCCTCACAGAGCTCCTGTGCAATTGCAACAAACTACACTTGAGCTGTCTTTCCTTTATCTCTTCCATTGAACTGAAATGTGCAAGTTTCCAAAAGATGCTAGCAACCTCTCAAACAGGAGACTTACTTCTTCCTGACACTAATGTTCACCTGGGCAAGTTCTTTCCCTTTTCAGTACCTCAGTCTTTGCTTCTGTACGTTGGGCAGATGGGGTAGAAGTGGGAGAATTCAGCTTTTCTAATCACTAGCCATCAACAGTTGGTGGGTTGGTAGTACTAGCCAAGTGCACATCCCTCAGTCTCACCTGTGAGGTTTCCCCTTTCATTGTGAAGTCTCCCTCCTTGGGCCAGATGACCTTAAAATCTCTACTGACCTTTCCTCGGTGACGTCAACACCTAACTCCTATTCTCCTTTCCTACCTCATCACCCACCATCCTTCTTGGCAATTTCAGCACTCGTGTTGATGACCCAAATTATCATCCTATCTGAACCTTGTGCCTGCTTTCTCAATTCTGCTGATTCATTTTATTGCACTTTGGCCACCTGCACAGCTGTAACTTGGACCCCACCACTACTAAGAACTGTTCCAGAGACTCCCCTCGTACTCTGAGTCCATGGCTCTTACTTGCCTATGCTTTCACTCACATAGTAATCTTTGTAATTATTTAGGCCTCTAGTAAACCAATTCTTCTCAACTTGCCTTGTCCATGAAGGACACCTTAAGTTTCCTCTAATTCCTTACATAGACATTTCAACGCTGCTTCCTCTCATTCCTTAAACACCTCAGCAGCCTCCACTGTCCTTACCACTTTTCACTTATTAATTTATTTTACCAAATATTTTATTCAAATAGTGCCAATTACAGATCAGTCAGGCAGCTGCTAAAGGGAAAATCTTTATTTAAAAAGATTTATTGGGTTGGGGGCTGGCACTGTGGCATAGTGAGTAAATCCCATTCGGGTCCTGGTTGCTCCACTTCCGGTCCAGCTCTCTGCTATGGCCTGGGAAAGCAGATAGCCCAAGTCCTTGGGCCACTACACCCATGTGGGAGACCCAGAAGAAGCTCCTGGCTCCTGGCTTTAGATCAGCCCAGCTCCAGCCATTGCAGCCATTTGGGGAGTAAGCCAGCAGATGGAATACCATGCTCTTTGCCTCTCCTTCTCTGTCTGTAACTCTACCTCTCAAATAAGTAAATAAAGCATAAAACAGGGACCAGCGCCGTGGTGCAGCAGGTTAACACCATGGCCTGAAGTGCCGGCATCCCATATGGGCACCAGTTCAAGACCTGGCTGCTCTACTTCCAATCCAGCTCGCTGCCATGGCCTGAGAAAGCAGTAGAAGATGGCCCAAGTCCTTGGGCCCCTACACCCATGTGGGAGACCCGGAAGAAGCTCCCGGTTTCTGGCTTCAGATCAGTGCAGCTCCGGCTGTTGTGGCCAATTGGAGAGTGAACCATCGGATGGAAGACCCCTCTCTCTCTCTCTCTCCTTCTCTCTCTCTGTGTAACTCTTTCAAATAAATAAATCTTAAAACAAACAAACAAACAACAACAAAACCAGAGACAGAGACAGAGACAGAGAAAGAGAGAGAGAGAGATCTTCCATCCACTGTTTCACTCCCCAAATGGCTAAGCCGAAGTTAGGAATCTGGAACTCCGTCCTGATCTCCCATATGGGTGGCAGGGGCCCAAGCACTTGGGCCATTTTCCACTGCTTTGCCAAGCACATTAGTAGGGAGCTGGATTGGGAGCAGAGCAGCTAGGATTCAAAACCAGAGCTCATATGGGATACTGGCACTGCAGTCAGTGGCTTAACCCACCTTACCATAATGCTGGCCCAGGCAAATCTTAAGATCATGTTCCCTAGCCTTACAAGGCCTGTAGCACATTGCAACAGAGAAACATGATAAAGTAATAAATGAAGCAAATTGCTATGGGAGCATACAGAATTTCCCAAGTTAATGAGAATCACTGATAAGAGGGACAAAAATGAAGTGACACCAAAAATATGCATGCCATGTAATGTCGTGTTGACCTGTGTTTAATGTCGTGTTGCTTGGCAACCTGAGCTATACCAAATCTTTTCCAAACAGTTCACTCTGAGCAGATGAACTCTCTGATTCTTTCACACATCTCCTCCCCACCACAAACCATGTCTGCATCTCTACTTTGCCTTCTGTCCCTCTCCTTGTGTCTCAGAAAAAGGAGCATCTTTCTTTTCTTTTCAAAGACAACCATGCCACTCATGCTTTGGTTCTCACTGCCCAATTCCTGGACTTGGTTCCATCAATTGGGAAGCAATTGGAGGAGGGAAGGTGTATAGAAAACAGCATGGACAGCAGAGGGAATATTGAACTACACCTCAAGAAATCCAAGTTAACGTCTCATCTTTGCTCTGCCTCTGTGATTTGGGCAGGCCATTCCATCTGTACAGACTTCTTTATATGTAACATGAAGAAACTGGACTGATGGATGTTGACGGTATCTTCTTTGCCAAACATTCTAACTCTATCTCCCACTCATTTTCAATCCTACCCTCTTCAATGGCTTCTCCTCGTGTGTCTAAAAACACAACGTTGTCTTCCTTCCTTATTGGGAAGGGGAAAGCTTCTCCTGTCCTGTACCTACGTCTCCTATATTCTATTTTCTCCTCTATTAGTACGGTTCTCTCAAACCACCAACACTTAGCAGCTCCCACGTTTTTCTCAGACTTGTGGCATTCAACAGTCCAGATCACTTCATCTCACTTTCATGACGATGCAGCATTTTGGTTCTCCTTCCTGAATGCTACCCCCTTTCTCCATCTTCTTTGCTGGTTTATTGTTCATTTTCGTTTTGACTCCATCTAATGTGGATCTAACAAGGTTCCATCCCCAGCATCTTGTTCTTCTCTATCACATTCTCCTTCCCAAGGAAGCCATGAGGGCTATGTCAGGGCTATGTCAGGATGGTTAGTCCGGCTAGAATACAACCGTTCACCAGCAGGTAAAACTCGGAACTGGGTCAGACTTGGCATTTACTGAGGGCTTACCAGGGGCATTGAGGACACTGCCAACTAGGGTCCCTGGCAGGGTGAGGGAACATGGGGTGGTCTTACCTGCCGCTGCTTTAGGAAGTCCAGGGCAATTTGCACATTCTGCAGCCTATGAAATCGCATCCTGCCCTTCTCCCGGGGCTACAAACAAACAAAAGTGGATGTTAATATTAGCTATACCAATGTACCCACACAGACTCCTTCTTTCATTTCAAGGATTAAAAGGCCACACAAGAACTCCTCGTGGTTGAAGCCAGGCGTGGGAACATTACACAAAGCACCCCTTTAGTGTAGGACCTGTGAGGTTTCAACAGGCTCTCTGTGCACACACACAACACTGTTTGACCACTAACACTGAATCAGGGCCATAGCTTCTCTACAGGTTCTCCTGCAGTT
Organism: Oryctolagus cuniculus; assembly: GCF_051225735.1. Lineage (NCBI taxonomy): Eukaryota > Metazoa > Chordata > Mammalia > Lagomorpha > Leporidae > Oryctolagus > Oryctolagus cuniculus. Next base: position 134,379,293 of record NC_142873.1, read on the forward strand.
CTATGGGGCAGAACTTGATTCTGAATGTGAGGTTAATGGGAACAAAGGCTGGTTCTCTGGCCTATTAAACGCTATTGTAGAGAAAGAGCAGAAAGTCCTAATTGGGTAGTAATGGATGGAGCCAACCTTATTACAAACCTGGCAAAAGGAGCTCAAGGTAGCCAATTTCTAACTACAGGGAATGAGAAGTAATACATGATGAAGAAACGATCAAGAAACATGAAAAAATCCAAAATCAGAGGCAAAGGTCAGGAAGTAACTCATTTCCCAGGAAGAGGGGTATCAATGCAGGAAAGTCACCTTTGACCTTAATGGGAAATACTCAAAGCAAACCAAACTTCGGTGATGTAAAGCTGTTCAACATAATTACTCCAGTGAAAGTTATTTTCTGCCCATCCTCCAATCCTGGACATCATGCAACCCAGGGGAGAGAAGTCTACCTCCACTTGGTGTCTTTGGCACCTGTCCAAGGCTCACTTAGTTTGCCTCATCTATTTGCTTAGTGAGTACTTGCAGGAACAGCTATCTATCTCTATAACCATTCCTTCTGCTTGTTTTCCAGCATTGCTTTTATTTTTACTACAATTGGGACTGACACATCAGTCTCATTGGATTATACCCAGTTCATTTGCAAATCTCAAACTGGTACTGAGTAGAGGCTAACAAAACAGAATGTAGCTTTACTGTGGGTGTTTACATAGAGGAAACAGTGTCCCAGGTCACAGTGAGCCAAAGAGTAGCCAAGACATGGAGACGGAAGGCTTGAAGCCTCTCCCTGGACACCCCCAACACTCCCCAAAATAGGACAGTCCACAGAGAAGCCAAGCCCCGTTTAGGCAACAGGATACCTTCTAAGTCAAATGTTAGGGAAAAATCTTTTAGGAAGGGCTTCTTTTCTGTCATTTCAGCTAAACTGATTATGAATTTGGCTTAGAACAGGGATGGGGAATGTCTGGCCTATGGGCCATAGAAGGCCTGTGAAATCATTTGATCTGGACCTGCCAAAGCAACTACAGGTAGGACTTAAAATTCAATAAATTTACAGCAGGCTAAGGTTTGAGTTGATAATTTTGTATGGTCTGTGAATGACATTATAAATATCCAATGGTCCTTGGCAAAAAATGGTTCCCCATCCTAGAAGGGTGATATAGTGTGCAGGACTGATGATTCTAAGGCTTCAGGAAGAGAAATCAATATGAAAAGCTGACTTTGTGAGGACAGGGACTGGCGATATTGTCTATTCTCCACAGAAAGATTATGGGCTGTAATTTAAGGCCTGCACACAGGAAATGTTCCTTATATTCTTGTCATTACTTCTAATGTACCCCTCACCAAAAATAAATATCCTAAGAACATGCAAGTTAAATCTCTGTCCTCTAAAGCAACTATACATATTATTAACCAAGACCAGAGAATCTTCATGCAGTGAGTTGGCAAACAACAGGCTGTTTTGAAAACAAACAGCATGGCATGTGGTAAGAAACTAGAGGCAAGAGAGGTGGAGAGAGAATACCAGTTAGTCTGGACTGTGAAGCTGTGAGCAATTAATTGTCATGCTGTCAACTAAACTTTCCATAATTCTGCAGTCTGGATTCACAAAACACAGCAAGGTCACCAGAAAGCTAAGGGTCTCTAGGTCATAAAGGGACTTGATACCTCTTTTGGTATCAATCATTCTTAGATAAACAAAACAATTCCCATTTCAGGATCATCTAACGGTGGCAAGAGGCACAATTAGTTTTAACCACTTTCACTGGGACTCAAATTCCCAGGTGGAAAGAGAAGACAACTGGTGGCTAAGCTACTTGGAGACCTAGAGAACCTCAGACTCTCTGATGGCCCTGCAGTGCCAGCAGTGCCAGCTGGGATGCCGGCATCCCCGGGAGGACCTACGACATCATCATCATCTTCCTCCTCCTGCTCCTCGCTGCTTGTATGGCGCCAGGAGGGCATGCTCACCAGACGGAGGGTCTTCAGCCCTGCTGGCTCCTTTGACCACCAACCAAGGCAAGGACACAACAGACAAATGGGAAATTCACAACACAAAGATGAAATGGAAGTGAATTTAACACAAAAATAAGAAATGAAAATAAATATGAAAATACCCTCCCACTTCCAAGAGAGACACAAAACCAAATCAAGACCAGAGCAGATGATTAAACACTTGTTATGCTGAAATTCATCTTCAATTCTAAACAGTCACCCACCCATTCTGCTTTTGTGAATCAACCAAGGGAGAAAAAGATGATGAAAATAACCATGACAGTAATATCTGGATGGATTTTGCAGAAAAGATGATATCCTAGGAGTATCTCCAGAAACACCTGTAGGTTTTCAAGGGCTAGGAAAATAAATTTGATTGCTGAAGTTTTAACCTGTTTTGTAAGTAACTGTCATCAAGAAAGATCTTGTTGGGGCTGGCACTGTGGCACAATGAGTTAAGGTGCCACTTGCAATGCTGGCATCCCATAGAGGTGCCGGTTCAAGTCTTGCCTGCTCCACTTCCAATCCAGCTCCCTGCTAATGCTCCTGGGAAAGCCGCAGAGGATGGCCCAAATCCTTGGGACCCCGTACCCATGTGGGAGACCTGGAAGAAGCTTGTGATTCCTGGCTTCGGCCTGGCCCTGTCCCAGCCATTGAGGCCTTTTGGAGAGTGAACCAGTGGATGGATGATCTATCTCTCCCTCCCTCTCTCTCTAATTCTGTCTTTCAAATAAATAAAATAAACCTTTAAAAAAGAATTATATCAATATAATCTCATCAAATATATCAGCCACATTGCCCAAAATATAACTTGGTGAGTGCTAAAGAATACAGTCTAACACAGTATATAGAATGAAATTCTAATTACATATTAGATTTTTAAATGCAGATCAGGAAAGAACTAGAAATTACATGTGCTGGCTATGCTAATAAAAGTTTCTGTCAATTTTGAGCCATTAAAAATATATATAATTAATTTTATTGAAAGGGAAAAAAAAATGTGAAATCAAAACAAAGGGTGCAGGGGAAGCCAAAGCCCCAGTCCTAGAAAGAGCTGAATATCACTTAAACAGCGAACGAACGCTGATGTGCCAAATTCTGGTCTTTAAACACAACAAACAATGAATCAGAATTCGCCACAGGCACTGAGGGGGCTGGGTTTCACAGACGACTAGTGCTCTGTGCCTCTCCAGGGCTCTCTTTCCTCACAGATGTTTCCAATATTCAGCCCTGGATTTCTCTAAATGAAAATCATGTTGTCTTACAGCACTAGAGACAGAACATGAACCACACGGGATCACTTGCTTCTACTGGAATCAAATGTATGAAACAATGGGCTCACAATCTGGTTATTTTGATTTCTCAGAACTATCCTCTGACAGGCCATGAGCTCAGACAGGATTTGCCTTCAGACATGTAAGTGTTTCCTACAAGCAATGTTTAATGCACTGTGGGAGGAGGCAGACACATCCAGCTGTCCAGGGAGCCCAAATGTCCTGCATCCAGGTCTATGCTCAGACATCGACTTCAGCATCTCTCCAAATGTGTACAATTAAATGATCATGGGAGGGAAGAAGGGAGATGAACTGGAAGCCAAAACTCC